>NC_140185.1:37023992-37468992 GCF_965226575.1 Pagrus pagrus | reverse complement strand
CCCTGTAAGATCTGTGGAGATAAATCATCAGGGATCCACTACGGGGTGATCACCTGTGAGGGCTGTAAGGTAAGCCCCGCCCCCTCCTCGTCATCATCTCACTTCCTGCTCTCAGTTATTTCTGTTTCCTCTGTTGCTCCGTCACTTCAGAGCCTCTCAGTGTGCTGTCAGGTCCACGTTAGTCTGCTTTTGTTTCTGGTGGTGAACGGATCAACGGCACCACCAGGACGACTGAACTGTCCTCTGAACGGTCCATGAACGCACCAGGAGCCACACTGCTGTTGTTCGACATTGTGCAGCTTCACTTTCTGTCATTGGCTGTTCAGCTCAGCCAATCCGTGCACGAAATGTCCTCCATTCAGTGCAGCTTCTCTTTATTTTTCTTCACCAGGGACTTTTCCACCTTTAATCAGATATATTCTCCGATGGTTTCTCGAGGTGTTTCTTCTCACACAGTTGGCTGTGGTCTTTGGTCTTTGGTCGTTGCGGTGCGTTCAAGTGCAGCTTTTGGCCGAGGCGTCATGAGGCAACGCAGCACTCAGCCTTCATCGCTGCTAGTTCTTTAATGTCAGTTAATGTGTCGCTGTCCAATCTTCTGCATCTATTCCACCTTTAACCTCCAGTTAATGACACACCTTTACACAAGTGTGTTTAAATCTCCTGAATCGTTAATAAAACGTTTTAAATCTACCTTTTACACGTATTTAACGTTGGTTAACACCTGTTGATTTTAACTGCGCTCGATAAAATCACCTGAATTGACATCAACATAGTTTATTATCCATGAGTATTGGACCTGAACCACGGCCGTGCTCAGATATATTTACAAAAGCGAGAAGTAGCTCACACGTTTACACAAAAATCACGATATGATTTTTCCCGTTATCCTCTGAGGCTGATCCGTGTGATCCGTCCACTGTCTGAGTCTCATTAACAGAACAAAAGGGAACATCTGATGTTTAGTTTGGACCATCAGTGAAAAGCGTTTGGCACAGAACCTTCTCCTGGTTAGAACCGGTCCCCAAACAGCCCGGTGTGAACAGCTGCTGCAGCTGCTGGAGGCTCAACGAGCAGCAGAGGGAGGTTTAACATGTACAAACATGAGAGAGGGACAGACAGAGAGACAGAGAGACAGACAGAGAGACAGACAGACAGAGAGAGAGACAGACAGAGAGACAGAGAGACAGACAGAGAGACAGACAAACAGACAGAGAGACAGACAGAGAGACAGACAGACAGAGAGACAGACAGACAGGCAGACAGACAGAGAGACAGACAGACAGACAGACAGGCAGAGAGACAGACAGACAGACAGACAGAGAGACAGAGAGACAGGCAGACAGACAGACAGACAGACAGACAGAGAGACAGAGAGACAGGCAGACAGACAGACAGACAGACAGACAGAGAGACAGACAGACAGAGAGACAGACAGACAGACAGACAGATAGGATGGGTCATGGACACAGGAGATGTTGAGTCAGGAAAGTGAATCAATGAAACATCCTGACAAAAAGAATATTTTTAAATGTGCTGAAGTGACGTCCGGCCCACCGACTGACCGACTGACTGACTGACTGACTGACTGACCGACTGACTGACTGACTGACTGACCGACTGACTGACCGACCTGGTCATGGACTCAGGTGTGTTCAGGTGTGACTGTGTCTTCGTCCCTCAGGGTTTCTTCAGGCGCAGTCAGCAGAGTAACGCCGCCTACTCGTGTCCTCGCCAGAAAAACTGTCTGATCGACCGAACGAGCCGCAACCGCTGCCAACACTGCCGCCTGCAGAAATGTCTGACTGTGGGCATGTCCCGAGACGGTGAGACACACACACACACACACACACACACACACACACACACACACACACACACACACACACACACACACACTAAACTGATTAGCAGATCGAATGATTTACAAACTGTTCTGTCGTCTTCGATCAGCTTCAGCTTCATGTTTGATGTTTCAGGTTGTTTCTGACTGTAAATGAAATTACAGCAGCTGAAGAAAACTATAAATCAGTGATCTGAGCGAGACACAGCAGAGACATGACGTTTGATTATGTGTTGGTTATAACTGTGGACAAAATAGAACTTAAAGGAACAGTTCACCTGAAAATGACAGTTCAGTTCATTCACATGACTGAACTAACAAACCTCTCTCCTCCTCTCACTCGATCACAGCTGTAAAGTTTGGTCGCATGTCCAAGAAGCAGCGGGACAGTTTGTACGCGGAGGTGCAGAAACACCGTCTCCAGCAGCAGCAGCAGCAGCAGCAGCAGGGTCCCGTCCTCCCGTCCCACCCCGGCCTCAGCAGCCCGAGTCCGGCCGAGTCTGAGCCGGTGTCCCCTCACTACTGCCTCTCCTCCACGGGCCTGACGGAGCTGCCGGACGAGCTGGGAGGCTACATGGAGCAGAACTCACCTGAGGGAGGATCGGTTTCATCCAAGGTCTGTGGTCTGTTACTTTTCGAAGGTGTTGGAGCAGAAACTAGACCCTAAAACTGATTAAATCACCAAATGTTCTCTTCCACAAACAGGCCGACTCTGGAGGAGGAGGAGGAGGAGAAGGAGGAGGAGGAGGTGGGTTCTACCTGGACTTCCAGCCATCACCGGACCAGTCGGGCCTCGATATTAACGGCATCAAACCTGAGCCGCTGTGCGACTACGGATCCAGTAACGACTTCTTCCCATATTGCTCCTTCAGCAACGGAGACACATCGCCCACCGTGTCCATGGCTGAACTCGGTGAGACGGAGGAAAAGTGGATTTATACTTGTATTGATTAGCAGACAGCAAAGAGTTAACAGGAAGTGAGGGTGACGTGGTCTCTTCCCAGCAGGACGTCTCACTGCTGCCTCTGTGGAGGAGCACGGAGGAGGCCTGGTCACAGAGTCTGTATCCATGTCTGGTGAAACAGAAAAGAATAAAACTTATAACATATGTTAGAGGACTGCAGAGAGCTGGAGGGAAAACAAACAGAGAAGATGAGGAAACATCGTGAAAGAAGTGAAGCAGAGACGAGGAGGAGGAGGAGGAGGAGGAGGGGGATGAGGAGGAGGGGGATGAGGAGGAGGAGGAGGAGGAGGAGGGGGATGAGGAGGAGGGGGATGAGGAGGAGGAGGAGGAGGAGGAGGAGGGGGAGGGGGATGAGGAGGAGGAGGAAGAGGAGGAGGAGGAGGAGGAAGAGGAGGAGGAGGAGGAGGAGGAATAAGAATCCACAAAGAGGAGTCGCAGAGACAAAAGGAAGGAGAGACGAGAGGGAAGTGTGGAGCAAACAGAGGCAGAAAGGTGTTTTAAAATAGCAGGAGGGTGAAACTCATCTTCAGAGCTCATTAAAGTCTCTGTGTGGTAATTAGCCGGCTGTTAATTAGGGCCGGGCGGGACGTGGCAGGGCACTCGATGGGGGAAATCATCTCTGTGTTCTCCCCGGAGATTTTTTATTCACTTATTTTTTTTATCTTTCACAAAAGCATGTATCATAATACTCCTAGACCTCCACCTCCACCTGCCCCTGCACCTCCTCCCTCTGATCCAGGAGCTCTCTGATGTTATTTCACATTTCTTCATTCATGCTTGAACAGATGCTGAACATTACAACAGTTACTGTACGTTCCTCATGAGCTGCGTTCACAAACACTTAGTAGTTTCACACAGTATTAAAATGTGACTCGAGGACTAAACTCCTCTTCTGTGTTACAACACACTGGATATTTAAAACATCTTGAGCAGGAAGTTCACGTGTTTTGTTCGGTTGGTATAGACACAGACCTCAGGAAGTACCAGAAGCCGCCAAGTCTCTGTACAATGTCCCCTCGTTTGATTACAAGCTGTTAATGACCTTTAGTTGGCACTTTGTTGCTCATCAGCTGGTGATCAATAAAATAATCTAGAATACCTTTCAGAAAAACATTATCCATCATCTGTTCTGACTGTTGTCGTAAAAAGTCAGCGGTCAAAACACAAATCAGTCGCAGGACTACAAACTTCTGCAGTTTTTTGAGTTTTTGACTTTGAGACGTCCTTATGTCAGGATGTGTAAGCGGCTCATAAGGATTTTATCCTCCATTACAATGATCGTGAGGTAAACATGCAACATTAAATGATCTGGCAGAAATGTGTGATCCTGACAGATCCTGTTGCTTCTGCAGCCTCGCTGTGATAGTCAGTCTGAACGCAGCTCAGTCTTCATGTTCCAACATCTTGTTGCAGGCGAATAACTTCTGAGCTCATGAAGTGTTGATGTCAAAGTGCTGATGCTGATTATTTTTAAAGTAACAATCTATGAACATGTGCATCTTGTATTGTAACAGTAGTAGAAATGACAAATTACCTCGAGTCAATTAAATCAAAACTCAACAGTTGTGAACGCTAACAGGCAGAAGAAGTCGTCTGACGATGAACCAAACTACAGCAGTGAGTCTGTTAACTCTGCCAGAGGCTAACAAGCTAACAGGCTAACAGGCTAACACGCTCTCAGCCTGCTGCGTGACTCTGAATCATGAACAAGTGTGTTGAGCCTTCGGGCGCTCCCTGTGGTCTTCTTCAGCGAGCAGGCTGCAGGCCGGCGTGTACAGGAAGTGAAGAGGCAGCGCTGAGAGCCAGCTCACCTTTGTCACACTGAACTAAGCGAGTCTGTGACTGTGTTTAAGGTTCGAATGGAAACATTGACTGATATATTTCTGCACTCAGCGGGTTTAAAGAAGCAATGAGCGAGAAGATAATAATCACTGACCCTGCAGACATCTGTGACTGAAATACACAAACACTGTGATGCCCCTGACCTGTGGATGGATCCAGAAGTGATCACCAGCTCACTGTGTTGTGTTGTGTTGCAGATCACCAGGTCCAGATCATCTCCAAGTCTCACCTGGAGACGTGTCAGTACCTGAGGGAGGAGCTGCAGCAGATGAGCTGGCAGAACTTCCTGCAGGACGAGGTGGAGAGCTACCAGAGCAAGGTGTGTTCACTGCCTCTACCGTTTCCAGGGTTTTGTGGCATTATTAGACTCGTTAAGCCGTCACATTTATCACACTGTTTTCATTTCCTTTATCTAACATGTATTTTGTTTCCTTCCCGCTCTGTTCTGTGCAGCCTCGTGAGGTGATGTGGCAGCTCTGTGCCGTAAAGATCACCGAGGCCATCCAGTACGTGGTGGAGTTCGCCAAACGCATCGACGGCTTCATGGATCTGTGTCAAAACGATCAGATCGTGCTGCTGAAAGCTGGTGAGAGGAACCAACACGGGTCTGACGGGCTGCAGTCAGAGTCTGGTGATATTCAGTGTTTTCTGATGGTCAACAAATCAAATAAAAAAACCATCCTGTGTGTATCACAGTATGTTGGCTCAGTACGCTGCTGCAAAACCACAGATGAGTTCAAACTGAACGTTTCTTAATGTTGCACCTTTGTTTAGTTTGAATTTTCAATTTCTCTCTCGTCACAACGCCGACGCTCTGCTCATGTTCAGGTACAGAAACCACCTGGTTAGAGTCAGAAAACATCAAGGTTTGGATTAAAATACCTGTTTTTTTACAGGATTTATTGACAATAAAAAGTTGTGGCCAACAACTTAAACCAGCTGTTCTCAAACCTTTGTAACCTCCTCAAGGACCCATGAGGGTCCCTGGGCCCCACTTTGAGAACCACTGTCCCATCTATTGTTATACAGTCACTGTTAAGACGAATCAGGAGCACAGAGACGTTTTCTAAATATTCAAACTGGAAATTTGGTTACCGGTTTAAAAAAGTCATTAAAAAGACTCTTCTTCCATGTCCCGTGTGTTGTTTTCTGTCCTCCGACATTTTACATCATGTTCTCTGTGTTCTTCAGTACAATAAAATCAGTTTTACACGTTTTAAATCTCTATAATACAAAATGTGTCTTAAGTATTCAGTCAGACGCGCCTCTGCTCCGATATGAAAATCATCTAGTCTGAAAAAGTTCCTCAGTTAGTAAAGACTGATTAATCAATGAATCAGATATTAAGCAGCGAGTCATTAAACGATCATTAGATGTGACATCATCGGATTAGACATTAATCATCGGTGTCTCTGTTTTTCTCTGCCAGGCTCTCTGGAGGTCGTCTTCGTCCGAATGTGTCGGATGTTTGACTCTCAGAACAACACCGTCTTCTTCGACGGGAAGTTTGCAGGTCCGGACGTCTTCAGAGCGTTAGGTGAGAGGAGGAACTGCACAACTCATGATGCTTGTTCCTCATTGCTGTCACAGCCGGTCTCACAGGGAGGAAGCTGCTGTTCCTTCTTGTAGTGGGAGATTTTAGTACAACATGTATTTTAATGTTTTAATGTTTTAATGCTTTTACTGAGTCCAGTGTGTAACTCAGTGGAGTCAAGCAGATTAATGCAGCAGAACGTGTCGCCTCTGGCCGCTAAAGACACGAGTCCCTCTCTCTCAAGTCAGTGTGTGGTTTGTCCATTCTGGGCTACTGTAGAAACATGCTGGACTCTGCTCTGCTCCCTCTGTAGACATGAAAAGACTGTAAGGGCACAAAAACACAGCGATTGTTAGTTTTAGCTGATTAAACACAAATGGAAACATAATTATCAATATTATATTCCAATTTGGTCTGTAGATCCTCCAAAATAAATTATTTCCCTCTGTCTGTGTGTGTGTGTGTGTGTGTGTGTGTCTGTGTGTGACCAGGTTGTGATGACTTGATCACATCAGTGTTCGACTTCGCTAAAAGCATGTGTTCTCTGCATCTGTCCGAGGACGAGCTGGCACTCTTCTCAGCGTTCGTTCTGCTTTCTGCAGGTACGTCTCTTCACTCAGGTGTGTCCAACTTTATTTATTCATCCCCCAGTGTCGTCTTTGCTCATTGTGTGTGTGTGTGTGTGTGTGTGTGTGTGGTACAGACCGGTCGTGGCTTCAGGAGAAGCTGCAGGTGGAGAAGCTGCAGCAGAAGACTCAGCTGGCTCTGCAACACGTCCTGCAGAAGAACCAGAGAGAGGACGGACTGCTACACAAGGTACACACACACACACACACACACACACACACACACACACACTACAGTAACAGTGAGTTGTGGAGGAAGCGTCTGGCTGCAGGCGTGTGTGGACAGAGAGCCACTACATGTTTGTAAATCATTATGATATAAATCAAATATAAACTCTGCATAAACACGAAGATGAAACATTAACACCTGGTCGTATTGTTCTGGTGTCGCACTGTTCAGTGGAGCTCACATATTAAACTCAAAGGTGAAGACAAGCAGTTAGGAAATGGCCTCACACTGCCCTCTGGTGGCAAAATGTTGCACTACACTGTTCACAATGAGCATAGAGAAACCAACAGCTTGATAATAAAATACTGAAATGTTTAGGATTAACCTTTAAGACTTACTCTAATTTTAACGCTACTATGATCCTACATTGGTGTCCTGGCCCTGAAGAGACCGGAGGGTCGACTCTAACGTATCATCTGACGGTAAAATCACTTCCTCTTACTGCTGTAATAACTCTCATCCTCTTCCTTCTCTGTCCTGACTCCTCCCTGTCCTGTCCACGTCTCCTACCTCCCACTGATTCTCCCTCCTCCTCTCCTCTCCTCTCGTCTCCTTGTCTCCTCCTCTCCTCTCCTCTCCTCTCGTCTCCTTGTCTCCTCCTCTCCTCTCCTTGTCTCCTCAGCTCAGATGTAAGGTGTCAGCGTTGCGTTCACTGTGCGGTCGGCACACAGAGAAGCTGTCAGCGTTCAGAGCTGTTTACCCCGACATCGTTGGGACTCACTTCCCTCCTCTTTATAAGGAGCTGTTCGGTGCCGACCTCGAACTGACTCTGCAGACCGACGATGACTAAAAGGTCGACCACGCTGCCGGATCCGGATGTACCGAGCCCGGTTTCTGTGGCCACGGAGGACCGGACGTGCTGACTCTGCACTTCTCCTGGACAGTCCACACAAACGGAGAAATTTGAACTCCTTCTTCACCTCCTCTCTGGGTCTGGATGCAGTGAGGAGTCCGATGGTCTCCCTCCTCGTGCACTGACACCCGTCTAGTATTCAGGATCAAGGATCTGGATCAGATTCACCTCTGACTTTAAAAGAAACCTTCAGCATTCACACACTGAAAGTTTCATATCTGAGTGTGGTGCAGCACAATTCATTTTTATGTCCTTGACAAACTGGTTCATCTGGAGGCTTGGTGACGTAGTGACCACCAGCAGTCAGCAGGTGAGCTTCTGTGGCAGGTTTCTCAACACCCAGAACAGCTCACCAAGCTGAGAGTTCACACGACTTCTGTGGAGCAGTTTATACTTCGAGCATAGCAGGGTTTTATAAAACTGGACGGGGCACCAAGCTGTAGCTGCTCCTCTTCACCCTCAAACATCAGCTCTGATAAGGCAGCCCTGACAGTGAACGCCTCATCTGTAGGTTTCCATGTAAATGTTCCACCTTTTGATTCTGTATCATCTTCTTTATGTTTTCATGGCTGCACCATGTCTCCAGATCATTTTACAGACACATTTCCCAGAATTCAACCTGAAAATGTTGGTATCTTTGTAAACAAATATTAATGTCTGTGAGGTTTGATTGAGCCACTGGAAGGTACATTAAAGTTTAAGACAGGTTGAGATTATTGAGTCATCACAGGACATCCACAGTCCAGCCTTGATTGGCTCTTGTTTATCAGCAGCTGGTGTAATGAGAATATTCTGCACAGCTGGGTGTTTTGTTCTGCTGACATTTGTATCTCTTATTGCTTGGTAAAGATAAGAAGTCCAATATCATCACTTCAAGTTTTATTGCACCCTAAATTTACCCCTGAACATTTACAGGAACAGGGAGATGGGAACATGAACCGGTCAGGATGTTTCTTTCGTCTGCTGAGTCGACCGGTAAAGTTTTTTTCTGGTTCAGGTTTAAATGAGTTCAGCTGGTCCGTCCGAGCAGAACGTTTTTCTTCTCCTGGTGTCTGTTCGTGTATCACTCAGGTCAACACAGATCTTTAATGTCTACAATAATTAAACTGGACACCAAACATCATATTCACGTCTCTTCTCAGGCAGGTTGAGTTAATTAGCAGAAATGTAACGGCTGCAGTTGTGATCTCATCTGATTTGAAAATGGATTTCCATCTTTGTGGCTGCTGATGATTTGTTGATCACATTATTTCTCTTTTCTAGTTATTTTGTTCAGATTTCGATTATGAAAATGAGTTTTTTCTCTCTGTGGTGTGAGACGAACAACTGATCCCAAAACAAAAAGGAATAAAGTAAATATGCACCAGTGACTCAACACACAGCTGATCCAAAATAGTGATATTTATTGTTCATGAAAACATTCAGAACCTCTTCAATATGATTTGATTTATTAGCTCTGTTGGGGTCGTGTCCAGAGCACCGACTGCTGAGGCTCATGGGAACTGTAGTATTTAGAGTTCTCCTTAAAAGTGTAAATGTCAACAGTGAAAATGACCTCATGCCGATGTTACTGCTCTTTAAAACTGAACAGGTCGGTCACGTCTCAAACAGTAATAACAGTGTAGCAGATATGAGTCTTTGTTCATGAGTTCTGGTTGGTTTTATTGTGTTTAACAGAAATAATTTCATCCTCCATGATTTCATTCCTCCTCCTCCTGCGGTTCCTCCTCCCAGCAGCCTGTCTGATGCTTCTGTGCTACATCTGGTAACATCTGCAGACAGCAGCATCAGACAGTTGGACTAACTCATTCTAGTTAAGCAGTGAACCTGTAGCACCATCTGGTGGCTTTGACAGGACAGCGCAGGCTGTTTTCTCCTGTCAAAGTATCTACTCCACTCATCCAGTCTGAATCCTTTTAAATCCACATTGATTTGATAAGAAGTCGGTCCAGACAAGCTCTAAGGCCACTGGCTCCAAGGCTAACTTTGAGCCATGAGCAGATTATCTGAAGCTCTGGTGATCTGCTGTGTTTTTGGAGCTACCTTTGAATTCTGGGCATATTTTTTAAGTGACATTTGTCGGCAGAGAAAACACAATCAGTTTTGAGAGTCGGTGACATGATGCTTGCTTTGGTCTATATTTTTATTATCGCCATCAAACCTTCATGTCCGACTTCCAGTCTGCAGCTCTCAGCTCCGAGCATTGTGACGACAGATATCTTTAAAAAACCATCAAAAATATATACTTTCATGCTTATAAAGAAATGTCCTCAAACAGTTGCTCAGTGATTTTATTAACAGGACTATTTTCAACGTCGGATTAAAAGTTCTTGAAATGAAACAAAACGAAGAAAGAACAGCTCAAACCTCACATCAACACAAGTGTTTGTATGTTTACATTTAGGATTCAACCAGCTTAATTATTAATAACAGTATTAAGAGCAATATAGACTACGCCATGAAAGAGAAACTATGCAGACTCGAGTTTGGTGAAGTGGTGAGAATATTAACGTGTTGCACTACAGTGAGCATATGTACTGCCTACCTTTCAGTGTGTGTGTGTGTGTGTGTGTGTGTGTGTGTGTGTGTGTGTGCGTGTGTGTGTGTGTGTGTGTGTGATCTGTGATAAAATACAAATCATTTTCAAAGTTCGGACTTCAGACTGCTGGGAGAGTTTTCCATCATCTCAGTGACTCATTACATCCTGTCGTTTACTGTTCCACCATCCAGAATGAGCATCTGTCTCACCTTCACACATCAGCTTTATATTTTAATAGTCAATCAATTTGTATTAATATAATTAGTAACATCATCACCATCATGTTTTATCACCTGCTGCAGTCTTGAGGTCAAAAGCTCAATAAAAAGTTGTGTTTCTGGCAAATAATGAAGAAAACTTCAGCCATAACTGAATGTCAAGCAATAATGTATAAGTGTATTTTTTATCTCTGTTTATTGTGTATACTTTGGAAATGTGGCATGTCAGTGCAGATTTTCATTTTGAGCTGTGTCGTCACTTTCCTATTTTGTCTCGACCCGTCACGTGATCACATATGCTGATGACACTCTTTTCTCCCTCCATGCCACCTGTTTTGGTTCGGCCCTCGTTCTGTAAGTAACTTTATTGATAAGTCTGTACAGGCCACAGGAAAAACTGCTATAGATGCCTGATGAGCATCAAACTTTTTATCTGTTGATTGATATGCATCATAATGTATAATATCTGGTTTGATATGCACTGCTCTCCCTTAGATTTAGTTTAGCTACAGAGAGCTTTTTTGTGTTTTAGGCTAAGCGTGTGGTGCTAGGTTACCTTTTGTTAGCAGGGTCTTGATTTTACCAACTATGCCACATTGTACGTTTCCGAACAGGGTAAAACATTAAGAGGAAAATTCTGTTTTTTTACAACCTGAATGCTCCTTTTCAGATCTTTGGCTGTCGTACATTAACAACCTTTTACTGGTTGTGTGTCAGACTTTTATGATTGCTCGTATTGCATTGCCTGGAAATATTGTATCCTGGGACTTCTGGTGACTAAATGTTTATTCTAAATAATGTTATAGTTCAAGGTAATGATTACTACAGTTATATGGTACAACGTATACAGTTAAAGTCCTGTAGCCAGAGTCATAATTTGGGGGCTGGCGGCCAAAACCAGGCCATTGCTTGAACTGGCAATGTATGTTACTCTACTTTTCCTAACTTACTGTATGTTGTCATGTCAATTAATTAAATATATTCAAAGGGTACGGACACTCATTAGCAAAATACTAACAAGTCTAACAGTTTCAACCTTGTTGATTCATCTCACCTTTGAGCTAATCAAAATTGTCTGTGTACTCAAGGTAACAACTATAATGAACATAAAACCAGGAAACTGTTTACAGAGTTGTATAAAAACAGAATTTTCCTTTAAATTGTCAAATGTCATTATGATATTGAAATATCATAGTAGAAACATGTTATTGCCGAGCCTGCACCTGCATCAGTGTGCCAGGCTTGGGTCAGTTTCTTTGTTTAAACGAGTCGAACACGACTTCTTTTGTTGTGATACAAAGCAGAGCTGCTGCGTCTGAAATGTATTTAAAATAAAACAAAGAAATGTATTTGTTTTCTCTGGTTTCTTTCAAACTCCATATGCTGCTGTTTAAAGCATAATGAACAAAAGTGATAGCACAACCTCTGTGCGCTGCCAAAGAGCAAACCGTTCATGGCCACCTGTCATGGTCCATTTTGTAGGTTTTATTATCTGAACCTCATGTCGTCCTGGTTTGTACTCACTTTGTCACCTGCCTTTTTCATTGCCAGCATTTCGGCTTTATTTCTTTCAAGCTCACTTTCTGTTTTCCACGCTGCCCTGAGTCTTGCAATGGGGTCAACTTTTGTAAACCGTAACCCCATCTTTCAAAGTAAAATATAGTTTGGAGTGTTGGACCAATGAACCAGACGATCTGAGGCCAAATGTATGAGCTGTGTGTGTGAACCAACACCACTCTCCACATGCATGGGCGATAAGAGTGACTGGCTAATGTGTGGCTTTTGATTTTTACAGTAGGAGCTGATCTCTTGGATTACTGTGCTGAATGGGCCCCGTGTGTGTGTGTGTGTGTGTGTGTGTGTGTGTGTGTGTGTGTTGAGCAACCATGATGCCAGGGAGACCCTTCAAGAAGAAGGAGAGGGAGGATGAGATGATGCAGGACAACAGTCTGCAGAGTGGAAGCAAGACGACGAGCACGTAAGACGCCGTTGAATGAAATTTGGAAGCGTATTTCTTCTTCTCTGACCCGTTTCCTTCATTTTCAGAGGCGACCTGAGTGGAGCGGAGGGCTTGAGTGACACCGGATCGTTTACATGCTGCACACTCACGTCTGTGTTGGGTCGACCCGTGACCGTGGTACCGTGACCCGGTACAGAGATGTGGACACTGTTCTGGTGACTTGTAACTTGACGAGACTCGACTTGGAAGTTAAAGACGTGAGACATGATGACTGACCGACTCGTCTGTGTCTGTTTGATGTTTAAGTATTTATGTCTGTCAGTATTTCACAGATTAAAAGTGACGGGGAGGAAATGTTTCTATCGAAGAAATTAAGGAATAAATTAGCGTTAATGAAATGAATTGTTTTTTGTTTGATTATATTTATTTCAGTGATTATCAGTCAATACACATGCAATTCATTTTGGGAGGAGAAGGGACTCGACACAACCTGTGAGAGAAAAAATGACTTGGGACTTGGAACAAACACACTGAGAGGATGAATCTGTTTACAGAATGAGAAACACTTGCACTCCGTCCATGTCCAGATCATTGACGATGCGGAAATGATGCCAACAAAAGTGGTCGTTAAATGGCCACAATTCATTTATACTGTCTCATACTTCACACCAGCTGGCAGGGACGTCACCTCTGGAGAGACAGAGTGCTCCTCAGTTTCAAATAAAAGTCCAGTTACCTGTCTTGTAATGGGGCAGAGGCAGAAACCTCAGAGACGGACATCAGATCAAACATCTGCACGGTTAGATACCTCAGGAGGAGTGAAAGTAGTTACAGTATGACATGAACCAGGACTGTGTCTCTAGCAGGACGGTGAGATGGTTTTCCTGCACCTGCCTGCCACCAGTTTTTCTCAGTAGATGGCGCTGTTGTACAGGTGTCTCTGTGATAACCTGCAGCGGTTGAGACGGGCAGATTAAACCAATTTTCCTCCTGACACAGACTGCAGAGCTCATCACCGCTCTGAGGATCACACACTGTGTCTGAGATTCCTTCTGCTTTATGGAGTCTGTATTTATGTGCTCAATGTCAAGTTGTACATTTTCACACGAGGAAAAAAGCTGACAGTCATGAATCTCTCTGACAGCTGACGGACTCGCTCCACTTCTCTCTCATTGTTTTTCCTCTTTTTTTTAAAGCATCATTTCTACACTTCAGCACCTCCTCGCTTGTTGTTCAGTCTTTCTCACCTGCTCTTCACAAACTCTGAACTTTAACAAGTGATCCCAGCTTCCACAGGAGAAGTAGCCTTTGCTATTTCCAGTCCGACGCCTTCACTTTCTTTGGGTGTTTTTTACTCGTCTGTCAGACCCGGTGCTCTCTGCAAACTGTCTTCTTGACAAAACATCACCGTAAAATGTTGTTTTCTTCACTTTGAACTGGGTTCGCCTTCAGCCCGTCCTGAACGTCTCTCATTTAAAGTCTTCGGTTGTGACCTTCAACACGTGTCAGGAGTTGTTTTTCTTCTGTCACTTGGTGTCATTTTACAGCTACTCATGTGACCAGGGCCATGAACACAGTCCTGAGAACTGGGGGACTCTAACTTTAATACTCTCCTGCAAACACTTTGCATCCATTTGCATGTGAATTTGTGACAGTTGCAACACTTTCATGAAAAGGTTCGAACAGATTCATGCCAGCTCGCACTGAATCTCCCGGGGAGATTTGGAGCTGATTCAGCAGATTCTGTCAAATCTGATCTTCCTCTCCGCCCACACAGACACCAGGACAGGATGGTCAGCACCACCACCTCCGTCAGACACTTCTGCCCGAGCTGGCACATCATAGAAATAAGGTGGAAGCTGTTTCTCTCTCGCTGTGATCAGGCTTTCACTGCCCTGCTGCTGCAGAAATCTTCTCATGTCTGTCTGTCTGCCCGGTCCACCGTCACACTGTCCGTTCTGCACAACACGATCGGTTGATGCCAGACTCTTCTCACATAGTGCTGTGCTGTAGTAATGTTTGAGCTGACTGATTGCAGTGGATTCAGATCACCTGTGTGCAGGTGTGCACACTGGCTCCTAATTAACGAGCGACAGCAGCTTGGGCCATTCCCCTCACAGCCAATCAGGGTGTGACGACGCCCTCGTGTGAAGGCTTAAGAGAGGTGGAGACTGACTCACCTGGGTCACTGCAGATCTCAAAACAGGCTGTCAGCCAGAACCTCGGCTCTGTTTAGGTCCAGTTCAGATTCCTGTGCTGTCCTTGTTCTTTCTACTTCAGGGAAATTGGGAGTGGATCATTTGTTTGAGTGTTGCTGCCTCTCAGCAGCCTGACGCTTCTTTTGTTGTTTGTCTTCACTGAACCCTTTGATACCTGAGCCCGTCTATACTCAGTGCGTTCCCATTACATTACATTACATTACCTGAGAAACATCTCCAGTCCGTCTGAACTTTGGACAGAAGCAGGCTGACATCATATCTACTGTTCAAACATGAGACTGGTATCAATATTCTCATAGCAATTAAGCAATTTAGCAATTTCCCAACATGTGGAACTAATCTTCTTCCTGCCATGAGGCTTGATTAGATATGATCCCGTGTGTCGTCCTTGGTAAGTGTTCAGGCAGAACTTAAAGCTCATTTTCTCCTCAGTTTCTTCTTGCGAATGAGGTTTTACAGTCTAAATGTATTTAAGACAAACACCCAGTGTAACTAGCTAGCATGCTACATACCCAGCATGTTGTGTGGAGTGTGTGAACAGCTCAGACTCTTTTCCTTTCACCCCCCTCGCCTCAGATCTAACAGCATGTGCAGACACCAGTGCTCTCTCTCTCCAGGATGTCGGGATATTTCAGGTTTCCTCAGAGTGACTGTGGACTCAAGAAGCAGACATCCATCTCAGACTGAGAGATGAGCCGGTACACAACTTTGAATTGCCACAATTTGTCATCACTGATTTTTCAAAATTGGATTGAATCGACGCTGCTGAGAAATGTTCCAGCGTCTGTGTCGATTTCTCAGCGATGATTATTTGAAGCCGACTGCTGCTGATTGTTTGTTCGCTCACGGAGCTGATTTGGCTCTCAGAAGCTAAATGACTTCATTTTCTTTCGACATGACTTTAACACTTTCAATTTCAAAGTTCAGTTTTACTGTGTGATTAAAAAATGTGCATCACACTGTCAGAAGAGCACCTGCAAACTAATCAATATACATTATGTGACATCTAACTCATACAAATACGTTACAGGGTACGAAGAGGAGAGTTGTGTTTGTCTGTGGAGGTAAAACGGAGGCATCGCATGTATTAAGTTATCTTCTGTAATGAGAATTCCTTTGACGAATTAGTCCGTCGCTAATGAACAAGTAACAGAAGCTGTGGAGGGACTTTAATGAAATAGGAAGCTTTAAACAGGTTACAGCAGCTCATTTTGTCGTCATTACAACCTGTTTAGCCTCACACACGTTCAGCAGTGATGTAAAGATCAGGAGAATATTAAAAACCACACACCAGAAACAAATTACATTTCAGATGAGATCACATTTCACCACACGAGAGCTTCTTCATGTCTGTGGAAACGTGAACAGACGTCGGCACTGACCTGCTGTTTGATCATCAGTTTACAAATCATCACTGAAGTCACAAAAAGATGGACAACGTGAGAGTAAATGGCTGCAAGCAAGCCAGTTAGCTCATCAGCTAACTCCAAAAGTGTGACGTTCATTGTTTTTTATCAGCTGAAGCAAAAGATTTAACCCTCTGTGTGCATCAACCACAGGTGGTGCGTATCAAGATGCTAACTGAACAACATGATGGTGCACAGGTGTGTTACGGACGGTCACAACAGAAGAGCACTCTGAAATGTGACAACACGATGCCACAGACTGTTGGCCGACTGCAGGACTATCCACCACAATCTCTGGCAGCATGCTTATGTTCATTTCATAAAGATGCTGAGCATTTAAAAAACATTTGTAGCCGACACACCTGTGATCCGTCGGCTCGACATCAGCCTGATAACGAGTCATTTGCATCAGGTGTTGATGCAGAGAAACATCTACATTATAGAAAGATGACTGTGTGTCCACACAGGACAAAGTATCCTGTGTCATATGTCAAACCAAACGTCTTCCATTAAGAAATTCATCTAGTGTCACCTGTTTGAATGCTGCAGTGGCCGAGCCCTGTTTACATGCAGAGTGTTACAGACCACCTTCTCCTCTGTATTAATAAAAAGGGAGAGTTAATCTTCAGCTGCTGTAAGATGTAAAACATGTGAAATAAATGCAAGTGGTTGTGTGAGCCAGCCGCCCCTGATAGTATTGGCAGCCTCCCTCTGCTTTTTGGAGCATTGTTCACACATTTGTTTTTTCTGTCCTCGTCCTGGCTGAAGACAATCTCCACATTAAATCCTGCGAGAGACCAGTTTTAGAACAACCAGGATAAACAGCCAGAACAGGGCTCAGCAGCGCCCGTCTGTTCAGCGCCAAGCTGTAATGACCAAACACTTCCTCCGTCTCTGGAATGAGACTTTGATTTACACAAACAGCTTACATGTGCCTCCCCTTCTTTTACCTCTTTACCCCTTCATCCAGCCCTCCGGCTCTAATTACCCGGACACACGGGAGGACGTCCCTGACGACGAGCGAGGGGGCGAGGAGAGGAAGGGAAGTCGCTGGGGAGGAGTGTTTGTTAATGAGATGGATCAGACTTGGCAGGCAGCAGAGCCTGGCAGCAAACTGTGGACAGAGAGAGACGGACGCTCAAATCTGCGAGCTCCACTCACACTTAACCAAACAAATCTGGAGCAACAGCAAAGACCTGGACTGTAAATAGCCTCCGAGTCCATTTTAGAGCCTGGGGATTATCTGCATTTTCATACCGTCAGTTTGATAAAGCCTCAGTGAAGCATATGTGAAGCAGGGCTGATTTCATGGTGGAACAGAGTGAGCACGTCGCAGCTCGAGCAGCAGAAAAGCTTCTCAGCAGCAAATAAACAAATAATCAGGCAGAAAAGTAGATCTGTAAGATCTGGCCACACCCCCAACCGTGATGTCATAACAGGTGTTTTTACTTCAGCCCACTCAACGTGATTTAATGCTAGCACCAAATCCAAGGTTGACATTTGTAGCAAGTATGACCTTCATTATCTGCCTATTGGCCACGTTTCACATGGGGAGGTGGAGGTGGAGAGGGGGGGGGATTCAGCCAGCGAGGCTGCCAGTCAGCTGACTGAGCCTGACTTTATATCATCAGGAGGAGACGATGACTGAGCCTGACTTCATATCATCGGGAGGAGACGATGACTGAGCCTGACTTTATATCATCAGGAGGAGACGATGACTGAGCCTGACTTTATATCATCAGGAGGAGACGATGACTGAGCCTGACTTTATATCATCAGGAGGAGACGATGACTGAGCCTGACCCTGCACTTTTCTGTCTTGGTTGTTTTTATTTTGTGAAATGAAGTGTTATTCGTCTGTGTGGTGCTTGTTGGTAGCCAACTTGAAATACAGAGCGAGGTGATGAAATGGATCGAGGAGTTGGAAGAAGAAGCTCCCATTAATTCCCGGATGATGATGAAGCCCATATGAAGTCACTGCAACCCGCTTGGAGTGGAGCCATCTGAGGCACGACTTGGCGCGTTTTAAACTGATAATATAAATGCAAATCAAAAGTGGCATGGTTTGACTTGGCATGGCCAGAAGTGCCAATGCAAGAGCCTAACTGCTCTCTGCCTTCATGTCCTGCTCTCTCTGCTGAGTCTCGTACCTCGCCCGATATTAGTTGAGATATTTCAGTCTGAACCAACACTGACCTCATGCCATACCGCTAGTGAAGCTAAAATATCTACCTGCTAAATTCTCGTTATTTTCCTACAATCAACCATAACTGAGACTCTTCCTGCAGTTAGTTTCCTCCAAACACTCAGCGCTCAGCCTGAGACAGCAGAGCAGAGCGACACTGACAGCAGATGAGTGGCAGCAGAGCACAGAGCTGCAGGACGGACGCCCTCCGGCTGTCGCTCACCTCAGATGGATCACATTTAGCAGCTTTCACCCCTGCATGCTCCGTCCTCTGTTCTCCATTTTCTCATCTCCACCGCCTCCACACACACACACACACACACACACACACACACACACACACACACGCACACACACGGCGTCCACTCCTGTCCATCATATTATCTGCTCAGCGAGGCCACATCTCCTGTCTGTCTGCCTTCAGTGTCAGAGGCTCTCAGAGGTTCATCACTTTATCGGCCCGCTCAGGGTCGTGCAGATCGTCTGATAAGAATCACATCATGGTTTCTGTCCGATGACACGCCTGAAACTGCTCCGGGCCAAAGCCATTAGCTTCTCTTCATGGTTGTTTTCACTCAGGTCCTCAAACACCGCGGCTGTTGACTTGAATCATTTCATTCACAGGAGGCTGCAACATCTTTCATGTGGTCATGCACTCACATTATACTGTATGTTAGATGTTGTCACAGTGTGTATGAACTGATGTCAAAGAAACTGGTCACGGTGAAAATAAGGTGACGTTGACGGCACACGAAACCCATCTGCAGTCACACATTTAGAGACACATCAGAGGAGCAGTGATGATGTGAGACAGTGATCAGAGCTGGTGGAAGGACAGACGGACAGCTTTCAAAATGTACATGTTGTCAACAGCGATGTGTTTTTAGATGGACCTCTGTGTGTTTTGATTTCAAAGACAGGTCTGGGATGTGCTTAGCTTAGCTTAGCTTAGCACAAGACTGTACTGGAAGCAGGGTCAAACTGCTAGCCTAGCATAGCCAGTCCAGGGTTTTTTGTGTCCATATCTTAAGATAAACTGTTCCTGAAGAGGTGGAGGGACACGATGAAGACACGGTGAAGACACGGTGAACACCCAGCAGACACAGACAGTGTCTGGGTTCTGTTCTGTCTCTGACTGAAGTCAGCACACATCAGACTCTCTGGTTCTGGTTTCCTCTAGTGTCTTTTTGTTACCATCTCCTTTCTGTCTGCTCATGAAGTAAAGCAGATTACAGTAAATTACACTGGAAGTGAACCGCGCTTGTTGCTGCAGGCAGGTTGAGACGGTGCGCTCCTCGACTTCAGGTGTTTTTCCTCCAGAAGCTCCGGCTGTCTCATCCAGAGCTCTCCGGCTCCAGCAGCTGTCTGGTGGTTAACGCTAACAGCGTCGCTCATTAATCCAACCACTGGTGTCTGTCCCTGTACGCCGGTCTGTTAATCCAATCAACCGCACAGAAATACTTGTTGTTCAATATTTGCATCAAACGCCACAAACACGGCCAAGAGGTGAGGGTCAGTGGAAGCAGCTGAGTCCATCTGACGTACAGGTGTCATCAGGAAATTAGCTGTTAAGACCATATTTGGTACCGAACAGTAAACGTGTTTATTTCTGCATTTTAACGTGGCGTCTCTCTTGGAGCCACTCGAGTAACTGCAGTTTCTTGTAATGATAATGATAATGCATCAGTATGTGCAGCAGTATATCCAGACCCAACATTAGTATTTGTTGATTAGCATGTAAAACTGTGATGATGGCAGATCTGTATGGTCGCCCTCCCTCTGCAGCTCGGATGCTTTTTTCTGTAATTCAGTCACATGTTTGTATTTCATCTCTCACTCTGACATCCTTCATCCATTTACCTTTAACCCCATCTTCTTCAATTTCCTCCAACTAGATCCCATTACCACCACCCCCTGTGTTTCTGCATCCCCTCCTCCACCTGCATCCATCTATTTTTCCCTCTCTCTCTCTGTTTGTGTCTAAATCACACACACACGAGTGGCAGCAGGACTCATCCACGCCCTCCATTACCTGCCCCCTGCGTTCCTGCCATTTTTCACTTATTTCCCAGGTTCCCCGTCTCTCGGCGGCGCTCTGATCCTCTCCTGTGGTGTGTGGAGGTGTGTGGAGCGCAGCCCACAGCTTCTTCTCCGCCTTGTTACATTCAGAAATAACTTCATGTTACCTGAGTGTCGAGGCAGAGATCTGAGATGGGCGGCTCAGTCACTTTCACCGTGTTCTCACTTTCATCCTCCACCTCTCTGTTGTCTCTCTGGCTTTCCTCTTCCCTTCTGCTTCACACTCTGTTTACCGTGCATGTTCGTTCCTCATCTTTGCAATCTCCTGACAAATATTCAGTTTTGTCATCTCTTCTGCGACACATCCTGCTCAGCCTCCGTGTCTCTGGCACAGCTGCAGTGTTTGTAAAGAGGTCTGCGTCTTCAGATAAGTCGCTAACTAAACTGGACCGAGCTTATGTCATCGTCTACTTGCAGCTGTTTGCATCAGAGCGAAAATGTAGCTTCTTTTTTTAAACATAACATGTTAAACTACATTTCAGAATAAAGATGAAGGTATAGGACAGTGCAGAGTCTCTCTGACTGCTCATGTTGTGTTTGCTGTTCAGAAAGTGTTCAGACGTTTACATACAGTATAAGTAATGATTCTCTGTAGGTTTTCACAGCAGGAGCCCTGCAGCTGCCATTAGCCGTTAACATTTATGACTCATCATCGCTTGTGCAGTTGTCATGACAACAGAAACAGAGTGATATGTAATCAGCTGGAGTGTGTGATCAGCTGTGGCTAACCTGCAGGAACCACAAGATGATGGTGAAGTACTAAAACCAGAAAAGGGGGAGCTACTGTATGTTATATGTTCTGTTGTTATGGCTGCGGCGGCGCATGAAGATGCTGAGATGTTCCTTCAAATGATGCTCCATGAACACGTAGGTCCACGGCAGAAATACTGTCGTCATCACTGGAGAAGAAAGCGGCTGTTTGGATCGCCCCAGGGAGAGAGTCGGAGTAAGAGCCGTGCTGACCCAGCTCGGTTTAAAGGAATAGTTCACTCTAAAACAAACTTCAGTCATTATTGACTCACCCTCCTGCTGATGAGAAGTCCGGTGTAGTTTCTTATTCCTCAAAGTGCAGCTGCAGACCCGCGGTGCTTCCCTCCGCCAGCAGTAATCCATATAATGAGCATAAGTGGCGACCGAGACGAAAAGGTTCATAAAACTCCACAAAAACTTTGTAATATTCCTCCATACTGCTCGTCTGCTGCAATCCAAGTGTCCTGAAGTGGCGACATCCAGAGTTTACGCCAAACGACATCATTTAGTACATTTTTACAGCCTAAACAGTCGCTATGCTACATCTGCCTGGAGGCACGCGAGTCTCCATCACAGCGTTTGCACTGCGGAAGCCGCGGCGGACAAGATGAACGACACTCGCGATAGATACACACCGGTGTTTACTTCCTGTTGTGAGTGTCACATTTCAAATCACCAGTGCAGCAGATCCCTCTTGTGTTTGTGTGTCGCTCAGTCGCTCACAGCAGGAAGTAAATACTGATGTGTATCTATCGCGAGTTTAAGCTCAATAGCTTCCAGGTCATGTGATCAGTTGACTCAAAATCATGTTGGGATCATGTAACTACACTGGCTGCATGAGATACGCCTCTTGTTTTTACGTTTTTCATCACTGCTTGCAGTTTTAATTTGTATCTATTTTTGTTATTCTTACTGGTGAATTTGACTTTTTACAAGCTTCATGAACTCCACCGACATGCAGCTGACCGGCTCCTCTTTCCTCCAGCCGCTGCTGGACCAGGTCCTAATGAGAGGAGGTTATTTAAAGAGGATGTGACTCGACTCTGATGCTGCACATGTTTTTTGAAAAGTCAGTTCTTTGGTAAAGTTTGTTGCCCAAATCTGTGAGGGCCGGTTCACTTTGGTGTATATTCAGAATATCCTGTGTGCTTATCAGGCGACCCCACATTCAGTGTAGTACTGGTACCACCGTGTGGTTAGAGTTTAAGATGGAGGAGAATTTTCTCCACATGAAGATGCTTCATCCTTCAGTTTATCACAAACAACTGGAGATGCACGATTTCAACTGGACTGAAAAATAATCTGCAAACAGACTGAACTACATCTGGTGGAGGAGAAGTATGAAGTTGACATTTAGACTTTTTTGACAATTCTCCGGTGGAGTTCTGCAGAACCGGTGTCCCTCCTGTGAAATATCAGTAAAACTCCTCTGTGCACTGAACATTACCGAGCAGCCTCTCCAGGTCCAAACTAACATCTGAATCCTTAAAGCGATCAATCTTTTTATCATTTATGGCACGAATCAATAGTCCTCCTCAACTCTGCAGCTCCTCCTCTCTTCAATGTTATTTCCAGTTACCCTCTCACTCAGGGAGCGGATCAGGCTGCCCCGAGGCATCAGTGTAATGGGAAGTGTGGCGGGCCGGGCAGCAGGTCGATGGACATTGATCCGCCTCATTATTCCGCTCCATCGAACGCTCACCTCGGCCATTAACGGCTAAATAAAAACCAAATGCTCTCCTGCTCTAACTCTCAGTAATATTGCAGCGCTCTGCTCTACCTTTGCTCTTCATTGTTGTTTAAAAGCTGCAGCACTTTATCGACTCTTTGTTTAGGCGGCGTGGCTCGCTTGTTCCGGAGAGGTGGAGGTAATTACCGGCTGTTCTAGCTTTGGTGGGGCTTTTCGGGTGGAGCAGAGGAACCCAGGAGGCGACGGTCGATGGCGCCTGGCAGCGCGGCGCTCTTATCGAGAGACCAGAGATCTAATTCAAACTCTCAACTTTCCACTTTCATGCACCTGGGGAGGAAGGAAGGAAGGATACAGGCTGTTAGTGCTGCGTTTCTCTGCACTGTGGGAAAGATCTTCACCCGGACTAACAGGCCACACACACACACGCACACACACACACACACACACACACACACACACACACACACTCATCACATCGTCCCTGTCAGTATCAAACTATCACATCAGTATCTCAGCTGCTCTTCAATCTGTCCTCTGGTTTTCTTTCTATCCTCCAGGATTTAAAAACACTGAGAGCTTCTTCAGTCTGTGCAAACTTTTCAGTCTTCAGGAGGAACTTTTGATTTCTTTTTCACTCACACAGGTTTAATCATTGTTCCTCACTTTTTCTGGTTTTCTCAAGTTCGTTCTGACACGACACAAGTCTTGTCTGATCTTAAACCTTTTCCACTGGTTCTGTTTGTTTCGACAGTATTTTGCTTCCCATCTTTGCTGCTGAAGATGTGGCAGATGAATAAACAGACGTGCGTGTATGTTGAATTCATGGAGGACACATTCTGTGTAAACTAATCAGAAGGTTGTGGCGACATTACAACAGGCTGCCAAGCGTCACACCACTGGATGTACCACTGGATATACACCGGAAGTCATGTCCAGCGACCAAAACCGGCTATTTTTCACCAGTAGTCGGATCGTCTCCATCCATGACCGGGTATTTTAAACCAAACCCAGTGCTTTTAGTACCTAAACCTAACCAGAGCATAAGCAATGTGTTTGCAGATACGTGTGTGGATAACATGGATCCTGCTGATGGGTTGATTATATCTGCTGTCAGTTCTGTTATTCAACTTTTGTGGCGTTTGTTAAAGTGAGCCAGGAGTCACCATTCTTCACCCCGCGCCACTCAGAGATCTTGCATGGATATTCACTTTTCCCTCCCACCGTCCAGTCTGCTGCCAGCTGCTCTGTTTGTCTCTGTGCCCGAGCGAAGTGTCATCATACAGATGTTTAAAACTTCTCACCAACTCGCACAACCTCTCCTCAGTCCTCTGGTCGTGTCTCTCTTGGCTACACTGCCCCCTCATGACTACAGGAGGCGCTGCTCGTTGGTCCACATCCGTAAGCTCACAGAGAACGAGCAGAAATAAGTATGAAATGAGTACGGACAAAGAGCTCGGTCCATATCTGTATCTAATGTAGAGCATCAATCAGCCTGAAGATATTGATCATGGCAAACATGAACTCTAGCGTTTACCTCAAAGCACCGCTACATAAGTGATCACAGCCTCGGCTCGCTGCCGGCACGGCTGCAGCCTGTTGTCCTGACGAATGAGCTACAGCCACCAGAACCACCAGCTCACACTCCAGATGTGTAAGATATGAGTGTGAACTGAGGCGTCTTTTACGGATAAAAGTTAATTTTTTCCCACTTGTTCATGATCGTGTTCATGATCGTGTTCATGAGCTGTCAAAGCCTCCTGAGTGCTGAGGGATCCATCAGCGCCGCCGCCGCTTCAGTGCAACACGAGTGAAGGTGAAGCTTCACCTCAGTCATCGAACTTTACCTGACTTTGTACTTCATACTGTTAGTGAGTGTGTGTGTGTGTGTGTGTGTGTGAGCGCGCTCAGTTTCTTTATTTGTGCTCATATTCTTGTTTACAGCGAGATAACCTTGACAGCTCTAAAATCTAACATTTTTTATTATTTAAGGAAAACGTTGTGTGTGCAGCCAGATAAGCAGCGTTATTTGGGATAAATCTGAGCAGCACAAAGATACTTTAAACTCCAGGAAGGCGGATAAACACATTAGAAGATGGTAAAAGCGTTGATAAGCTCGGCGGGTTTTCTCTGAGCATAATGCTGTTTTGCTGTTATCAGGGAGGAAATACAGAAGATAACAGACATGAAAGGAAAAGTGACTCCGGCTCAGATTCCTCAGCAGCGCTCACATCACGTCTGACTCGCTGTCTGTCCGCCGAGGAAACACTTTGTACAAGCTCACTGACAGACACAGAGGAGCAGAGCACAGCTGAGCAACACAAACAGACTCACACACATGAAGTCATTGTCATTATGGCTGTGATTGGTTAGTTACCCAGCAGGCATTGCATTTACATGAAGGACGGGGATACAAACATGTGCAACTCTGTATCTTACAATTTCATTTATGTCCGTAGTTCTTCCCTCCTCTCGGACAAACTCAAATCAAACCAATAATTACAGCCCGTTCACGAGAAATGTCAGCAGTTAACGTTGCTTCACACCACAGATGCATCCACGGATGACGTGTAGCAAACATCTCGTATCACGTTCACATTACATGCTTATAGCTGACGGTCACATCAGGAGGTGGAGGAGGTGGTGTTGGACTTATTACAGCCAACAAGGCTGCAGAACGGCCGACCACAGGTCCACTCACACCGCTGGATAAATCCAAGACGCCCGCAGACATTTCCCGCCGTCTTTGTGGCGACCAAGACCGACTATTTACATCCAAACCATGATGTTTTCTGAACCTGACCAAGTGGTTTTACCAAACCAGAGCATCGCACTCTGTGACGAGAGAGAAATAGAAAATTCAACCTAAACAAACATAAGTTTTAACTTATCTGTGGTTTTGCAGAAACGTACTTAGCAAACATTCATTCTGGAGATTGAGTTGCAAAATTAATAAACTATAGAACTGAAGTGAATGTGCTGGATTCCCTCAGTGTGTCTTCTACAGATTTCAGTAATGAGGGGAAATAAACCAAAATGTGTGGATACAATCTTCGTCTTCAGGCTGTGGCAAAGATAAAACGTATTTTACAATAAAAGTTAAAGGTTTCCTTTCACCTCCGTGAGCGAGAAAGCAAAAGGGAGACAGAGAGAGAGGGAGAGAAAACTGCCCTTCACCTGTTGAGTGTTTTCTCTTAATGTCTGACATATTCTACATACAGACATTAAAACTGTTGCGTAGACCCTGAAGGATGAGCAGTTTCAGATGATGGATGGAGGGTTGTTATTGTTGATATGGGCCCCGGAGAGGTTCCCCCCCTACGTGCTGCTGTGTATCAGACTTGAAGCCATCAGAGTGAAATACAACATCTTTTTATTCAAGAGTTAAAGTTGTTATTACAGATCCACATAAGAAAAAGTCGAACTCTGGTCGACACTCTGACTAACTGCGAGTGTGTTGTTACCTTTTGACCGCCCCCCGGGGCGACATCTCTCCGCACTGATGTCAGGAGTCTGTTGGAGCGTCGACCTCAGTGACTCAGCGCTGAAAATCCATGAAACAGAATCAGGAGTGCAGAGAAATCCACATCATGTGTGTTCAGGGGTTCGTCTGCGAAGAGGAGAGCGGCTACGAGGGAGCCGGAATCAATGGAGCGGGAAATTAGGCCTTAATTAATAAATATTTGTATTCAGCTCACCCACCGCTGCAGGAGGAGACACCTGCGTGCATACTAAACACACGCACACACACACACACACACACACACACACACACACACACACACACTACAAACAGGATTATATAGCGTTATCAGCCGTCTGCTTCCTCTCACACACAAATTGATAAAAATCCTTCAGAACATATAAAAGGAGCTCATCCTCTGTGTTATGAGCACTTTACTTTCTGTTGAGTGATTTCTCATCACTTCCTGTTACACTTGACTTCTGGAGTGTAATTAACTCTCTCGCGCTGCGCTGCGACGCTGCAGACACGTCGCTGCAGACACGTCGATGTGTTTTGGAGGTAACGGATGTAAATTCTGCTGGATGTTCATTCGAGGCACGCTGTCAGAGTGGTTGTTGCTCATTTGGTGCTTAATTCCTTTTACTAATTAGGTGATGAGGCGTTTGCGGCTCAGGAGGATCGACTGAACAAACACACGTTACGTCTGAAACTACAAGTGATTTTTTGACCGTGGGGAGGCAGTCGAACTCCACGACACAGACCGAACATCTGGTTATCAAGTTGTTATAGCGATCTTGTTAGCAAACAGCTGCCCTGTGCGCTACCTGAACATGTGTTCGCCTTCCTCTGCTGTTGGATAAGAATAAACTGTGTCTCTGAAAATCAACAAATACTTCAATGCAGCACACCTCATCGGATACAGCAGCTTGGTCAGCGGCCCGAAGCTTCAGACCTCTAGTCAGTTTTGCACGTGAAGTCAGAGAAAATAAGTTACATGCAACATCTGGTTACACTTTCAAAATAAAGCGCTCTGATGAACAGCTGACATGACATATTATGAATATTGGACTGTTGTCAAATCATTGCAGTTTGGTTAGGTTTAGGAAAAGATCAGACTTTGGGTCATTTATG
Source organism: Pagrus pagrus (assembly GCF_965226575.1). NCBI lineage: Eukaryota > Metazoa > Chordata > Actinopteri > Spariformes > Sparidae > Pagrus > Pagrus pagrus. The sequence goes on along the minus strand of NC_140185.1, from coordinate 37,441,464 downwards.
TCATGAAACATTAATTCAAATGAGACGTTCTGCTCATTTTGAGCTTTATCATTTTATTTTGTGTCACTGTGTAAGTTTACATGTTTAAATGCTCAAAAAAAGATGCATCAGTTATTGAATCATGTCCAGCGCAGCAGCCCTCTGTCTTTCAGCTCCTGTCCCTTTAAGGCCCGCCCTCCTGAATACCCGTTTGGTTCTGATTGGTCAGCTCACACACGCCTGAGCCAGCACCACTCACCGCGTCCCCGGTCAGCTCTGTTGTAAAGGCGGGACCACTGACGAGGTGTTTCAGGCACTTCAGGAGCAGCGTGCCGCCCACAACCGGGACTTTCCTCACTCTTTATGCTACTGTCCAAGCCGAGGGGTTCAACAAGTGCAGCTAGCGGGGGAGCTACAGACTGACTGCTGTGTTGAACGTGATAACAGGTTGTCTGTACAGCAGACAACACTTCCTGTCCAGAGGGCCTCGATAGGAGGAAAAACTCCCCAAAAACCTTTTTTTACACTGTTTTCTTTGAAAACTACAACTTGTGTATATGACGCGAGGAGATGAAGAAAACGTCCGGCCATAAAACAGACGATAATAAATCATTAATGCTGATGTCGTGAGGAGGAAGGATGTTGTTCGACAGTAAATAATTCTGTCACATAACTCCTGATTATTCTGTGGATTCTACGTTTCTGTTTGTGTTCTGAGTTCAGAGGTGCGTTATGAATCACCGGTCGGGTGCAATCAGGTATCACATGAAGCAAAATGACGTCACAGGAGCTTTTATACGACAAGTCATCACCTCCTCATAACAATGTGTCATCTCTACTGATGGAAATGTGTCGCCAAACAAATAAAAAAAGCCCGTCTGACACGACAACCCCGTTCATCAGAGAGCAGTTTCCCACCGACGAACACGCCTCTTACGAAACATGAGGAACATTAATTTCCCGCGGCTGCTGTGACAGCAGATTCTCAGGGGGGCAGTTCGGCTCCGAGTGGCTTCCTGGGAGCGCTCAGGTGGGTGCGGCGACAGCCGAGGAGCCGCCACGACTCATTCGCTTGTAAATTGGGGGAAATAACACGACCAGATGTTCTCATTATTTCTACTCGGCCCCGGAGCATCACTACCAGCCAGTGTTTCAGGGCAATTTTCCACAACCAGGAGCCTCATTTCACAGAGAGCTGTGTCCCTCGGTCCTGCTCAGCCCCCCCGCCGCCGCCGCTGCTGCTGCTGACTACAGGTCACATGTGACTCTGGTCAGGTCGACCATGAACGTGTCCACAAACAGTCAGGAGTGAAAGCTGTGCGGGGTTCAGTCTGAATGCAGTTAACTGCATCGTTATAGTAGAAACATCTTCTCCATCTCTACGTCAGTTTGAGGGAATCATGTGACATTTTTAGAAACTATTCACTTCATCCTGCTTCAGTTTCATCTACGTGCTTTCAGTTCAACATGTTTAGCTTAGCTTAGCTTAGCACAAAGACAGGTAACGCTGCTCACCTGGCTCTGTCAAACGTGCCTCCTACGATCTTTGTGTGATCGACGTCTGATGAAACAGAAAACAGATGTGTGACATGACGTCTGCTCTATAAGTGCATTAACCCTTCAAACTGCAGTTAGCTGGGACCAGTGGCTGCATGTAGCTTATGACGGCTGTACACAAGTTTAAAACTGGAGAGGACTCGGTCTTGGACGTGTCGATCAGTTTCCTGCCAAAACAAAGATACTTCTGGAGCCTGATCGCTGCAGTTTGTGTCAAAAATATCGTTTCTTTCTTCCAGTCAGATGTGAACACACTGACATGAAATACATATTTAGATTCAGTGTGACTTGATCATTATTTTATTTATGTCCAACAAAATAAAAAGCTTCAATTAATCAGCTTTGAAATCAGGAAAAAAGATTTAAAAAAAAAGACAAGAGCATCTGAGACCAAAACAAAGATAAGAAGTTCACTCATGAAGTCGGTGAATAAATCAACGCAGCATCCGATCACTCTGTTTTCAGAATCACGCTTTAGTACATTTGTCACGGGACAGCCGCCATTTTGTGTTTTTGCTCCAAAATGGAGCTCATCAAACTCAGATGTTTTAAAGTTTAGGTCAGTATCAAAGTGATCCAGTTATAGTTGTGTGTGTGTGTGTGTGTGTTTGTGTTCAGTCATTTTTAAACTTTAAATGCAAATGGTAATTTATGGGCAATATTTTTGAATATCTAAATGACGCTTCAGTCAACAATTATTATAATTATTTGCATTATAGTTGTGATGGGGGTAATAAAACAACTCACAGTATTTTTAGCACTTTGTGAAATGCAGAAATGTTTTCTGGAGCTAACGTGTGCTGTACATTATAAAGTGAATAAAACCACCGGAGTGTGTTTGTCTGTTTTGACTTCCTGTCCTCTTTTTGTCCCCCGACAGTCCTCGTCACCGTCGCGTGTCCCAGTTTGTCAATTAGTCGATCCGGGTCTGAGAAAACAGCGAGGAGGAATCCACCACAGCAGGACGACTGCTGCTCACCGTGTTTGAGCTCCTCTGGACGTAAAACAAACCGAGCGGCCCGGCTGACAAATGTTTGCCAACCTCACGTCCGCCCACTCGCAGTACATCAGGCACACTCCAAGCGCTGTGTTTGCCGAATTGAATTAGCGCCCGTGGTCTCGTTAATGTGCAGCATCAACAAGGCTTAACGGGAGCCGGAGCTTTGATTGGAGCTGGTGTGGCTCGACAGTAATTCCCTGGCAAACAACGCTATCAGGAACGCCAATGACCAGGCTCGGATTAGTGCTGACAAAAGTATAATTGGATTTCCTGTACAGTTAATTTAATTGGGCTAAGTGTTTCTGCCCATAGTTTGTTTTTGGGTTTGGTGCGTCTGCACTGAGTTTCAGAATCCTCACATCTAAATACCAAAACCTCGCGAGCCTCTCACTCACATGGTTTCTGTTTTTTAATAACTTCTGATCCTCGGACTGTTCAGGTGATTTGATCTGTCCAATGCTGCTTATAAGCAAATACTCGCAACTGGGATGGTGCACATGAAAAAACACTGCACCTACTCAACATTAGCATGTTAGCAACCTAGCATTAATCAACCATCTATTTTCCTTCAGAATATCTTTGAATCTGTCGGTTCAGTGGAAGAACAACAGAGATCTTTGTCTTCTGGACGTGAGAAAAGGTTCATGACTATAACTTTAACTATATAACGCTTCTATTAAGGTCCCTGTAATAAGCTAATAAGCCAATAATCACTACTCACTAATCAAAGCATCACAGGTTCTGCTGCATGTCTCGTAATCTTTAACAAAACTGTTAATACGGCATGAATAGAGCTACGTATGAGATTTATTCGGTAGCTGCAGTTGTCTGTTAAATGCATAATGAAGTCTGAATGTTACAGCTTAGTAAAGCTTTACAGTGACACTAGAGGTGAGTTAAACTTTATAACTGAGTAAACTTTTAAATCACGTTTTATAATCCAAAATAAACCAGTTTTATGATTTTAACATTTATTTGTGTTATTACCATTAACAAGCATCGTATCAGAACTTCTATTATGCACCAATGCTTGTTACAAGTACGTGAATATAAAGTTTTACTGATACTTTTAATGTATTTCTTGTATATTTGCAGTGGATCTTTAAAGAACTGAACCATGAGAATAACCGTGTCTGCAGACATATCAGCGTATGAAAGTGAAACCGATGAGATGACGGATGAAGAAGCAGAAACATTTAACATTTCTTTGGTCTGTAAATTGTTCTCATCAATGTCCTCGGGGCCTTTAATGACTCATTAACGCCGCTCTGTGTTTTTCTGCAGTGTGATCTCGACGAGTCGTCACAGAAACACCAAACAAGACGAGTCACGGGTCGATGAGGCTGCGGCGCTGATGAGCCTGCAGTGCAGTGTGGGTAATTAGGCAGCCCAGACTAATCAACCGTCGCTCTCCTCCTTCGTTTTTAAAAAGGGAGCAGATTAGCAGCTGTGTGGCTCTTTAATGTGTTTCACTGAATCAAACCAACAACAGGCTTTCACCTGTCGGCGCTCGTCACGTCACACACCTGAAGAACCCAGCTCGGATCTGATGATGGTCTTTCTTCCTGCTCGTGATGAAAGAGATGTTCGTCCTGATCGTCAACACAAAGCTTAAACTGAAGAAATACTTCTTACTCTGTCAGCCGTGATCGATGCAGACGGCCGTTTGGTCCAATCAGCAACAAGACGCACACGGCTCGTTACAGCGCGTCAATTAAAAGTGAAACAAATCCAGAAGCTTTTCAGAGACAAGAGGAAAGACTCACATTCATTAAAATAACATTAAGCATCATATTCGATGGTAAGTAGGAACAATAAACCGAAACGCACCAGAGGAGCAGAAGTTAGTGGCTCTCTGCTGTGACATCATCTTCTCCCGCTGTCATTTTGAAGCTGATTCTCAGATTTAGAGTCAAAATGTGTTTTTTCATTATCGTCAGTGTTGTTCGACCTTCTGTGCCGGGTTGTTTTCACATTCATCCTCTGAACAGGGAGCAGATCTCACATCTCTGTTCAACACCTGGACTCACCTGCAGGAATTATGACATCACAAGTAGCTCAGAGCCAGTTATGGTCCAGTGTGAAGAGGAAACCTGAAGGACACTGAGGCCACGACGCCACGTACACGGGCTTTTCTCAACACAAAGCTTTTTCTGGTCTCAGGTCAGTGAGACTTCTGGAAAACTCTGGACAGGGTGAAGACATTCAGAAATACGTGGACGGCAGAAACAGAGATTTTTGGAAACGATGTCATATCAGACCATTCGTTTTCATGTCTTGAAATAAAACTGTAAAGATGAACGCAAGGCAAATTTTAGAGATGATGCAATCACATGCAGAGTGGAGTAGTGACCATGTTGGGGTTGGATCACAGCAGCCTCAGCGCCTGTCAGCATCAGAGTGAGCTTCACTACGAGCGACCTCTTTATTTACCTGTTGTTCATATGAAGACTCTGGATAAGTTCATCCAGAAACACCTCAGGAGAGTATCAGGTCATGGAGGGGGCGACGGCGGAGCTGTTATTTTAAAAGCTCCAGTTATTTCCTCAAACAGCTGATCACTGTTTTTATCAAACCAACAGGATGAAACAGACGTATTTGTTGGAGACTATTTTCAGCAGCGGATTAATCCACGTTTGGTGCTCTCAGGACGGTGTGTGTGTGTGTGTGTGTGTGTGTGTGTGTGTGTGAGTGTGTGTGTGTGTGTGTGTGAGTGTGTGTGTGTGTGTGTGTGTGTGTGTGTGTGTGTGTGTGTGTGTGTTCGTGCTGATAAAGGAACAGCAGTGTGGCTCACTGATGTGTTTTTAATGGAGCTCTGTGTCACAGAAGAAGAAGATACATCAGGCCGATACACTCAACACGTGTCAGGAGAGACGTTCGCTCTCGTGGGGTCTGTTGATAATAAAGTATAGAAGACATCAGTGCTGGTCAACATGTCCCACGACTCCCTGCAGTAAGTACACACCATGTAAAGCGAACACTTTGCCCTCAGACCGGCCTGATCAGATGCAGGTTTTCAGCCACTCCTCTCTGCTGCTCAGGCTCCTTTAAAGTGTTTCTCCCTCAGGATGAAGGCAGAGCAGAGTAATGTCCCCCGTGGAGACCGCTGGGACTCCGTCAGGACTTTCTCCAATAGCTCAGCGGGAGAAAAAAGCTCTTCAGAGTCGCGGTCGATTCATCACGGTGCCGAGGACGCTGGGAAAACATCACCTCTGCTGGGCCCATACTGAAGCAGTGGAAGGACACGGAGGACGGAGATTAAAGACACATGGTGACAGCAGAGGGACGAGGAAGGGAGGGACATCTGCTCGTTCAGGTCACCGTGTCAGAGCGGGCGATGTTAGAGTCAAACCAGCTCTGTCGGCCAAAACTCAACTAGAACATTCTGGATTTTCTGGATTTTTGCAAATCGGACAAAACACTCAGACAAACGGAGAGAGAACTGAGCTGCTCCTGGTTCTGTTGACTTTAATGTGAGCTTACAGCACCACAGGTCTGCAGCTCCAGCACCAGCACCTGACACTGTTTCTCATCAGGAGTCACAGTATCGTCACCGCGTCAGGCTGCATTTTATTTCATAGTATGAATTTACTCTAGAATCACATCACGTCCAGTCAGAGTGAAGTCAGACATGATGTAAAAGCTCCGTCAGCTGAGGAACGAGCCTCCTCGTTTCATTCATGAAGGTGTTCCTGATATCTCACTGTCGCTCAGCACACACACACACACACACACACACACACACACACACACACTGACCTCTCCTCCTCTTCTTCTTTGTGTAACTCTGCATTTCTTCCTCTGAGCTGCTGTGTGAAAACTCGCTGTTCAGTCTGTGATCTTGTAAAACAAACAAGAAAAATCACCCTGAGGTGAAATTCTCTGTTAAAGTTTCAGGTTGTATATCCAGGACTCATTAAGTCCTGAGTGTCCTTGGCTCATCAGATTTATCTCTGTGTTGTGCATGCTGAACGATTCGTTCATTTAATTTGAAAAATCTTTCTTGAGGAGGGAACATGGAGCCGATCTTCCTTCCTGCAGTGATGAGTTTATCCTTTGGTGAGCTCGTGAAAAAGTCCAACTATAACTCATTCAAACACGGTGAAGACTGGAAACATCTAAATATTTGCATATCTTGTGCAACTTTAAATATTAAAACATTAAGTGACTTTTTTTTAATTTCACACAGCATAAGAGTTTCCTAGCTTGCTGACAAATATGCCAAAAGCACCGTATCTTCTTCTTCTTCTTCTTCTTCTTCTTGTTTTATGGCGGCTGGGAAACTAGCGTAGTTCACTTTCTGTTTGTGAACGGGGAAAAATGAGCAGAAAAAAAACACGTGGAACAAATTTCATCAAGTCAAAATATTAGCTTGGTAATCTAATAAACCAATTTTGCATTAATAAACTATATATTTATGTATTTAAATTGTGTATTTTGAGTGAAGCATCTGGATTAAATATCATTTTAAAGAGTTTAAAATGAAAGGACGGAGTAATAACTACTTCTACTACTCTGAGCTGCACGTCAACTCTCTGACCACTCGTAGTGCTTCGAGCTGTGTGTTGATGACTCGCACCCTGTTTGGTGTGTATCATGTACGAGGATGCTCGAGTGTGTGCGTGAGTCTTTCTGGTCTCAGATAAGCGTCTCTGCAGCCTCTTCACAGCAGTCCAACCTGCACATAATGGACTTAAAGAGGTCGTGGGCCACCAGCAGCGCTCCCTGTTCATCTGCTCTCTGCCTGTAATGTGCTCTCCATTGTTTCTGGTCCATATTGAATGTCTCTGTTATTGTGAGTGAAGCTCTGGCTGGTCAAAGATTGCTGTTGTGTGTTTTCTGTCTGTGTACATGTTCACCCTGTCTGCAGCCTGATAACACACACAGAGGAACAGAGCCGGGCCGGCCTCCTGCGTGAGGAGATAAGGAGCTGCAGACGAGGGTTATGACGAAGGAGCAAAATGTCAACCTGTCACCGCGCTGATGAGTCACATGGCGAAAGAGCCACGGTGACATTTCAGCACAGACGAGGTGTGATGGATGGAGGGGACGGAGGGGACGGAGGAGGAGGGTCTGGACGAATGTGAGGGTGGAGATCCAGACCATTCCCACCATTTTCTCTTCAGCTGCTGCTCGAATGAAATAAAAAATGTCACAAATATCTCGTGATTGTCAAGTCAGTTTTATTCATAGAGGCCGACATCACAAATTTGCCTCAGGGGGTTTTACAACCTGCACAGCAGACGACATCTTCCATCTTTAGACCCTCGAACCAGACGAGGAGGACGCCTCAGAAAATGACTCAACAGGGAACTGAGGAGGATCCTTCTTCAGGCTGGACACAGGAAGCAGATGTGTGTGGCGAACAGACTGACGTAGGGAAACTGATGAACGGTCGATCTGGATGACAAAATTATTGATTGTAAATATACAAAGACTACGGATCTGGGAGGACGTTGAGAAACTTCAGGTGTCGCCATCCACACAGAGAGGATAAAGGAACACAGGAACACAAGGAACACTGAAAGTAAAGATAAATATAACTTCGGTCAAAGTGAAAGTCACCTACGGATGACAATCTGATTCTAATCTACTAAAGTATAAAAAACACATAAAAGTACATTAACATTTATTCACTTGTATGTATATATTGTATATTCTGCGTAGACGATCATCAGATCTGATATTCAGCATTTTTTTAATTATCAGGATTTTTTTTATCCACCTGATGATAAAACAGAAACATTTGAATAGGAGCTTCTCGCTCTGATGCAGCATGTAATCTGCATAATGTGCCTCCTAAAGGAAGTGGACGTGTAACGAAGCAGAAAATAAATACTAAAATAAAGTATAAGTACCTCAAAATGTTGCTACAGTACAGTATTTGAGTAAATGTACTTAGCTACATCCCATCACTGCCTCTATGTTCCTCTGATGCTTAAATAGTTGTAGTTCTGTGTTTTTCTTAACCAGGTGCAGTAGTTTTACTTTAAATCTTATTCACATAAAACTATTTTAATATTAATCATGTTTTCATGATCAAGCATCACGACTTTCTGCAGCTGGAGCCCTTTTTATTTTCATCAGGCAGTCTGAGGCCACGACTAGGACCCATTCTGACTGTAGTTACTAGTTTATCATCTTTAGACACGTTTCTCTTCACATTTCTCAAATTACAGACGTCGTGACCTGAGCGTCGGGAGGGTCAGCGTGGATCAGGCGAGTGTTGAAACTCACATTAGATCAAATGAAATCTTCACACACGTCAGTCTGCGTCTTCAGTTGAGCAGCGCGCTCATGATTGGCTCCTGTCTGCTTTAAAAACAAGCCGACAGCCAAGTCAGCCATGAACCGCCTGCAACCGTCAAACCTCGAGGATGTTTCATCAAACAGACTTCACAGCTCCTGCAGCCGCGAGGGTTTTCGTGGATTCCTGTTCTCGAGGCCAAAAGACCAAAGACTGACAGGAGCTGACATGACAACTACTTCTGCTGCACGTATTTGTTCCGAGGCGAGGTATACGCTCGTCTTCACCTCGTCTTCTCAGGAGACGACCGAAGGGGGAAAAAAATGAACCTGAAGGCAAAATGTTGACTTGAGAATATCATTAGGAATATTTTAGAAGAAGTTAATAAGAAATCCCAAAGTTTTAATGGTCTGATATGACATGGAATAAATAAGGCAGAGATAGTGTCTAAGTCAAATTGGTTTTCTATAATTAAAACACAGCCCGTGTGGTCCTGGACACACTGCATTACACACACAGCGTTAAATCCTGCCTCAGATCTCTCAGATTAGGACTCATTTCTGGGGATTTGTGTGGCGGTATGGCTGCAGATAAGAACGACTTAAATAAGCAGACAGTGTGAATGTTTGACATGACGATAGTTTAAACACGGGTTGCATCAGTAATGCACGCACGTCTCTTCTGAGAATCTGTGAAGCTGCTCAGTCGAAACCTGAACCACCGTTACAATAAAACAAACTGTAATACAGAGTCGGTTATAAAGAAGATCAGAGACGTTGAACTTGGTTGTAAACTGAAATAACATTTGGTTTTTAAGGTCATCAGTTATCAGTTATCAGTCTCAGTCTCATTACTCAGATGAGTTGAGGCAGAGTTACTGGAATACAGCCGAAGCTTTCGTTGGAGGAAAATGTACAAAAGTCGCATAAATGATCTCAACTCAGCTAAAGTTTACTCACCCGGTTACAGCAGACATGCACAGAGACAGCGTTAGCGACATGGCTGCTGCTGTTGTGGTACATGTTGTTGTCGGATTCGTTGGTGATCGACCTATTGAGTCGCTTAAGAGTTGGATCAGACATTTTTAAACATTGTCACAGTCCAGTTTTCTGCTCCTGAATTAATCTGCATGTCAAAATGTGAAGATAATCACGGTCGTAGCATCACACAGGGCTAACATTACCATCCTGCAGCCGTCTCAGGGTTTGAAGTTTCTGGTTGATCGGCCACGACTCGCTCGTCCAATTATTTTAGGAGGGAAGATTCACGGTGAGTGTTTCAGACGATCACCAATCATCCAGGCTGCTTCTTCAGATGTGGTGTGTAGTTTGTGCTCACTGGATGAACCCACAGAGCTACATGTGAACTGTAAACCTCACTTTGGACTGATCCGCCCCCCCCCCTCCTCTCTCTGGTGAGGGATCCTGAGGGACCGTGATGTTTGAGAAAAGCTCCATCTCTGATGTGATTGATGCTTCTGCTGATGGCGAGCTGTCGGCCTCCATCGGCAGAGGAGATCTGCGGCGCCGCTCGTCCTGAATATCAAACGGCTCACGACCTTCCCCAAACTTCTCCCCGGCTCCGTGAGACGCACATGGAAGGTGACAGGAATCGTGTGTGTGTGTGTGTGTGTGTGTGTGTGTGTGTGTGTGTGTGTGTGCAGCTTTCCTACAAACTCCGATGCGTTTCCTCAGCTCGTCAGTCTCTGGCACAGTTTCAGTTACAGTGATGAGTCGTGCAGAAGCATCTTTGTAATGTAAAGTGTGACAGACAGAGTCTCAGTGCATCTTTTTGCGCCGCTTCAAACTTTTTTTCAGCAAAGCGAACATCCCGCTGTGTGAATCTACTGGCTTGAGTTTGACTGGTGCCTCTGAAGGACCGTCTGGGTGGATAACGCTGCTCTTAAGGCTTCGGACCCTCGGGAACACCATCGATTCAACAGCGGCGCTCCTCTCTCTCTCTGTTAGTGATGTTTGAAGCGCCGCACTTCCTGCCCCTCAGGACCCTACTGTACTGAGTGTACCTGCAGTGTGAATGACTTTATTGATTTTCAAAGACAGACTGATCCAATAGACTGCTGATAATCGACTGTCCCTGCAGCTCCGGGGACACGCACCCTTGAGGGAAGCCAACTTTTTCTAAAAGAAAACTAAACAGATTGAGTTTCAACGATGGCAGAAACTTTTCTTATGCTCCCGAAGTTTTGAGTTCTGCTAAGTTGACCTACTTGTTTTAGGGGTCGATGTAGAAAATCAGCCTCATCATAATAAATAAAGCACACGTGAAAAATCCTGGTTGTCTTTCAGAGCTGAAACACCAAACAGCAACTCACCATCGCTCTGTCGCTGACTGGGAACAGCTGTTCTCAAAGCACCTGAAACAGAGGGCTTTTTCTGCAGATGACTCATTTTGTGCCATTTGGATGATTTTTGCCAGCACAAGAGTGGTGGGGGTGTTTACCTGGCTGCAGGTAAAATGGAGAGACGGTTGCAAATAAACTGCCAAAACTGCAGCGATACGAAGCTGGACGACAATCAGCAAAGATCCATTTAAGCACATTTCACTTTCAAAAGAGAAGGATAAAGATGAGCTTCAGCCAGCGACGGGACGGTGTGTACACACTGCTGTGTTTACCACACACACACACACACACACACACACACACACACACACACACACACACACACACACACACACACACACTGGCCTGTGTTTGTGTACCAGCTGCTATTGTTGCTGACACACAGTATAATCGTCATTAGCATTTCAAAGCAGTGTGTGTCAGTGTACAGTCAGTGTGTGCAGGTGACGGGGCGACGAATCATCCCGTCTCTCTCACTCTCTCACACACACACACACACACACACACACACACACACACACACACACACACACACTCACACACTCACACACACACACACACACACACACACATATTCAGAGGTACTCAGATCCCCAAAGTATTTCTGCTCTACTTCCTCTGATGCGGCTGCTGTCTCTTGCTGTGGAGCGGTGCGGGGGAACACAGTGCAGTTCACAGCGTGCAGAGCTGAGGATGTCACCGAAAGGTCACGGCGGCTGTTGGCGTGTTTTTATTTGGAGGCTTCGTCAGGAGAAACAGACACTGTTCTGATGACCTCTCGGCCCCTCGTTATCCCGGGTTAGACCTGTTGTTTTGTTTCAGACCTGGTTTGATTTTGTTTTGGGGCTTCGGTACAGGTTGTGATCAGAGGAACACCGTGTCAGAAGATTTACAGCTTCATCGGGCCCAAACGGGTGAATCACTTCAGCTTGACAGTTCACTCGTCTGCAAGTTTGCACCGAGTATATTAAGGGTGCAGGTAACCATAGCAACAGCGGCGATGCTTCACACTATTACCTGTTAACTGAATAGTGAAATTGACACAGCCAACCCGACAAACGACAGCAGACTGTGAATATTTGGGCACAAATGAAGCCGCCGCTCTCCACTGATCAGCACCAGCTGTCGGCTCCACACATGAACTTCTACAGGGAGATAAACTGACACGACAACATGACATCATCAGATCATCAGAGAGAAGATCAGCAGTTCACTATCATCATTTTACAGTTATTAATCTTATTCATCCTGCAAACAGCTGTGTTATAAAAACAAACTAACAATATATATCATATCTTTCTTTCACTCACTTCCAAACTGAATGCACGAGCTGCTCCGGGGAAAGTTTCTTGTTTTATCAAAACCTTTAGTATTTAATCACTGAAAACTCTTCGTGTCGTGCGCTGAGGTTCTGGTTCAGTCACCTCCTGTCAGATTTTGTAGGTTTGTGTCGTGTCTTGTTGTACGCTTGTGTCTCTGTGATTGCTCTGATTAGTTTCACCTGTCTTGATTATCCTGCTGTGTATTTAGTCCAGGTGTGTTTCCTCTTTGAGCTGTCGGCTCGTCTGTCTTCCTGCCTGTGTTCCCTCACGCTGTACCGATTAGCTCTTGGTTCACTCTTGTATTTCTTCTCAGTTTCTTGGTGTAACTCAGTCTGCTTCTTCTGCTTGTGTTTCTTGCTTTTTGTTTCTTCCAGCTGTCTTTTCTTGGAGCATTTGGGTCCCAGTTTAGTTGTTTAAGAGGGATTTACTTCTAGCTGAATCAGCTTTAGTTTGTATCGAGGCTTTGGACAATGTAATCATGTATTCTCTGATGTGAATATTCAAACCTGCATGAATATATGCAGACATTAAAAACATTAGAAAGCAAGAACACAACACTGACATGATATCAACCCACAGCAGAGAAGCCAATGCTTATTAATGTATTGTTTTATTCAACAGAAACACAGTGTTACAAGACTAAAAAATGCAACAGATGTCACTAATGTGCAGCCTCGGGCACATTCATCAGACGACCGACACGATCATCTCACTGTGGTCGTGTTTGAGTCGAAATGATGAATCAAAGTCAAATATTCACTCTCTGTTAGCTCCGTGTTTGTTTCTGTATGGAAACTGAAACTGGTGCTTGATGACTGAACAGTGTCGGGGCTCTCAGTTGATGTTACACCGTTAAAAACCTGCTGATGTGAGAGTTAATCACAAGTCTGATCAGGGAGAAGAAGCAGAGCGAGCAGCATTTTATCAAAACAGGAAAAGAACAATCGTAAATCCGTAAACACACGATTACACAAATAGTTTGTTTGCAAGTTTTACTTTGAGATGAGCTTTTTTCTGCTTCAGCAAGTTTTACTCTCAAATTCTCACTGTGATATTTAAGAAGTTTAGTTTGATCGTGGACTCGGATCTGAGTCGTTATAATCCGTGTGCGGTGCTGAAACGTGTGCTCGGCAGCAGAGGAAACATTTTGAGGAACAAAGACTCGATTTCTTATAAAAAGCAAATATTCAAAGAATCGTTCAACAATAATAAAAAACACAGTAAAAAGGATTTATATGTAAATCCTCAGTGGATGAGCTGCACAGCTTCAAAGTCTGTGTGAACAACTCATCTCCTTTCATATACTGTCCTTATGTTGTATGACAGAGGTGAGACGCTGAGTCTTAAATATGCATCACTGCCTCCTGTGTGTGTGTGTGTGTGTGTGTGTGTGTGTGTGTGTGTGTGTGTGTGTGTGTGTGTGTGTGTGTGTGTGTGTGTGTGTGTGTGTGATGGAGGAGGCAGGGAAGCTAAAGACAGGCAGATTTAATTCCTCCCAGATTCAGACACACTGCACAGCAGCTGAGTGAGTCCTACTCTCTGTGTGTTAACTGGTCTCAGATCTGAGAACATGATTTCCACGCAGCGACGTCTCCGTCCATCGTGACCTTGAGAGCACCAGCTTCTGCCTGCGAGGCTGAGACACAAACATGAAAGAGAGCCAGCGGGAGGGAAATCTCTGTAGTATCACGTCCACCAGTGAACCCAACAGAATACTAACAGCCTGGATTGTTGTATTAACACCAAATATCCTCGAGGTGTTTCCAGACAGAAGCCAGGTGAATTTTCTGCTCACATCATCTGTGTGAATTGGACGTCTGGACCGTTTGTGCAGTCTGTGTTCATTCACATTGAACCACCGACAAAGCGACTAGAGTTGAGCGAGTACTCGGCAGACGCGAGGATCCGGTACAGATGATGTCGTTTGTGGGAGTTTGTGTCAATATCTGCACTCGTGAGAGAAGAAGGTCCTCTTTGGTTCATCCAAGTAGAAGTGAACAGGTGAGCTGTGCAGCATACGTTACCACGGTGATGTAATCTGTTTTCTGAGTAATGCCTAAAAGTAGTCGGATTACCCACTAATCTCACTACATTAACAGGCCCCAGACTTTCTGAAATACCTCCACCTCAGACATGTGGGCGGTGACTCCAGAGGTGGGACTTTCAGAGGAAATAAAGTGCTGGCGTCCAAGTTACTGACAGAAGAAACTGGTGTTTAACTGATCTCTGTTTACTCCAGCGCTGTGTGTGTGCGTGTGTGTGTGTGTGTGTGTGTGTGTGTCTGTGTGTGTGTGTGTGTGTGTGTGTGTGCGTGTGTGTGTGTGTGTTTTATCCTGGACTGAGTGCTTTTCAGTCTCTTCTGCCCACTCACAGCAGCAGCAGCAAAAGAAGCACGTACATGTAAATAACTACAGAAATGCCTCTGTTCTGCTGCAGACACACAGAGTTTCTATCGGTTTGAATATCGTAGACACTTTTGCGTAACGTAACAGATGTTGAAGCTCTCGCTCAACAATAACTCGCTTCTTAAACTAATGATCCGCGCTGAGATAAATAGATGAAGAGTTCAAAACGCGAGTGGAGATAGTGAAGAAGTGTCGCAGCGAGCGGAATAAAACTTTAGTCTCTGGCAGCCGACCATATGCTCATCCACACTTTAAATGCAATATCGACGCGGTTGGAGAGTCGGGAACGTGCTGTGATTCTGAGAGCGGCTCGCCGCGCTGGGCTGAGCTCTCAACAGGAAAATGACTCAATGATGCTTCATAATGCAAATTCAAACTACAGTGTTGTCAGGAGCAGTGATTGATTCGCTCACAGCGCTGCGAGCTCACGTCAGCTCACCTCTGCTCTCAATTTCACTCGATACAATCACAGATGTGAGTCTGTGGCGGCTCCTTCTCCATCCGCCTCATTCAGTCGGCTAACACTGTCGCAGCGGGAGGCCGAGTGATACGATCAGTCGACGCTGCACATATCACAAATCAATGCATATTCCCAGAGGCCAAAACTAACACACGGCTTAGCTCACGTTGAGAAGGCAAATGGAGTTACAATGGGCTCACACACACACACAGCAGCTCTTCATCAAGTGTATGAAAGTGAACGGTGGATGTCCACTGTAAATGAAATCTGTTTGAGCCGGACACGAGAAGCATCGGCTGGACGATATTGATTCTGGACAAATTTCTCCAAATGAAAGTGAGATTCTGTTGTTTATTCTGACAGGAACAGAGAGGAAGGAGACATGAATGTTGGTGTTGACACGACGTTTTATTGTCAGGCTGTCGATCTGCTCCTGCTTCCTCCGCTTCATGCCGCTATCAGCAAGTCACATGTGATTACAGAGAACCAGAACCAGAACCAGAAGCAGGGTCTCTGCTGAGTGCTGAGTTCAGTCAGAGGTTCATCTGAAATCTCTGCTAGTTTAAGACTAACGTACAGTAAGTCCAGTAAGTACAGTTCAGTCTTGTTGGCGGACTCCCTCACTCGCTGACTCTCACCGTTAACAACATATAAACCAGAGGTCTAGTTGTGTTTGGACATTTGAATGCAGACAACAAACCCTTTTGCATTTGGATTTGAACACTACGAGCCATGAAAACTGTTTTAACTGCTGAGTATTGTGTGCAGTACTTTGGTATGATTCATCACAGTGCTCTGGATCCAGGTTGGCATTAGAGCAGGTGCCGTTTAGTTTGCCAAATGAAAACAGAGTGAATCCACAGCCGACCAGCACAAACCAGCAGTGTGCCAGTGGGTTGTTTGAAGCATCGTAAAGCCTTAAGGGGGCTCTGCTTCACTGTGTGAGCTCCAACACCAAAGTGCTCGTTAGCCTTTCAGCAGCTGAACCGTCGGTTACGCTCACTTTAATCACGCACAGTGATTGACCAGGTGTTCAGAGGTAAGAGCGGACGTGGTTTTCTTATATTGTTCTTCAAAAACCAACGTTTCACAGCAGCAACAGATGAAATGCCTTTGAGGAGAGAGACTGATCACACGTCATTCCTCTCTGTGATGGCAGGTTTCTGATGGAGAGTCGGACCATTTGGAGCAGCTAGAAACGGTTTTGTCTCTAGTCATCAGACGACAGGTTAGTTATGGTGCTGACGCCTACAGATGATGATCCACAGCTCACAAACACCAGCAACAACCGCTGTACGTGGAGGACGAGAGGAAGGAGAGAAGAGGGAACTACATTTACTTTCAACAACATTTAAAACTGTGAAACTTTGTGGTGAAGACTCGTCACAGTCACATCAGTGTTTTCATTCACAGGACTGAATTCAATCAGTGCAAATGTTGCATTCAAGTTCAACTTTGCTGAACTTTGATTCGTGTATTTATGCCACTGATCAGTAGCAGTTTTACTGAACCTCGTCCTCTGAAGGTACAAATTAAGAACGGTTTATAGATGGTTATGAGACAGGAGTCGAAGGTACAGATACATCTTTTGAATAATCTTTTTTTAGTGAATTTATTCTCATGTCCAAGAGTTCATGTTCCTCTTCAGTGACTGAATTATTGAATGAAATGATGGACAAAATTTCAGGAGGGAGTGACAAAGCCGGGAGAGCTTTTGGCATGTCAGCGGTTAGTTCAGCAGCTATCCTTTTTGGAGTCACTTAAGCTTCTTGAGCCACATATTTCACAAAGACAGCTGAAACAGCGGAGTCTGCAAAAGAAAGACGCCAGCAGAGGCAACACAACTATTTGTTTCAAGGCAGCAGAGAACTGAAAGACAATAAAAACATGTCTTCGTCTCTTACTGAAGCCTGTGTGTCTGCTTTGGGTCTCAGGCTGTAATGAAACAATAGTTTAGCTTTTGAATCAGTATTTCTAAACTGTATAGCTGGAAGGTTTCTGTATGTTCGAGCCATTTAGGGAAATTGTTGTAATTTATTTATATTTTACTGCATTTGATTAACTGTGGACAAGCAGCTCCACAGTTTAATTGCAGCATCCTTAATTAGAATTAAGACGGCAGCCAGCGCTGGCTACTGATTGGTTTAAAGGTACACTGCCCTGCGCTCGTTTAATAATTCAGTTGAAGCAACGGAGGCTTTATCGTTTAATATGTGAAGGACTGGTCGGACTGAACTTATCGTACTTCTGAGAGACAGACGGAGCTGCACTAACAGTCCTGATGCAAATTAATTGTTTTGAACGGCAGAAAAAAGGACCAGAGGAGCCGTTTATTCATACAGCACCGAACACGGCAATGTTTTTAATAGTGAGTTTATTCAATTCCAGTCCTCGTGGATTCACAAAGAATAAATCAGCACACAAATTCCCAGTGAGAGAATAAGAGAAAAACGAGGAATAATCAGTGTGCTGCTGTTAAACAGCCTCTGATCCATATTTTACCCGGAGCAGCAGAGCTGCAGCCGCTCAGCTCAGCTGTGGCTCTGATGCTCAGCAGAGGCCTCATCAGTCTGTGCAGCCGCCCGCTGAGCGTCAGCCCCGATGCAGAATATGTAAATGGCTTAAGTGCACTTTCTGTAGGTACATAACACGCTGATGATTACTGAAGCAGATCGCATCTGTGGAGGATCTGAGCTTGATATCAGTGTTGAACGTAAAGGTTAGGAGTGTAGATCCAGAGTGCAGAATAAAAGCTTTGAAACGTTAGTGACGCTTAAACTCTTTATGATGCTCGTTACCAACAGATTTGTTGTAGCTGCAGCACAAGTGATGTGGTTCATGCACTTTGTGAATCAGCTCACACTGGAATATTATATTTATCATCGCACATTTCATAAACAGCAAACATGAGGAGGTGAAACAAACACACAGACATCTGCAGCATTACACTCTGTATGTGTTCCTGACTGCGAACCAACCAATCAAAATGCACATAATGAGTCACACGTAAGATTAAACGACATCTGCGCTGTGTCCCACCGAGAGGACGGCGTTACGCTAGCTGCTTACCAGCAAACCAGTTAGGAATCAAAACGTCATAAAGATGCTTCTGCTCAAACATCAGCATGTTCATAAAACATCACATTCACACCACTAGTTTAACCCGAACCTGCTGCTAACCTGGCTGACACCTCGTCACCCAGTTTGTAAAGGACTGGACAGTATCACACACTGACTCCTACTAAAAGCCTCTAAAGTCTCTGTGGACCGGCGCTTACTGTATGTGTGCACGTCTTCATGTTTGTGTCCGTCTGTTTCCTTTGTGTCTATCAGGAGAATCTTTTTCCATTTTAACTCTGCTTTTGTCCTCAGTGAATGGAAGCGGCAGCGCCGTGTCTCCTATAGACTGGAGCTCTGCAGGAGGTTGTTACCGTCTATAAAGGGACATTGATTCAGTCCATCGGGCTTCAGTGGACACTGTCTTCAGATTCAATGGAACAAATCAGCACTTTAATGTTGTTCTCTGTCTGAGATTCATCGCAGCAGGAAGCTAATAAATGTTTCAGCTGATGTTCAAAGTGTTTCAGCGACGGACCGACTTCTGAATGGTGAATCCATTTTAACATCAACCTGCCTCGTCTTCCTCCACTTCAGTTTGTCATTTCCTGTATTTCCCAAAATGCCCTCTGACAAACTCCGGAGAGAGAACTCGATGTGTTGTCTTCGGCTGGGGGGGTTTCACGTGCAGGTTGATGGAGAAATAGTTTTTTCTAGTTTAGAAAAAAGCACGAACGAGCCGCACAAACAGACGTAGAAAGAGTCTGGTCTGATCTTTTCTCTCTGATTGTTGAGTCATGTTCGCCTGCTAATCAGACAGACCTGCTGTTTTGTCTGACATTGTTAATGTGAGCCTATGAGGGGTTTTATTTTGCTTTATTTGGCCCAACCCAGTCAGCAGCTAGTGAAGTATCTGGTGTCTTCTTTTTCCCCATTTACTCTCCGTGCGTACAGTATATTTACAGTGGGTTTCGGCTCATTGCTGAAGACGGGTTGAGGAGTGAGAGTGAAGATAAATCCACTTTTTAAATCCCAGAAGATTTAAAGATTCTGTTCTGTGCTTTCATCGTTCTGCATTAGTTGAGTCCTCCAAAAGCTCGAAAACCTGCCGGCTCCAGTAGCTGTCTGCCGCTTAAAGCTAACAGAGTTGCTCGTTAATCCAAAAAGCATCAGCGTCTGTCCCTCCGCTCCGGTCTGTTAGTCCAATTAACTGCACAGATTATTTGTCTGATATCTGAAATAAAATCCTCCAAAAGGCTCAACAGCACAAACACGACCGAGAGGCGAAGATCTCGCAGCTAGCTGTCACTCAAAGTGGCCACGCCCAAAAACTTTTTGACACTTCCACGTTGGCTTCATCTCTCACTGTGGGAGCTTCTTGGCTCCTGCCGGCATTTTCAGACTTGTGGCCATTTTTCGGACACTATTTTTCTTGGATGTCGAAGAAGAAAATGTCCTCGTTCTGAATCCCACTCAAAGATCCCTCAACGAGTTTGTCCGACTGATTCAGAGGTTTGAAACCAGGCAGAAATTTTAGATGAAGTCAGTGAATATCAAATCTATCTATCTATCTATTTATTTATTTATTTATCTGATTATATTTGCTGACAACATTAAACCATTACGTCAGTTTTTATTGCCGTCGTATTGTTCTGCTGCTGTCCATTACACCCAGTGCTCTATGGTAAGTGCCCTCGGCCTGTCATGATGGTTTGACAGCTCGTTATTGATGGTGATTAGATGGACCACGAGGAGCAAAGCTTTTAGCTTGTCTCAACATGGCAAAACATAATTTCATCTCGTCAGACAGGCCGGTCTCAGTCCGTAATAAGTGAGAGGGAGAGCGTAGGATAATGGATGGATGTGGAACAGAGGCTGACAGAATAAAAAGTTCTGTGTCTTGGTTCAACTCCTCATTGAAGTCCGAGGATGTTTCCACAGTGAAAAGTTCAAACCTTGTTTTGTGAAGCTGAATCATTCGTCTGTTGCTGATGAAAAAAACCTCTCGTTAGTGTGATGTACACTTTAAGTCTTTACGTTTAATTATAGTGATGATTCAAGTTATCAGTAAATTTATCCTCTGACTGATTTCTGTGTTTTCTTTCTCTGTCAGGTCTTCAGGTCTCAGCCGATGTCGCTCCATCACCAAACCGTCAGGAGGTAACGGCGGCTATTTCAGTCATTTAAAAACCCTCAAGGAGCAGCCGAGGACTCGTGTGGCAGCGGCTGACTCTGTCCATGCTGCTCATGCTGTTAGCATTTAGCATTGAGTACTCAATGCTAAATGCTAACACTAGCATGGCATCATGTTGATGCTAACATGATGTAGAAAAGAGGGCGCTGCACTCTCCCACTTCTCTTTTTGGCCTCGGTGTGTTCAGTGTTGTGACTCTAACCCTCTGGATCGCTTTTAAAATTCACATGTGCCACTTTGGCAGTAGGAAGATCTCATAAAGAGCTTTCATGTGATATATATTTATAACTCATATTTATAACTGGCTCTCGCCCGTGGACATACTGCAAACATCAGCTCTGTACTCCAATAATCGTCCTCTACATGTTGGAAACTAAAGCTGGAGGGAGATCAGGAAAGTCTCCATGATGTGTTTTTATAGACGGACAGTTATTGAATATGTTTCATGAATTGATTGATTGATTGATCTCCTGCCTCTCTGTTCTACTATTTTAGTGGTTATTGATTCCAGCCTGAACTTGTCTTGGTAACAGTGTCTTCACCCACCATAGCAGCAGAAAATAGACCAGCATGCACTGCAGCTGCACCAGGTTGTGTTTGAGTGAGGCTGAGAGGAAGTAAAGGCAGTATCTTCATTACCTGAGTTACAGACTGATGCTTTCTAACGGTGTGAGTTTCCTCAGGCGGCTTCTTACTTTGACTAATTAAGGCGTTCAGGAAGAAAACATTTACTGGCTCGTCTCCTCGCTGCTGTCCGCACTGTTACTGAATCCTCCGTCTAACTGTCTCTCTGCACCTCTTCACACATCCCTTCGCACATTTCCCTCCTGTGCTCACCCACACATGTGGAGAAGACGTTATGACATTTCCGTGGCTGTGAGGGCGGCACGGCGCCGTTATTGTGTGAAAAGAGGCCAACAGAGTGAAAATACGGCCGGGCAGAGCTCCCACACACAGAGTTTCAGTGGGGTATCGCAGCCATGACCTTTCTGCTCCTTCATGGTGAAGCCGCCGCGATGACGAGAGGACGATGAACAGCTTTCAGAAAATCCATGTGGGGAAAAAAAGGACAAAAAAAAAAATCAAAGGACCCCTGACTCGCTCTGAATGAAAGAAAAGTGTTTTCTTTCCAGTCCAACAATAACCACCAGGCTACAACATTTACATCTACTGCTTTAACAAGTCAGTTATTTCACATAAAGGTTTGATTATTTTGACGTTTGGTTCAGTCCAGAGTTATTTAACCTCCCCTCATCTCCAGGACTGATACTGAGATTCAACAAAGAAACAGTCAGTGTGAGAAGATGATGTGTGAACAGACAATACAAACACAGAGGAGTGAAACCAGACATGTTAACCACGTGGAAACACATCTTCAATAAAGGTAACCAGCTTGTTAAGGGATTTTTTTTAAGGCCTGAATTGTTGAAATAAATTGTAACTATTCTCGAGCAGATCGATTATTTACATAAAAGTATCTGCGTGTTTACTGGCTCCATTCATCAACTGTGTTTTCCTTCTGTGTCTACATTAACGTCTGGTTGAGATTATCTTGCTTGTTGATTATTTTCTCAATTAATTGATGAGTCTTTAAAATGTCGATCAGTGTTAGATGTCCACAAATGTCTTGTTTGGTCCACAACCCAAAGATATTCATCTTCTAGATCTAGAGGAGGAAAGAGACCAGAAAATATTCACATTTAAGAAACTGACATCCGAGGATTTTGATTTTTTTTTTTTTTCAAACTGATCAATTATCAAAATATTTGGTGATTACTTAAAGATTTGACAACTAATCGATTAATCGTTGCAGCTCTGAATAAAACTGTTAATGCTGCTGTGAGACAAGACGTGGACACGCGTCCACTGTTCACCCTCCGAACTGACGTCTTGAATAAAAACCGTCTGAAGGTGTTGTGTTCTCTGATCATTCGCTACTTGACCAAACAACAGGGCCAATCAGAGCATTTGTGGGCGGGACTGACTGGTCGACCAGCATCAGCCTCCTCCACTCAGAAGACAGACAGGACCTGTTGTTGTGGACGGAGTCATTGACCTGCACCAGTGTCCTCTGCAGGTTGGACCATGACTTCACCTGTCACTCAATAACCTGGAGTCAGTCACTAGTGAAGTGTTTCTGAACTGGGTGTCCACAATCGGAGCTATTTTAAGCATAACCATGATGTTTTCTCGCCCTTATTAAGAGGTTTTAGTGCCTTTTATTTTGAAAGTGTAACCAGATGTTGCATGTTTGTAACTACTAACTTGACCGTCGATCTTCTCACACGTAGACGAGGCCAAACATCTCGACCACGTACAAAACAGGAATAGAAGTAATGACGAAGTAACTCTGATTCTTTGCTAAGAGCAAAGCACATCGGGGGATTCAGAGACACTCGTAGATCTAGAGTTACATTCAGGTACCAACACTTTACCCATAAACAACTTTCAGTCCACCTGATCCGGACCTCATCTCCTGTGAGGGCTGTGAGCTCTGCAGCCTGCTGTGATTGCTAACAGGGGAGCACAAAGGCTTGTCACAGAGTCGGATCATTTTGGACGTGGCTCCGGGGAGAAGAAGCCAACAGGGTGAATGTTGTGCGCTGGTCAGCTTTCAGCGGACCACACATGCCCCCGGGCCACTATCAGTCCTCCCATTGGTCCAGATGGCCAGTTCTGTGTTGCCTGAAGGGAGAGAGAGGAGGATCATCTGCAGTCTGACCACGGTCCAAGTGTGCTGATTCAAAGAGAAACCTGTCGCATGAAAATCATTTCACATGTTCTCCAGAAATTTAATAAGACACTTCTTCTGATTAAAGTGGTCGCAGTCAAAGTTATTCTTCTAATAACCTGATTTACATCTTATTTAATAAACCACATGAGGCAGGGTTTGTTTTTTTGTTTTAAACTCTGAATCAAAAATTGAAATACACGAATGTATTATTCATACATGGGTTCTTATCATTAAATTGATACTAATTGAAATACATTTTTGTGAGACTGGATTTGCAAACTAACCAACCAAACACAAACAGACTCTTCCACTGTGGAAACACTTTGAATTCTCTTTTTCTGGAAGATCTTCCTCGTCTTTCCTTTGTGTGAGGATGCAGATGACAACCAATTAATTACCTCTAAAGTTTTCACTATTCAACAAATTCCAGACACTTCACTGTATTTCTAACTGACAAAGCCACATGAAAGTTAGTGAGAGAAACAGTCATCACCTCCCTCCACGCTGATGAAAGTCAGGTGAAGTCTCGTAGTCCACAGAACATTTCTGGAGCTTCACAGTAAAACAGAGTTGCAGCGTTCTGCTGAACAGCTGAAGCAGCTGGAGATGATTTAAAACAGAAAAACAACAAAAAAAATTAAAATGTCTCCGTACAGCTCGTCTGCTGTAATCACAGTCTGCAGAAGAGAAGAGATCACAAACTGATCTGAGAAGACGTTATTTTCAGGAGGTGTTTAGTTCAGCAGCTACAGCCAAGAGTTCAGTTTCAAAGGGAAGCATGGCGGTGATGAAGATGATTTCCATTCTGATTGAGATACATAGAAAAAGTGCACTGCAGCCCGTCCTCAACAGAAAAACAACCACGTAAGTTGACTGTAGCAGCTTTTTGCGACGGAGTGGCCTCTAGTGATTTTAGTAGGTAATGCGGCAGCACAGGAGGAAGTCTGGTGAAGCAGCGTGAAGAGCGACAGACGAATGCAGGACTTACAGTAAACAGGCCGCTGCTCACGTCCAGGGTCAAATCAAAAGTCAACAGTCAGTTATTTTAAGTTGCTTACATAGTGCAGTCATAAACATAACATACCTTCAATTAGGAACATATGTTTTCTGAAACCTCACCAAGTCGTTTTCTTGTCTGAGTCTAACTGGACTGTGAGGCTTGATGAAGGTCCAGTACGATGCAACGGCCATGTTGTTGTGGGAACAGTGATATGCATATATGCGTTGACTGAGGACACAAAGACACCACGTCCATTTCTAGACTCTTTGACTTGAATATATAACTGTTGAATACGTTTGATTCCTGGCTGCCCCGGCTTTACTGCACACGCTCCACTCACGTCTGCGTGGCTTCCTCCACAGTCTGAAGACATGCAGGTTTATTGACGAGTCTAAATTGCCCGTCGATGTGCATGTGGGTGTGGATGGTTGGACCCTGCAAAGAAAGAAGTTATTACAGATCATTATTTAAAAACTTGTGACCTCAGTTAGGCTTCAAATCAGAGTTACTACATGAATTATCAGCAGCCGTGAATGTAAACATCCGGGAAATGATGCAGCTTGATTCTGGGTCAAGCTTCTTTTTTTAAGCAAACAGTTTTCAGCTGATGTAATAACTGGATTCGTCTCTTCCATGAGGGGCAATTATGGAGCTTTACATAGAAACTGCAGAGGATAAAGAAGAAACACAGATGAAAGAGGAGATGAGGAGAGAGCTGAATTAATGGCAGAGACGAAGAAATCTTTTGTTTTTTTGCTTCCTGGAAAAATAAAAAAGCATGGGAAAAATATTGTGTTTGAAACAGTCCCATCCTTTGTTCACTGCAGGCTTAAAGTGAGTGTGAAATGATTATAATTATCTAGAAGCCAGGATTTTATACTCACACTGAAACCAAAACACACACACGCACGCACGCACACACACACGCACGCACGCACGCACACACACACACACACACACACACACACACACACACACACACACACACACACACGCACACACACACGTACTATTGTGCTTTGGCTGATGTCTCATAACCTGGAACAATGTTGTGTTCGTGGTCTGTAGTCGAGCAGAAAATGACAACGAGGCAGCTTTTGTGTAAAATAAATGTAGAAATATAATCATAAATGAATCACTGCACATTGTATATTTGAATCATCATGCTGTTGTAATTAAGCTGGATTCCTTTGGCTCGTGCTTCTCATTGTATTTTATCCTGTAACTGCAGCAACACGCACATGCAGCACAATGTAAGCTACAGGATGTCGCTGAAGATTTAGTGCTCTGTGCTTTCTGTAAGGAAGACGTTTCCTTGTCCTCAGGTAACACCTTACATAAATATCTGCCCCGACAAGCTGCATTTAAATCATTACCACAGCAAGAACAATAAAGTTTTCAGTGGGACTGCCAACAGCAATACGTCTTTTTCTGAGTCCCAAGTTTTCCCAAACTTAAGCTGGCATCAGAAAGTGACTTCATCGGTGAGTAACTGTAAAGAAACTCCTAAAACTGCAAAGTCATACAGGAGGGAAATTCAAGCATATTGCAGAGGAGAGGGAGGTGGAGTGAGCAATGACACAGTTTTCTTTAAAAGACGTTTATATGCCCAACAACAATCAGCAGTCGGAGCTCTCGCTCTCGTCTCTGCAGACAGATTTATAATCACCAGCTGTTGGAGGCTGAAGACGAGGAGGACGGGAAATAATTACTGTCTTTAAAGTTCTGAACTCAAAATTGATGTTTAAATGTTAGACGCCTATATGTCAGAATTAGGCCCAACAATTTGGTTTTCTTGTATTTTAGAGTTGGTAGTTCTTGATTAAACCATTAAAATTGTTCATGACTCATCCTGCAGTCTGGAAATGAAACTCATTATTTCATACAAACTTTTATTGTTTAAAATTGTTATGATGCTGCCGTGGATGTAGGAAAGGAAGTCGTCACCAGAGCTTTTCTGCACTGGTTTGGGTGAAAATGTCCTATTTGTTGGATTCCCAGGTTGTCAGGAGCCAAACGGGCTCAGAAACCTCCTCAGTACCGTGTCACCTGCTGTCAAACTGGTCTCCGTCTTCTCGGAGGATGTGTTGTTCTGTCCCGGTCCGGCCATGTTAACTGGGAGCTGCTAGTCCGGGTGGAGTCAGTGGTACCGCTGGCTCCATGCTGCTATTTTCTGATGTACAGGCCAACAACAAGTCCCTCAGAACTGCCTGTCCACAGAGGAAACCCATGAATATGCTGAAGCTCAGTAAAGGTGATGGAGGAGAACAGGAGGCTCTGAGGGTAAATATCGGCGGTGCTTGTGCTCGTTGATGATGAGTAACAGCCCGGTTCAGGCGGCGCATCCCGTCCCAGCTCTCCCTCATCTGCTCTGGTTGCTCATGATTTTCTGCTTTTACTCGTTTCACCTTCCTCATCATCTTCCTCTCTTTGCTTCCTCAAGGTCGTCTCTTCAGAGAACAGCTTTGCTCGTTGATGCATATTTTATTCTCTTCTCTGTCTCATTACTACGTATGCGTGCCTTCACCTTCACCTCTGTGCCTTCGTCTCGATTACTCTCCCCCTCCTGCTGCCTGCACTCTGTAATGTGGGGAGGATGTTTTAATTCCAGTTGAATACGATGTTTCCACGTTTCTCATTACCACAGTAAAAATCTGTAGTGTCTTTGGAAAAAGCTTCTGTCTCCTGTTGTTGGGAAGTCGTGTCTATAAAATAAGTGGCTTCCCAGCGAAACAGCATGAAACAAAGCATCGTATTAGCATCTCCTGTCCTCCTGGCTGCCGCAGGCTAATAAGCAAACATACCACTATGAGCAGTGTCTGCACAGCTGAAATAAGGAGGCATGCTGTCAGCTGCAGATGCTTCCTTAGATTTAAAGCACTTTTACGTCTAAATCGTATATCCCTCCCTCCCTCTGCTCCTCCACTCCCTCGTTCCTTTGTTTCACTCCATTACAGATGTAATCTCTGTTTTCAAAGCTGCAACTTTCATCACAACAAATCCCAACAAATAAACAGGATTTATTCTCCATTATTAGACTGGAAGCCAATTTCACACAGACTGCTGCAACATAAAGATATGTAGACGTTGGATGTCGAACATTTCGTGATGCTGCAGGGCAGTCCAGCGAAGAGCTGCAGTGTTGAAGAGATGTCCCTCGTTTTGGGCTTTTTAAAAACATTTTCGGAGCTTTTATCCGATGTTTAGGAAGTTCTGCATTTAATGCGTGCTTTGATTATTTCTTAAAGCGACCCCTGGCAGAGCAGCTGCTTTGTGATGGAGATCTCACATAAAAAACAAAAGGTGGTGCGCAGCATTTTGCAAACAGAGCTTCAGATGTGTAAAGGCTGTGAGCAGATAATGCAGCAAACTAAACATCACAGCAGACTAAACAGCCGTCAGTGCACCACGGGACACATTTTACACAGATGTGAACATTTTTGTATGCAGGGTCGCTGGCTGTCTTGCCTGTGCCCGTCCACAGGCCCCTCACGCCCGTTATTTTAAGGATTACAGAGCTCTTTTGGTCCTTCCCTGACCCCGGGCCCTTGATAACTGACCTGGTGTTCCCTCTCTTTGTAGCCGCTGCTCCTCAACATGCCACAGTTTCCTTTTAAAGAAACAGACACTTAAAGTAATGAGTTAAAGCCCTGCAGACCCACAGCGTCGCACACAGGAGCTCTGATTGATTAGATCTCTTCTCAGGACTGTGTCGGCTTCACTGACGTCTCCCACAGTGTTTTGTCCTGCGCTAACCTCGAAGTTACAGACACTGAAACTAAAATAGTTTTTCTTGCTTAATTAACTTCTTCTGATGTTATTAAACAGTCAGTTCCCGATTTGAATGAAAGTCCAGGTTGGAGCTTTTGTCCACTGGGAGCGCTGTGGAGCAATGTTTTTAAGAGTGGGTCCCTGTTGTCTTCGTCGCTTGAGCATGTGGGTGACATGATGCACGGTCCCGTCGATGGTTCGCACTGATCGACAGCGGAGGAGACGCACCAACAAATGTAGGAGTTCACCAACAGTGGGCGAGCAAACATGAATGACAACAATGAAAAGGGCTTTCAGTCCTCCAAAAACTGGGCTCTGCAAATCTCACTGGTTACCATGGTTACAGCTGCCTGTTTGCCCTGTCAGTTTACCTTATATTTACACCACATTTTCACTAAAGGAACGTACAGAGAGCAGCTCTTTCACACCTTAAGATCAACTGGTGCGAGTCCACTTCATTCGAAATTAAGTGTAATGACAACAATGTTTCAGTTCTTGGACCTTCGTCAGGTTCTCTTACAACCCAATGTGGGGAGGCTGTCTTCAGTAGGTTGTGGACTTGCGTGGCCCAATCAGGACACACCGCAGACGACATCCCTAAAGAAATCCCATCGAACACACCTGGACCAACAAACACAACCATTAAAATCAAAAACATCAAAAACACCATAACAGGAAAATCTCATATCAATCAATGTGTGTATGTTCACAATAGAAATAGTACAACAGTATAAATGTAATACAAAAGTAAGTTAGATTATATATATATACATACACATATATATACATTGTATACTGTACATACCTCATGACGTCATATTAAGAAGTCCAGACCAGGTCAACATGTCAATGACAGACATGACATCAAACGATGTCCAGGAAGCATGGTCTAATATTTCAGAGGTTACATCTTCACAATAAAATTCACAGAACAACAGGAATCTCCAGAATATACAGAACTAACTTGAAAGCAACGTGTCAACTGATGTAATGAAACCGACCCAAACCTGGAAATCATTTCAAAATTTGTGTCCGCATCCAAACACCAGGAGGGAGAAGTTGGGTCGTGTTTACTGCGTTTGCTTTCATTAATTTTAGTATTTTTTAGGGTCAAATTCTGCAACAAATGTCAGCAAAGAGGCTTGAAGACATAAATACTGTTGTGGAGGAGAACTCGTTAAAATGCAGCATATAGACAGGAATGATTTTGTGAATGCATCATATCGTCTGTTAACCCTGATGTTGAATCCCTGCTGCAGTGAAGGAGATCACAACGCTTACCCATATCATCAGTGTGTGTGTGTGTGTGTGTGTGAGTGTGTGTGTGTGAGTGTGTGTGAGTGTGTGTGTGAGTGTGTGTGTGTGTGTGTGTGTGTGTGTGTGTGTGTGTGTGTGTGTGTGTGTGTGTGTGTGTGAGGCTTAAGCAGCAGATTAACGCTGGTTTAAAATGCAGCCTTGGATGTTGATAATGCTGAAAAAGGTGCTTCAAGGAGCAATTGTTTATTGTTTGAGGGGATTTCCATAATGTAAAGGCTAATTATGATGTCGCTGTGGATTCGTCTGCGTCTGACTGCTTAATACGGCCGATGGAGAAGGAGAGTGCTGAGCTATTGATCCAAGACGGTGAAGGTTACAGCCATCAATCAGCTGCTACGCTGCTGCTCTGTTCTTGTGCCAAATGGACCATTTAACCGAACCTTTTGTCCACTTTGGCCTCAACTCAAAGCTTTTGTCTTCCTTTAAATTCACTCATTCTTCAAGAGATTACTCTTCCTGCATCCAGCCTCGTCCAGACAGCACAGTCAGATGAGGTGAGGCTTATTCTTGTGATTCTGTGTTCAGCACCGCTGCCTCCTGGGACCTCCCAGCCTGGCAGGACTTACTCACGGAGGCTGGCACTGGGCACAGTGCTCCATCTCTTTCCCCGGAGACTCAGGCTTTGTAGTCGGCCCATGATAGAAGTAAACTGTACACCCTGGGACTGCTACAGGCAATAATGGAGACACCTCAGGGACCTTCAGGACCTTTGATGAGGTCCCTGAGTCCCAGAGGGAGAGGACATTTGGGCCATATAGCAGGGAACAACAGACACCTGCAGTCCTGCAGTTACTGAGGCGCAGACACTGTGTGATCGTATTACTCTGATGTGTTGCTGTGTTAAATTCTTCTACAACATTCTTGTATGTTGTGACTCCTTTTAATACCTCGTCCAGTTTCATCCGCAGGGTTTGTTGCTTCTTTTTGCGACAGTATCTTCTTTTCTAAAAGTAAAAGTTGTTAACTCCAAATTCCACCAGAGCGAGCAGGTCCACCTTTCTATGCTTCAGTCGGGAACACCGACCTTTTGTCTGTCTGTTGTTGTGTTTATAACACACACATGTATAATTGTGATTACGTGTCTCACCACGAGAAGACACGGCAGGCGGGGACAGGAGAGGACAGAGAGAGAGAGTCGGACATCATCAGCGTGTAGAGTCAGAATATTTCCACATGTTACTGTGAACTGAGGATTTATTTGGACCGAACCAGAGGTGACTGTGGAGACAGACCAACACTGTTCTGGTGACTGTGGCTCAGTTTGTGTCCAGTCTGAATGAAGTGTGTTTGACGAGTTAACGAGGAGATGAAGCTCGTCTGAGTTCAGTCACAGAGAAACTCGAGTTCAGACGGTGGACGCTTGTATTTTTCTGTTCAGAAGGAAAATAGATGTCAGAATATTTCTTTCTTCACATTTAGTGAGTTCATGTTGTCGACTTGTTGGACTCAGTAGTGAACTGGCTGCTTTTACATCTCCAGCTGAAACTACAGGCTGTCAGACTGTCACCTCTGAGCTACAGAGGGCTGTGAGGAGGCTAGCTGGTTAGCATGCTAACTTCTGCAACACAGAACAGAGACGTGTTGGACATCAGCACTGCTGTCTCTCTACATTTTATTGAAAATATCGGATCATTATTTTATGCTATGAACCAAGTCATATCCTCGCCCCCTTCACCATCACCTGTTCTGGGCTGCTTATGTGTTCTGAGTTCACACAGTGTGAGATTGTTCGGGCCTGGTTTGAGCTAATGTTGATAAGACGTGGATAAATCGTGTTAATGAGGGAAAGTCGACATTAATTTAAACTGGGCTTTTTCAATTAAGCACAGATTTAATTTGCAGCGTTGATGGAATACTCCACTACTTCAGAACTGGATTACATTTCAAAAACAAATGCAAATGCTGAACTGTTTCTCGGTCCTGAGTGGAGGACTGATTATGTTGGAAGTTGAAGCATGCAGGCATGAAGAGCAGACTGCTCCCTTGGAGGTGTCTTCTCACCCGGCAGGGTCCTCGCTAATCATCCTCACCCAGGCCGACTGATTAGTCTTTAATATGTTTGTTACACCTTCCACCACGGCTCATTACAGGTCAAGATGTTTGTGATTCATCAGTTAGCACGTTCAGTGACTCGTGACAGATTGCACCGCATCACACCGAGGAAGCACACCACTTAAAGGTAAAAGTGTGTGTGTTTACATGCCCCTGTGTGTTTCCTGAGGCAAATGGCGAGGAGGGGTGTTGATGCAACATCTGTGTCTGTTGCATGCATGTGTGTCTACATGTGTGTGTGTGCTCTGGGATCATTGGCAGGGAGGTTTGCAGAGGCATTCGGGAGGTTCTGCCGGTTTGTTTGATTATTGAGTGACAGGAAGCTCAGGAGAGATGTGCCTCGCTAGTTCAGCTGGCGCCTCGGGGCTTCAAGGTCGACAGGATTAGCATTTTAAAACCTCTGCTCCTCAGATCTGTGAGAGGAGAGAGGCGGTGGAGTGGCAGCAACCTGGCTGATTCAAAATTGGATCTTCTTCTTACTTTCAGCTCCTCCTCATCTCATTGAGATGTGTGGTATAGATAGGGAGCGGAAGTTTACCTGTCTCATTACCCCACATCACAGAACGGCTCAGAATAACAGGAAGCAATCGAACAGCTCTCCAGGCTGCACATGATTCATCCACAGATTTGTAACAGCAGTGAGGGTTCAGCACATTTCTGCAGTGCTGATTCATGTTTGAGTGAATTTGTACTCTTCGGCCTGAAAGTCTGAAGCTGTCTCACCGTACAGTTTATTTAAGGCAACAGTCCACCATGCTTCTCAACCTGTTCTGACTACTGGACCTGTTCTGATGAGCTGATGTGCCTCGGGGACACTCAGCCGGAAACTTCTGACATGTCCAGAAACACATCTGTGACTCAAACTGTCCATGAACAGTGTTTGTGCAGTACGAAGGCACATTCAACTCATTCAGGCTGTTGAACACATCTGGAATATGAACTGAGCAGGACGACCAGCACTGGTGCTCACGTTTGCTGCTGCAGGCTCGTTGAAGATGCTCTGCTTGTTAAATGTTTCAGTGAGCATCAGACCTGAGGTAGAGACGGTGCACACGAGTGTAATGTAGTCGCGTCCGCGGTACAGTACCAGCTCTCAGATGTCTCCTCTCCCCTCTGCAGTGCTGCCACAGACTCCCGGTTGAGAAACTGTAACAGGCAGAATCTGAAGCGTGGTGATCGGATGTTTCTTTCTAAAATGTGCCGCTGCAGTCAGAGTTAACGTCGACCTCAAAGTGTTTATGAACACAAGCTTGTGCCTTCAGATATTTTCTGACAGTTTTAACTCTCAGAGAGTTCAGTGCTGATCTGAACTGTGGAAGAGCTGCAACTGTGACTCATGTTATATTGTTTATGGGAAAAAAAAACAAGTTCCCTGTTTTTAATGTTTTTATCAATGAAAATACTTCCTGCTTTTCCCTCGACTGTCCTGCTGCTGCTCTGCCTCAATCCTGGACAGATAGCTTTACTTGTTGCTCAAGCAGCTGCAATTAGGGTGTTATGAATCCCCCTGGTTGTCTTGCTAGACCCCGCCTCTGATTGGTTACTTTTGTTGGTTGCGCTCCCTGTGTTTGACTTAAACTGTTAACTCCTTGTGTTGCATGGTTATGTCTGTTTTTCTTGTAGCGCTGCCGCCGGTCTGCTACTTGGCCCAGAGACACTGCAGCTGCTATAGCCAAAGAAGTCGGCGTGTTTACCGGGGAAACTACAGCTCACAATCCGCAATCCACATTTTTTGTCTCAGTTGTGGTGTGATTAAACAGTTAATTCATCCTCCACTAGAGGTCGCTACCCAAAAAGACATGTAAATATCGGTCGTACTTGGTTACACAGACGAGCTGCTTTCACCTGGTTCTGCACAAAAGAAACTGTATGAAGAAATAAAGTCATATTGTCTTTCGGGTATTAAAAATTCAGCAGCTGTTTGGTGTGAAGCGACACTTAATACCCCGCTGGAATCACTACACTGCCAAACCCGTCACTGCGAAATGAAAAATATCAATAGGACGCCGCAATTTGCTGAACCTGGCTTCACACAGACCCTCAGGAGGCTTCACACGTTTGTATCAGGAACATTTTCTTCCTCAAGTAATTTAAGTGACATTATTGTGTTTGTAGATTTTTTTTTTAAATCAGTTCAATCAGAACACTTCAGGGGATTCAACACAATACAGTAAATACAAGGAGCTAATTAAACGACCGCCTGTGGCCACGAGTATTGACTCTGTAATATCTTGCTGAGGTTGCTGAAACACTCAGGAGAAGTTAATGATTCAGACTGAGAATCTGACACAATCAATATGCCGCAGAGCAACGCAAGAAATGACAAGCCGACACTCTGAGACGGGTTCACACAATCATCCTGCTGAAGCAAATGTTATTATCAGTCATCCCGTCTGCATCATGTGATCAGCAGCGTCTCAGGCAGCAGGAGGATCCTGTTGGATGGAAACTGAACCAGTTTCTACACAAACATCAGAACATTCATCGGATCGGTCTCTGTTCTGTGGGAGCAAACACAAGACAAACTGAGACCTCTCATCAGGAGCTGCTGGTTCAATTCCCAGTTTTTCTGCCTGTCTTCTGTCGTTTTCAGTTGTGTCTGCTGCTGACGTGACTGTTTTATTACCTCCTCAGTTTCACGTGTTTCTGATAAAGCTGACAGCAGCTTCTCATTTGACACGAGGCAGAAGATTCTTCACACGGTGGGAACGAAGCTGCATTTTGTTTTAAACACTGGAAAAGTTTTACAGCCAGTCGCAGGTCGACTCTCCATCCAGTGGCTCAGTGATGCAGTTTATTACTTTGAAGGAGTATTATTTATTGTTACTGGCCCTTTAACTTATTGTATTTATCACTTTGTCTGGTGAAGAACAAAAGCTGATTTCATTTGAACTAAAGAAAGATTTTAAAGGTTAGTGAAAGCACCTGATGTTCAAAGAGCTTCAGAGGATTTCATGTTCTGTGATAATCCTCCTGTTGGTATTTAAAGTCTGAGGCTCAGTTATTGTTTTCTTTGAGTCATTTATTTTACTCAGGTTGAAATTATTGGAAACTAAATATTTGTGTTCAATATTGTATTCGAGTCAGTCGTTTATTTTTAATTTGACTATTTTAATCAGGACTGGGGCGGAGCCGTGGTTCAGGCTCCTGTTATTATTTTTATGGGTCGGTTAATGTTTTTGTTTTTGAAATTGTTCTGCTCAGTCTGATTGTGTCTGATTCTGCGTTCACTGAGTTACTATTAACAGATTGTGGGAGAAACAAAACAATTTATTCATTATTAGTTTTTACAGAATGTGACATTATTAGAGTTCACTTTAAAATACCTATTAACATTATTCTAGAGATGAATAGATTAATAGATTATGTCTCCTGTTCAGCTTATTGTTTTGATTTTACAGTGAATAACTGAACTTTTCGGTCACTCTCTGTTTTCAGTGATATTTTTTCTCAGGAGTTGAGCTGAGACCAAACCGGAGCTAAAAGGAGAGCAACTCTTGTTATTGGACGTGTTAATCAACTAAAAAGAAGAAAGATGTAATCAGTGTTGTGTTTATAGCTCGTTTCATTCCAAGACATCCTCACACCAACCAAGCTGCCACGACCAGGTACGAGTATAAGTTCAGCTTGAAGTAAACCCTGTCCGGGGTAAAAGTCCTGCATTTTCCAGCCCAGTCTCCTCGAGCAGACTTTGTTGCACTTTACACTATATCACTATATCACCACACAACACCACACCACACAACACAACACAACACCACACAACACCACACAACACCACACCGAACAGGCAGCACGTTCATCATGTTGTCCTTTGTTCATATCTGACAGTTTAACGTTGTTAAATATTTCTTACACAAGCTGCAGTTTCATATTTCAAGGTTGGACAGAGAAAGCACACGAGGTCTCTCTGAGGTAGCGGGTCGTATTTTAATTAATTTCCTTCAGTGTTTCCATTCAGACGTCTTCCTGTCTCCTGCGTCTCCGATTAAACCCCGACACATTTCTCTCTTCTGAGTGCGTCATTTGCATTTTAAGCACACGGCGCTCATTTCACAGCATTTCATCAGCCCGGCTGGTTTTATTAGTGCGGCTCACATACAGTACTGAGGCCTACAGCACACAGGTGTGTGTGTGTGTGTGTGTGTGGGCTCTCCTTCCTCCTGGGCTGAACTCTGCTTACATACAGTACATGTGTTTTCATGCATTACCGTTCCATTATTATAATTAATGACACATCTAATGCTCATCACCTCTGTCATGGAGGCCATTAGCAGCTCAGCCCCTCCAGCTCTCTGTCATTACGTAGCTGCAGAGCACACAGAGCAGGAGGTGTGGAGATGATAACAGCTGACTGAACATCACAGAGCAGAGCGGCTGATGGCTGAACAATGAAGATGTCAGGATGACGCACTCGCTCTCTGGTTGTTACTCAGACCACTATTAGAAAAAAGCTTCAGTTACTGTCGAGGGCGAGAGTTTAAATAATCTGAGGGCACAAATAACTCATTCCTTCTATCTGCCTGTTTTATTTCTTTATGATTTTCCATCTTCAAACTTATATTTTATGGCACTGTCGCTTGTAAAGCAACTTTTAACTCTTTAACTCGCTATAGAAAGAGAAGGAAAGATTATTATTATGAATTCAAGGGACCCGATTAAGTAGTTTAATGGAAAGGACGTCTAAACTGAGGTGCATTCATTGCTTATTGATTGTATTGACAAGGTTCTGGTCCATTTCCTGACTCCAGCCTCTCTCTCTGAGGATTTGCTGCTTTTCTTTGATTTTATGTTTTCTCCAATTTCTTGATAATTTACAGCAACAAGGACGCAAGTTTAGACAGGCCTCAGTGCACACTGCTCACTCGTTATGAAGCGCACACACACATACACACACCACGGAGCACATTTATATTTTAACAACAGTGCGTTGGGTTTTACAGTCGTGTCATGTAGTAATGCAGTTGTATTTTGAGAGCACACCGTTTTGATGTGATTGCAAGCAAAAAAATTTCAATCAGCAGAGACTCTGATTTTTTGAGTGAACATAATATTTAGGGAGGCGATGAAGCTGTGAGTAGGAAAGGAAAGCACCTGATGGAGTCCAGACTCTGGTGGTGGTGCTGATGGAGGAAGAAAGATCCTGGAGAGGATGGGGTGGAGACGGGTCGCACCAATGCCTGAAATGACAGCTGACAGCAGAGACGTGATTGGCTGATAGTGTTCGTGGCAGAATCCGGTTGGTCAGGTGAATAGAGGGAGAGAGCTTCATAAAACCACGACAGAGACGGGTTTGTCTTTTCAAGGCTGTATTGTAATGTACCAAATGAGACCGAGGTGAGGATCTGTACCTATTCTCCAGCCAACACATTGTTGGAGGGCCCACTCTCGCCTGCATTGTCTGTATTTAGGGTGATATTTAGCCAAGCAAGCCAACCAGCATGAGCAAATGAATGCCTGATTTATTTATTTCTTTATAGTATCTTGGAGATTAAAGCTGCCGTAAGTGTTGTTGTCGTTTTAGCTCACTTCCTGTCTGTTTTGCAGGTAGTTATCCCCTCCCTCCCCTCTACATCACCATGAGGACCGCCTCTTCCTGCTCTGTCCTGATTGGATAAAGTTGGCAGGGATACCCAAAAATGTATCTGCGACACGTGTCACTGACCAAACACTCTATAACAGTGATTACTGTTGGACTGCAGAGTTATTCAACTCTTATTTTATTAATAGAAAACATGAGCAGCTTTAACTTTTCTGCTGCTGGAAACAACTGAAGCAAACAGAGAATCAGAACTATGAATAAAAACAGGCTGCAGACGTGGTGACAGCTCGCTGCAGGATGATCAGTGGGAGGGTTCGGGTCACATTGTCACTTCTATTTGCAATAATTTACATTATTTACCTCGTCTGTAAGTGCTTTTTACTCTCTCTCTCCTGGTTTCATTGCAGACTGAACACAAATACTGCAGAGAGCAGTTAGACCAGGAAATAAAAATCCTGCCTGCAGTCTGAACACACCTAAACTGTCACGGCAGCGCTGACCGCTGGGCCTGCACACAAACACCACTGTGTAATTTGCATCTTAAACATATTCATTTCTGTATTTGTTCTGTTTATGCTGAACAAATGTCCCCGTACCACTTTTTGGGTTTTTTTCAATTTGAAATGTGTGCTGTCCCTGAGAGCGTTGAGTGGAGATAATAAAAAAGGTTTTCTATTCAGCAGATATTTATCTCTGCCAGGTCATTTCCCTTTCAATGTCAAAGAAGTGACATTTTCAAATGCATCCTCTTTTTTTTCACTGCAGCTGTGATTTTACTGCGTGCAGCAGTCAGAACCAGACGGGAGGCGTTTGTCTGAAATTATCCCATCATGATCTGCTAGACTGACAGTCCATTAAACAAAAGCAACAGACTGCTGCTCTGAATCTGTGATATGTTCTGCAGCTGACTGCTCCTGCAGGCTGGCAGCAGCTTCACACACGTGCTGTTGTTTGCTGCATCACATAGCTGACAGAAAAAACATGTAAAAGCTTGAGTTTGAAAATGATTTGAAACCTACGAACACCAGAGTCTCCCCTGCAGGCCTGGACAGCCTCTGGGTGGATCGAGCAGTCCTCAGACCCTGACAAAGACGAGTCTCCGCTGTGTTTCTGAGAGCCGTTTTTAAACAAGTGAAAATGTCTTTTGTCCATATCGACATGTCCAGGGTCAGTTTTGAGGAGACTTCTGCACAAAACGAAACACCTGATCCAAAGAAAGTCTCGAGGAAAAAGCTGTTGTTAGGTGAGTAAACACTGTCTCAGTCTGGACGGAGGTTACTGTGGACATATTCTTGAAACCAGGTATTAAATGGGCCCTGGGGCTAAATTATTAAAGACAGTAGTACTGATGAGCTCAGGACTGTCGGTTCTGCTGTTGGAGAGACAGCAGAGGACATTTAAGACGCCCGACTATGATGCATTTTCTCTATTCCCAGCCGAGAAGAGAGTCAAAAAAAGGTTTACATCTTCGTTGCTGCTGTGTGTCGAGTTCTCCGTCAACAAGACTGACAGCTGCTGTTAGGTCCCAGTTAAAGGGACTGCAGCAAGTCAGACCAGAACTTGGACTGGTCCAGTAATCTACTGAAGGTAACCAGAAGCCAGATTAAAGTAATGTCTGTTTGTGCAAGTGGACCCACGTGTCTACTGCTGCAGCACATATGTAGCTGAGGTGGTTCAAGCAGTTGATTAGGATCCTCTTGGGGGCACCAACTGGTAGGAGAGTCCGAGGCAGGCCCAGAGCTCGTGGAGCGATCACTTATCTCGTCTGGCCTGGAAACATTTCAGGATCAACCAGTAGGAGCTGGAAAAGCGTTGCAGAGGAGAGGGACGTCTGGAATACCCTGCTGCCGCCATGACCGGATGGATGAGTGTTGGTTAGCTCAGCAGCATCCACGCTGTCAGACCGCCCTCAGTCCATAAGGCTCTCGTGTATGACCATTGTGTCAGTACGAGAAACTCTTTCTTCTGAAGGTCTTCACTTCTTTAACTTCCCCCGTTATTTCAGCTGGCAGCATCTTTGCATTCAGGTGTCTCATTGTGTTTTGCTTGTGTACCTTACATTTCCATGAGCATTTACTCTCTTCTCTGTAAAATGCTGATGAATCTGTTGTTTGAGTGCTCGGACTGTCTGCGACCTCTTTGAGACTCATTCTGCGTGGCAGTTAACGGCGCTACCTCTGCAAAGTCTTTATATACGACCGGTTTTCTTTCATTTTCCTTCTCCTGACAGAATCTTATACATAAATTGGTGTGAATAATCATTCACGTTGCAGCCCAGTGGAGCTGATTTAGAGCGATCTTTAAAGCCACCTCTCTTACACAAAGCTTTCTTCCCGTTGGAAAAAGCCCCTCTTTGACCTAAATACAGAGGCTGGGGCACTTGGAAGGGAAAATGCCTGCAGGCATCGCCACAAACACAATGTTTACTAATGGAGGAGCCTAACCATGTGTTGTCTTTGAACCAGTTATCATTGAAGGCCTTGAGGTGAGCCTGTACGCGACCTTCTGCTCTGGATGCAGAAATGTCAAGAAGACAGAAGCTGTAACTGTTGGAAGTATCTCGCTGTGCTGACCCGGTGCAGGAGGGTCCACTGACCTCCGCTGGCGTCTGCTCGCTCTCACTCACATTTATTGTGCATGATATTAAAATGCTGCTTTGACCAGTGAAGACACAATTTAACTGCAGCTTTTTATTTTCCCTCCTGCCTCTGTGAGACGTTGCTTCAACAGAAGGCTGAGAAGGTGAAGTCAGTCTGGTAAACTGAAGGTACGTGTGCGGCAGGTAGAAAGTCTTAACTCACACAGGCAGCCGGAGCATTTTAAGAATCCCTCTTTCTTCTTCTGCCTCTTTAGTATTTACCCTTTCATGAAAAGATGAGAAGGATCCGGAGCTGTTGAGGCCCAGCAGGGGTCTCGGCAGAAGTCTTACCTCAACTTAGAAATGTTGCTTGGTTTCACAGTCGAGGTTTTTATACCAGCTGCGGTTTCTCTTTGACTGTTTGGCTTCATTTTGTGGCAGCAAGCGAGAGCAGAAAGAAATAAAGTTGTTGACAGTGACTGAACTTACAGTAAAGTTTAAAGGTGAAGAGCACCATTCTGGAGAAAGATCAACTAATGATCAACTATATTTCTTCACAATCACTTTCTGCCCCTGCGAGCCGGAGTTTCTCTTTGAAATATGACTTTCACTCGTAGACTAACTACGAGGAGCGCATGATGTTCTGAGATGATCTCTCGTTAAAGCGTCTCATGGTCTTGCAATTTTTTTGTTCACACAAAAAGCATCAGAAGTAACTGTGTGTTGAATGTCAAAAAAGGGAAGTTCAAACTGAGAAGTTTTAAGATTGTCACATGCGCTGTGTGAAACGCACAGACACCTTAATTTACAGCAGCGAAGAATCCAGTGATTCCTCCCACATCAGCTCCTGACGAGGAGCGTGGGCTGAGCTGTCTGACAGAAACAGTTTCCCACAAGTTCATCTTCTTCCTTCAGACTCGCAGCTGAACAGTTTCTCCTCTCACAGTACAGAAACACGCACCATGTTCTCCCCTCTCGTGCTTTAAGAGGACAGATGTGAACCCTCCAACCATCCTCAGACTCCCTCAGATTGTATTTGATGAGTTATGGCTGGATCATCAGCGTAACACAGCGAGGGGAGAGTTCATGAAACTGCTATCTGCCTTTCCTCAAGGTCTGCTTCACAAAACATATTGTACTCATTATATTACAGCACAGACATGAACCGTGAAGTTTTGCAATCAGTGTAATCTGCCCTTTTTTTTGTCTCATTGCATTTCTCCCTGTGGCGCAGCATAAAAGTCTTTAAGGAATCGACCCAATCGTGACATCAGGAGATGGCATCCCCCATCAAATCTCCCACTGATTGCACAGTTTCTTTTCTTTGTCTTATGTGTGCAGGTGTAGCAGCCGCGATAGCCGCCAGTCCTTTTATAAATCTGCCTGTCACTACCTGGTGGTGCTGAACAGTATTGACTCAAGATCCTGAGAATGTTGTGTTTTCTGCAACATGTTGAGCAAAACCGCCGAATATTGGATTCTAATAATAAAAACAGATATGTTGAAATTTTTACATTTAATTTGGCTCAATTGTCTATTTCATGTTGTGACACCGCTGTGCTTCTGGTCTGGTTAGGGTTAAGGCACTACAGTCACCTGGTTAGGGTTAGGACAAGACAATGTTTTGGCTTAAAATACCTGAAACACCCGGTTCTGTTGCCAAAAACACGGCTGAAAAATGTCCCGATGTTTGGATAAAAATATCCGCTGGTTTCAGGCTTCTTATTGCACGTACAAATCTGAATGTTTGGTTTGTAGAAAGGTGAAATACCAACATTATATTCAGTCCTGGGCTGGACTGACGGATCGGCTCTGCTGTCGTTGATCTACATCTCAGATGAAACACCTGAGATTTAAAGGAGCGGTACAGGTAAAGGTTTCTGACAGCAGTGATGTGTTCGAGTGCCTCCACAAGAGCGTGTTGCTCCCAAGCTTACGACTCACTCAAACCCACAACTGATGAACGATAATTCAGAATTAATACTTGTTCTGTCAGCAGAGTGATTCTGCTCCATCAGACTGTCCGAGCCTTCATCTCTCTTCAGATCCTCCTCCTCCTCCTCCTCCTCTGTTTGCTCAGCAGCCGATTCATCGCCGGCTCTGATCTGACTCTGAGGGCTGCCAGAGGAGCAGATTAATGGAACAACGTTCTCCTTCACAGCGATAAAAACGCCCGTCGTGCCCCTCAGCTCTTCTTGGAGGCCGTATCCAAATGGATCTGTCGCAGTTTTGTGGAGATTAGATTAAATTTGGTGGTAATGTGATGCCATTCTGTGAAGAGAGATAAAGCACCATCTGCTCCTCTCTCCCATTTTGTGTTCTCTCTTCCTCTGCAGCCTCTCACCTTCACGCCCCCACACACACTTCTTCCTCTTCTATTTTCTCTTTTATTCCACTTCTCACTTCCTCCCTGTATGCGCTCGCCTGTACTCGTTCTCTGCATATTTCTCTCTTGTTATAACTCATAATTTAATGTGTCCTTCTCTTTCAACCATGTACTCCAGGCTGCATAATGTCCCATGAGTATGCAGAACTTTCTGCATCTTCTCGAGTCATTCGCCTTCATCTCAGTGAATTTAACTTCCACCCTCTCGCTGCGAGCTGTCGGTGCTCTGCAGAGTCCTGGTGGGCGGTGTAGGCTCCAGTCTCTGCTGCACTCTCGCTGTTTGTTTGTCTTTTTATGGATTAATTTAACATTTCTAACCATGGAGGAAAAGCTGCTCGCTGAGAGAAAGTCAACAGGTTAAACTTTCCCGAGTCGTCTTCCTCACGTATTAATTCATTCTCAGCTCTGACAGCAGTAACGCTCGTGCTGGAGCGGTTGGACGGAGCTTCATTGACCCGCCTCAGTGTGATTTTCCTCAACGGGAGAAAACTAAAAATAAATTGCAGATATTTTGTTGAACTAAATCACTTTGTGTATTTTGTAATTCAAAATTCAAAAAAGTTCTGATGACAGACGACTGTGAGGTTCTGTCCCAGCTCATGTTTGATGCACTTCAGTTGGGCCGGTGTGAAAGCTGCCCTGCAATCTTTGGTGCGTTTGTCCGGTTCTGTTTGGACTCAAGTGTGGATCATTTGTTGTGTGAAGGCAAACGAAGCACAACAACACAAGACTGACAAACTGCTTCCAAAACACCAGAGTCACTGTGACGACTCGTGTGGTTACAAATAGTCCAGTTCTCCATGACGTGTTAATTATCTCCTAAAAAGCCAATTATTTAAAACGATATATGCTCAATAAAATATATATTTTATAACACATTTGGTTTAAACTGTGTTTTAATTTGTGTTGATAAATCAGGTTCCAGAGCAGTAAAGTAAAAATCAGACGTTCATAGTTAGTTTGGCTCTGCACAAGAAAAACTGAGAATATTAACAGACTTCATGCAGTTTATACTTTGAAACCTTGGCTTGTTGTATCTCTCGTCAGAAGCACAATGAAGAGCTGAGTGGGACG
Organism: Pagrus pagrus; assembly: GCF_965226575.1. Taxonomy (NCBI): domain Eukaryota; kingdom Metazoa; phylum Chordata; class Actinopteri; order Spariformes; family Sparidae; genus Pagrus; species Pagrus pagrus. The sequence continues at coordinate 37,398,427 of NC_140185.1, read as the reverse complement.
AGCCGCGTCGTCAATGTGGGATTTTTTCTCTTTGCTGCAAAACAAAAGACAGAAAATTAACACGAGGAAAAAACGAACGATGAAACAATGAACGCAAGATAATTACTGAGGTTTGGTCAAAGAACAAGGCCGTGGAAGTCACTGGGTGGTGTGTTGTTGTTTGTGTGTGTGTGTGTGTGTGTGTGTGTGTGTGTGTGTGTGTGTGTGTGTGTGTATTTCACACTGCTAGACTGGAAAGAAGTGCATCAAGGTTGAGGGGAGGAGGGAGACGGAGGTGGAAAGCTAAGTTATTCATTCTCACACTACACTTGGATACTGAAGTTAAAGATGGGAGAGCCTGTGAAGATGGTCTTTCTTCCTACGTGATATATACGTAGACGTTTCTCTGCTGACAGCAAGTAGCCGTCAGCTCGCCCTTTTATTTAGGTTCATATAGTAAAAGGAGACAGCAGTGTAGATAACATCTCAGTCAACTGTTGCTCGTCCGTGTTGCACTTTAAATGTGAGCGTCATTGGACATTTTGTTCGAGGCATCCAACGCCGGTGGCCAGTCATGAGACTCCACAATGAAATCGAGCAGATTTAGTTGCTGATGCGTTTCATGGGTTAGGACACAGTGTTAACCGGCTGGTGGGGCTGCAAGCCATCAACAGATGCTTCAGTTTGAAGTCGCTCGGGACACGTTCCTCCAGACACCACTGATCCAGCTGTCCCTCCTGAACTGATCCCGGACTCTGAGACGCTCACATAACTCCAGTCAGTGTTGAAGAGCAAAGTCTTGATCACAAACTTTTACAGGCTGTTATTGTTTTCAGTCACCAGCATCTCTAATGCACCAGATTCCTTTTCCAAAATGATTAATTTTCTGTTGATTGCCTGATAACTAGCACTGATAAACTCCAGTAGTGACAGTTTCCACTGTGTTAGTGTCCTCAATGTCCCAGTTTGTTCTGCAAACTTGTCTTTTAAGGCCACATATCTCAACACCTGTCCAGGTCATCACTGAGTCACTGTGGAGGAAGTTTAAACTCTCACACTCGGCTGTCCTTGTCCCAACCTGCGGCACATTGATTATTCACATACAGTCTCTCTTCTGAATGGCTACAGTTAACTGCTGAGTCACTTTTCCCATCAGCCCTCTCTCCCCTCTCTGCAGGCGTCCCTTGTCCTCTCCTGTCCACCTGAGCGTCACAGCGGCGTCCAGATGGGCCTCCGACCCGACGCTCCGTACAGGAGCTCAGAGGAAAGGTCATCGAGACACAACGCGACGAGAAAGAAGACGCTCCGAGTCTCCTGGACAGCAGCTGTGACATTCACACAGAAGAAGTGCTTTTAAAGGAAGTTGCTGTAGTTTTCAGTGTGTATGACAGGAAAAGGTTTAAAGACTGAGTCGAGGAGCAGCTTCACTGAGCAACACAACGCTGACCGCAGCAGAAAACATCTCGCCAAGACACATAAACGTTAAACATTCATGCCGTCTGAATATCTGAGCTTCTTACAGCTCTGCAGCTGAATCTCTCGTCCTGGTTTTACACATTTATAGGGTAATGAAACCGCAAATTCTGGTCAAATTTAAATTATTCAAATATCATGAATCTGGTTCATGCGTTCTGTATCAGGCTGCATCATTTATGACATTGCACTGAAGTTTGTTCCAGGAAGAAACTCTGACAAGCTCTCAGATTAAAGTCAGAACATCATGTTCCTACGAACCAACTCGTATTATCAACTAGTAAATTAGTCTTCAAGAGGAAAACACATCTTTACAGACGGCGTTCTGGTAATATGGAATATTCTGAATTTGTAGAAAGCATTTTTTTTCAAATAAGCTCAATATTGGCAGAGAAAATAAAATTGTCCTGCTTAGAGTGAAGTTCAGAACAAGTTCAAAGTCTTTTGAACTGAGAGGCCAAATCAGGTTATAACCAAAATCTGCAATGAATAAATAAATACATACAATAAATATTAAAACAACATGGTGCTGATTCCCTGTTAATAGAGGTCAGCTGCCGAAGAAAAGATGAAACTAACTCTCATCTGAACTCTGAAGTTGTTTTGTTCTGTGGACAAACTCTCCTCATTAATGTTCTTAACCAGCGACAACAAACAGACTTTATAAGTGTTTTCTTATAATTCAAAACTGCTTCTTTATTTCAGAAACTCATCACTTACAATTTATCATGTTCAGGTGCTTTGTCTGATGTCATTGTTATGTCTGCATGAATGCAGCTGTCTGTACAGCTCAGGTAGACGTTAAAAACGTTACAGACTTTCAGGTAGAGTTGGTCACATTTCAGAGAGACGCTGGTTGAACTAGTTTTTGAGTTTTAATTGAATTCTGGTTTGTAGATGCAGAAACGTGTCTGTGCTTTTTCTTGATTGATTAAATAAAGTGCAGTTGCTTGATTCCCTGCAGGTGCCTGCAGGGGGAGTCAGAGGTCGTCGAGGTGGATCTGCTTCACCTGGTCCGACGGCTGCAGCGCCTCATGAACCGGTGTCACGTCTCATGTCTCAGTGTCGATGGATGAGATGCCGCTGACGTTGCACTGCCGCTCTTACTTTGTTTTAACTTTGTTGAAAACAGAAGGTAGCGTCTCAATAATGGGCTTCTCAGCAGAGGGCTGAACTCATATTCTCAAAAACAAACTGACGAGGAAGCACTTCTCAACTCATCAAGTCAGGGAGACGAATGACTCACATCACTTGTTCATTTGGATCATTTCACAACAGAAAAACCTTTTGTGAAGTAAACAGGTTCAATCAGTTTTCTTGGGCCCGGTTGAGGTTATTCACATGAAATCACACAATGCTGCTAGCTTTAGCAACTGAGCACGTTTACATGACCGCGATTATCTGATGACTGGGAATAATCAGGTTATGATAATAATCCGATTTGACGTGTTTACATGCACTTTAATGTGATAATGGAAAAAACAGGTTTCCATGATTCAGTCAGTTTGGTGGATTTCTTTCCAAGTACATGCCGATAAAAACATCCTGTCGACGTGACGTCACTTATCACGGCGTCTCCGCCGGCCAGGACCGTCCTCATGTGGGATTTGTTAGGTTTGTAAAATAACGCTCTCCTTCTTCGCTTCATGAATATGAGCAGAAAATTAATCTGCTCACATCCAGTTACAGAAGAAACCAGATTAAAGAAGAAACTGTGATTATGGGATTTATCATAATCCGCTAATGGCGCATTATCCTGTTTACATGACCACCTGAATAATCTGGTAACTCCATAAATCAGATAATGATTTATTATTGTGCATGTCAACGTGCTCATTGTAATCCATGTTGGCACCAATAAAGTGAGGAAAAAGCCGTCTGAGGTCCCTGAAGGAAGCCTGGAGGACGTCCTGAGTCTTCCAGGAACATGAGCCTGTATTGATCGATCGTCTCGTCTGCTATCTGTGAGCTGCAGTGCAGAGATATTTCACTGAGCTGCCGGCTGCCTCATTCTTCTAATGAGCAGGGAGTTTCATTTCTTTAACAGGGAACTACTTAATGTTGGAAAAAATACAGTTTCTTACATAAAATTAACACAAAAACAACTTTCCTGAACAGGAATAACAAGAAGTATTGTTGCTGTTTAACTCAGTTCCACCTACGTCCTCCTCAAGCTGAACCTTCAGTGTCACAGCTCGCTGCTTTTGTTTTCCTTCCTCTCCCGCCTGCCGGACGTCGAGCATCATGTCGGTCCGCTGCAGGAACAGAGGACTGCTGCGTCTTTTCATCGTCAGCAGATTTTGTGCGGAGCCTGTAAGGACCGACTGCCTGTGGAGGAAAACTCACCGCCGCCTCTCAGACACTCCAGCTGATGTTTAATGCAGCCGGACGTGTTCGGCGGCGTCAGCAGAGACCAAACCTGAACCCAGCGTTCACCAACATGTGGACTTCAGCTGAGTGCTGCAGGGCCGGAAAAGTACACGTCACCTGAAGACGCTGAATTCACCCAATATTTGAGTTTAAAAGGAAAACTCTTTGTCTGCCTTAACAGTAAGGAGGATCCCCACATCAAGCAGAGACACATCAAGCTTTAAACCCTGACAGTGATAAAACCCGTCTGACTGAAACTGAAGATTAAACTTATCATGAACTCAGACGCAGACGTCTAATCGACAGCTGTCAGAGGGTGAAACCACCTCTCCAGCCTCCCAGCCCTGTCAGTGTGATTCTTTACCTGTCCACCAGAGGGCCTCAGATGTTTCTTCTTCCATTCACGATCCTGCTGCTCCCACCTGCCATCACCTCATTCCCTTCACCTGAGCTCCTCCACACCTGGATCTCATCACCCTCATCAGTCACCCACACACACACCAGCCCAGATCCCTTGTTCCTTTTGAGCACATTATCTCCATCTTTACCTGGACCCCAGTAATCTATTACATCTATAAATCACCGACGTCGTCCTGCTGCCTTCCTCCGTCTGGATTTTAGACCAATTCTGTATTTTCTGAGCGTGACAACAGCTGAAGCAACCTCTCAGAGAACATTCAAAGAGAAGCCATCAGCATCAACACTCTACAATCACCTTTTACCACAGAGGAAATAATAATGCAAAATAAAATAAGCAAAATCACTGTTCTTCTCCTGAACAGCCAGAACAAAACACCAAATACTTCTGAAAGGACGATATGAAACAGTGCGTGGATGACTGAACCAGGGGCAGCGCTGTGAGGGTGAAGCCTGTAATTCTACTTTGCATCATCAAAAAGCAAAACTCGACTTAAACTTAAAGTGTAACTGCAGAAGTATCTGCTGGTGTTCCTTCCTTTTTATAGCTGGAGGGACTTTGTAGTTCTCTGTAGCCAATCAGCTCATCTTTACGCCTTGTGTCTTGTGTCTTTGTGCTGCAGGTAATAACAGAAACGCTGCGACAGCCATGATTTAACCAGGAAGTGACGATGACACCAGCAGCAGCAGAACAATAATTAGACTTTCAGTTAAATCCTGGTCCCCAGAGGATGAATCCTAATGGCATTTCCATCTACACATACAGAAATAATGGAGGAGGGACAGACACAGACGAGCTCCCGGAGCGACTGTCGACCAGGGCAAACTGTCCTCACCGCGTCGCGTCGCCAGGGTGGAGACCAGCCAACCTGGAAGACATCAGGGGTCTGCGGCAATGTCGGCAACCCACCGACCCGTCCTGAAACACGGACCAAGGAGTCTAATGCACACGAGTCAGAGGGTAACGTGACAGCAGGGCTTCACCGAGCCCGCGGCATCCCTCTGTGCATCATTGCTCTGGCGTGTGCTTGACGGCCTGCGTTTGCGGTTTCATGTGGACGGGAATGCGTTTTTAAAAATGTTCGTGTGGACGAGGTCTGAAAGAGAGGAAGGTCTTAGGTCTTTTTTCCCCTCGGCAGAAGGTGAAGAGTCGAATCTCGTCCTCCTCTCCTCTTCTCCTGAGGCTGGATTTGAACTTGTGACAGTGATTACAGTACAGGGTTTCCAGGATCAGCCAAGCTGCCTTTTGTCCTCCTCCTCCTCCTCCTCCGGTCCTGGCTGAAATGGCAGTGGAAAGCTCGATAATCTGACAATCTCTGTGGACATTACCGGTTGTGGCCGGAAGGCAGGTGCCTTAATTTCCAGTAACGGGTAGTTATTACTGAACAGATCTTCTTAAAATGGAGTAGGTAATGGCCCATGGTGCTTTGGGTGCTCGTCTAAGCTGCCTATTAGAGCTTAATGTGATTTACACTGCAGAGGAGAGGAGAGCTAAATCGGGAAGAGGAGAGCGCTGCTATCTGTGTGGATTTGTGTGAATGTGTTTAAAATGGGAGCAGGAATGAATCCATGAAGGAATTTAAATTGAATGTGATCTGCTTTTCTGCAAGTCCTGCGAAGACGGACCGGTCGTACAGGAGAGAAGGACCAGTCCTGAAGCTGTGTGTGTGTGTGTGTGTGTGTGTGTGTGTGTGTGTGTGTGTGTGTGTGTGTGTGTGTGTGTGTGTGTGTGTGCCCGTCTGAACTGTGAGTGAGGATTAGTCCCTCAAGTCAATTTCATGACTTGCAGCAGTAATGCTTCTCTACATAATCTGTAAAAGGAAGCAGGAAGTGGTGTCGTGTGAGGGATCTGCTGGGATCCTCGTGAGGTGGCAGAGCTCAGCACCAGCTTAACCAGTTTAAGGATGATGGACACAAACTGTGACGAGTATTAAGAGGCGACCAGAGAGCCACAGCCCTGTCCCTGTTTACCCCCGGGCTGCATATGTACAGGCTTACAGCACAGCCACCCCGTGTCTCAGACATGTCCTCCATTGTTGTTGTTTCCAGGGAAGTGATGCTGCTCAGAAATGTAGTTCATCATCAGCACATATGCATCTGAAGACGGCTGAATAAACCACGATTTCATATTCTGCATTAAAAAACCTGGATGGAAGTGGTTCACAGCTTTCTGTCCCCCTCAGGATGACTTGTAATAACTTTGGTGATCCTTTCTCATCGGGTCAAAGCGTGATGTTTAAGCACAGATGTCCCTTTGACCCAGGAGACGGGTGTTTGTGTCCCGGGTCAGCGCTGACTTATTCAACTAACGTGGTTTATTTATCTTACATCACATTGGACGATCTTCTCCTAAATCTAACAGAGGAGTTTTGGTGTCTTACCCGACCAAACAGCAACAGCTCCACATCAACCACGTGTTTATAAGTACGAGGACGATGTCCTGGTTTTGTTTTGGTGAGGTGTTTCCTGTTTTATTTTGTAGTTCTTGGTGTCTTGTTGTCACTTTCTAACTGTATTACTTTGCTTTGCTGTTGTCAGCTGTCATTTTATTGTTCATGATTTTTGAACATCAGCTCATTAAAGCTCGCTTTTTGTTCTTTACCTCGTCAGAAGGTTTTAGGACTTTCTCAGTCTGATGATACATTTTGGAAAAGATGTCTTTGACTCTGTCAGCAGCACATTCACCACAGAGAGTTAATCTGAAGTCCTCCCACGCCGCTCAGCTGTCTGCAGTGATGGAGGCTGCAGGTGTCGAAGTGAAGGTCACCTTCAGCTTCCTGCTCGCAGCTTTCCTTCCTCCCCCGCCGCCGCCGCCACTCCTAATCCACCGTTAATTAACCAGAATCTGCTCGTTAGCCAAATAATCCATCAAACGGCCAATAAGGTTTAGGAGGAGACGCTGAGGGAGACGCTGCTCCTGTTCAATTAAAATGAACTTTAACTCCAGCATCACGTCCGGGTGGTTGATGTTGGAGCTGCAGCAGGCTCACAGAGGACGACTGCGTGTCTCATCACGGGTGGACGGACACATTTTACATCGAGGATGCATTAAAAACACACGTATGCACATGTGTGTCAGTTTAAACATGCTGTTTCTTGCACTTCATGAATCTGAGGGCTGGACTCGCTGGTCACTGCACGTTAAACATTAGAGGAACCATGTTGCTTTTTTCACCCTCATATTCTTTCTGTCCACACGGTTTTTCTTTGTTGGTGTTTTTATTTTAAGAATTATAAACGAAAGGACAGGAGATTTTTCTAATATCTTCCTGTGTTGCTTCCGTCTTTGTCTTTCTATCATTCTTCTTTCCAGAGGATAAAGTCGTCTGTTCAATACTGATACTGATACTGATCCGATACTTTTCGGTGCATTATCTTCAGTGACGTTGCTCATCCTGCTCTTCTGTTTAAAACTGAACTTAGTTTCAGGTTATTGTTCTCCTCAGTACAGCGTGGCTGACTATAAAACAGGCTAAAACACTTCCACAACAAAGTGAGAGTCGTGATCAGAGCATTAAAGAGGCTCTGATGAAGTCTCCGAGCCGCAGTGCACAAACATTTGTTTTTTCTGATATGAGCCACACGAACATGAAATGAGTTTTTTATCCTCCTTGACTTGGAGATTTGAGACGTGCTACCATTTCACATTTTTTAGAAAATGCTCACTGGATTTTTAAGTGTACACCTGTAGCTCTCGACTGAGGATGGAAATGATTATTATTTAATAAAATAAAGTGTGGGCGACACCACCTAATGATGTAATAATATTCTGTCTAGTTGACTGTAACGTTAGCAAACGTAGCTCCGCTGGCGTTGCTGAGCCTCTCAGTGAGAGCTCAGTCCGACTCGGTGGACGTAGACTGAAGTCTGCCTCTCCTTCCTTCAACAGCCTACATGCTGAAAATGGCGCTAACCTGGTCGCTAACAGTCTGAACCTAAACAAGCCAGCAGCTGATACCTTTTCTGTCGCGGAGGAGTCGACTAACCCTCTTAAATGTGTTAAAGTCTGGAAGAGCCGCACCATTAGATCATTTTATCATCATTTCCCTCAGCCGGGAGCTGAATGAAGGAGCTCAGGCTACTTTAATACCCTGAAAGTCAAACTTCTTTGGCTTCGTGTGCCGCTGAGAACCTCTCGGTGTCACATCAGTTTGGCCGATGCCCACAATGATCATTAATTATCACAACCACCGCTTCACTTAACGTCCACAGGTGTCGTGTTGTGCTTCGCTCCTGACAAACACCAGGTTTTCTTCACTGTGATCGCAGGCTGTCGCTGCTGAAGTGAGGAGTCTCTGCTGATTCACCCTCCAACATCCACACCCATAATTTCCACATTTCTCTGCATCAATCTGCTTCCTCTTCTCCAGCTGCGCCTCCTCTACCTGAACCCTCCCGCTGTGGGAAAATGAATTTCTCTCGCTTTTTAGTGTTCGTCGCAGGTTATTTGCATTTTCAGATGCGGTGCTCATTTCGCTAAATTTCATGGGACCGGGTCGACGAAAAAGCAGCAGGAGGTCAAAAGTATCACGAAGCTCATTTTATTCAGAACTCACAAAGAGTGCAGAAAGTCGAGGAGCAGCTAAACTTTAGTGAGCTGGTTTCTGTTACACTCGTAGTCAGCAGGTTATTGCAAGGAAGGTCGAAGCGGCTCAGCGGCATGCGTGCATGTTAATGTGCCGACGAGCTACCGAGCTCCGCTGAGCGCCTGCTGATGATAAGTCCAACACTTGAAAGGGTATCTGGAGCATGGAAGGTGGAAAAACTGTCTTTTTTAAGAGAGGAAATCCAGGATCCAAGGTCGGTGTTTCCCCCTCGAGCGAGCACCACCACTCACGCCTTTTCAGCCTCCTGTATTCAGAAGGAGCGCCACAGGCGAGGGCGCCGCCATTCACCAGAAAAGACTGCGCGAATCTGCTCCGTCTGCTTTTTTCCAAACCCGTCCTGCCAAACAGCCCGATTGGGGAATCAGGCAGCGATTAGTCTCCCCTGAGCCACACATGAAGGACGATCCACCAGGCTTGTCCTCATTAAGTCTCCATTAGCGGGAGTGTAATGGATTTTTAATGAAGGAGGGAGACACAAACACAAAGATGAGCTCGACTCGACCCCGACATCAGCAGGGAGTCACGCCAATCATGGCTGTGAATCCTCCTCCTCCTCGTCTTCTGCTGCTGAGGGACAGAAACATCCAAGAACTCATATTTCACAAAGATTTTGTTTTACATTTAAACAATTTCCCTTTCAGTCACACGTTAAAGACCTCCCTCATTACTTTCCATGAAATTTAAAGTGAAACAAAAGAAGTCCCTCTGATGCACGCTAGCTCCTGTTTTTCTTCACTTTAATCTCTCATTAGCAGTTTTGTTTTCTCGCTCTTCACCGACAACCAGATTGTTTTTGTGCGGATCGGACGACACTGATGAGAATTCTGCAGAACGAGACGCAATCAACTCCTCTTTTCAGCGGCAGCGATGATCGTCCCCCGACTGTGTCGACTCCCATTACACGAGTCCGACAAACACCATTAAGATCCTTCTTTTGTTATTCACAGCAGCGTGTGAGGCCTGAGCGGAAAGTCATTAAAGCTGCAGCAGCAATCAAAGTGAGGAGTTTAATCAGTTTAACTGAATCACAGATAAGATTCATCCATGTTCTGCTCAAAACCCTCGACTGTCACAGACACGATTTAAGTTAATATTCTTTAAAGATCCTCAGCACTAAAAACTAAAACTAATCATTTCTGTCTGTTTTCTCACAAAACACAAAATTCAATGATGAAGTAAAAAATTCTGACGAGCAAAAACTTTTCCCTCTTTGGAGGCAAATATTAATATCAAAAGTTGAATATTTGCAGTTTGTTCACAGTTTGATTTTTTTCTAAAACTAAAAATCTTCTATCATTTCTCATCATGCGTGTACGTTCTCTACAGCTGGACGTCTGCATGGTTTGACATTAAAACATTTACAGGCAGCACTTTTGTTTGTTTCTCCAAATCACAATAATGATTTTGTTTTTTTTGTAAAATGTCAAAGATAAGTACGGCAGCTTTGTTTCTGTCCCTCGCAACAAAACACACGACTTTCATGTTTTAACATGTGAAATTTTACATTTTACATGTTCTAGTTATCACATTTTCATTAAGAAATCACTTCATTAGAAACAGTAAACTTATTGGGAGTTCAGTAACTGCCAAAATATTCACAAGCATCTTTTCCTGCATCGTGATATCGGCCAACATCTGACGATAATATCTTCCAACTGATACGTCTGTCAGGCTCTAGTTTCTACATCCAAAACCTGTTTCCACAATGATCAGGACTTGTGAAACAGAACCAGGCCAACACACAGGTTCATAATCTGATGAAAATAGTCTGAGTCTCAGTTGTGAATCTGATGTCAGGGTTCACATCCAGTCCTGGTTGGGCTCAAACAGAAGAGTTAGGAAGATATTTTCAGTGGTGAATAAAATGTTTGTCGAGTAATATCGAAATGTAATCTTTAGGATTCGTATACATGGACATGAATCGTAGATTAAATTTCATCAGTGGGTCGACAGAGCTCCGATCAAACCACACATCACTTGTATGTGTCCAGTGTCGATGTCTTTACCTGGTCTGAGTAATCTAATTACAATCTGACTCTTCTCTGTTATCTCAGCAGCTGCGACTTCAGACTACAACTACACTGTACGGTCCGTCACAGAACGATGAGCCTGTTCTCAGCGCTCGTCTTTAAAAAAGGTCGTCCTGTGTTGATTCACTGTGACTCCTGCGTCAGACACGAAGGCCTCACGCTGATCGCAGACCTCAGTCACCTTTTTACTGTCGTATATCTTGAATTCAAACTCAACCCTCCACCTGCTCCTCACGGTAATTAACACAGGTATTGATTCCTTTTAACAGCTTTTAAACTCCCAGCGTTTGATTTAAAGGAGGAAAGACGTCCCGCTTAATGGCTGGCCTCCAAAAGGTCAGTTTTAATTAATGTTATGACTCCATAATGTAGGTGTGATTATCAAAGAGTCGCTCTCTGCATACTTAACATGCAGAAATACCGACGGGGACTGTGGAGTTTTTCTTAGAGAAAGACGTTTGTGTGTCTCATCACCAGCCTGAGAACACCAGAGACCAGCAGTGCACAAAGCTAATCGAGAGGCAAATCAATCATAATTACCTCCAGGAGAAGGAAATTTACAGTAGCTCAGACCCAAGCTTGTTCTCTAAATGATGGAAAATTGATGAGAGCAGAAGGTCAATCACTCAGGATCATCTGCTGCAGTATCGCTCTGCTGTGCAGGCTGCACAACGGCCCCGCTCGCACCCATTAATACACTTTCACATCAGTGGATACAGAGACTTGAAGCTCTCACCTTGAGACTGATTCAACTGAAACAAAAAGCTCAATGTGATGGAAATACGTGAAGATGTGCAGGAACAGTACGTCAGTCCTGCACCGACTGCACGAGACACAGATGTGGATACAACAGGACGTCTGCAGAGATCAATACGTCACTGTTGGATGTCTCTGCAGTAACAGCCTCCATCATGTCTGGATCATAATATTTACCCATACAAACTTCTTACCCCTCCGGGCCAAAGTCGCTGGAGCCTTTTGAAGAGAAAGGTCATCAGGCATCCGAGATGAAAGCTTCAGATAATTGGAGCAGGTTCAGAGACGAGGCTGAACAAACGCAGCTGAAACACGACAAAATGAAAATATGAGTCAAAGACGAGTGAGAGAGGAAGAAAGGAAGAACAGACGAGATCAAAAGCAGAGCGCAGAGAGCCGGTAATGCATCACAATTACAAGTCATCTTTTCATTATCTTATCCGACCTGCCGCGTGGTCCTACATGTAATAAAAGCCGCAATAATTTTTCACATCAGAACCGAACAGACCCGCACGCCTCCAACCCCGCACACTTCACGTTAACTCCGGCTCGTCCGGTCTCTGTAATCACATTAGAGACGTGTTGGTGCAGCAGCCGCCTGCTTCCAGTCAGAAGACATTTCCCCGGAGATCTCACAAACTTTGTAAAGAGCGACGAGCGGCTCGTGAAAGCTCATCTCTGCTTTTTATTGCGCTGTCACGCAGCTGTTGTTGAAGCCGGTGGCAGAGATATTAAAGGTGAATGAAAGCAATGCTACATTTACACAATAAACTTCATACATATCGAACATGTAACATTAAATTGTCTAAACTACCAAACCTCTGATCTGTGTTTTGTTCAGTTGTGTTCTTACATTATCCAAAATGTTTCCAAACGTGTTCACACCAAGTGCACTGAAGGTAACGGTGCGTTTCATTCGGTCGCCTGTCGCTCTAACGAGTGAGGATGAAGTGGAGACTTGACGCAGTGTGAATAAAACATCGTCTCATGCTACCTGTGTCTTTTACTTTGATTTGATTGAGAGATGCCGAGTGGCAGAAACAACACACTCTGATAGTTTGACTTTTTGGAAATGTGTTTATTGAAAGATGATATGTGTGCACGACCAAAGATCGTTTGCGAGGAAAGACGCTCCACTCTGATTGTAAAGTGGCGTTTTGTAGTTCTCAGCCAATCAAACTAATCAGGTACATGTCAGGAGTCTAAATCTCCCAGTTAAACAATCAGAATTTAATCTTATCACCTCAATATTTTGAAGTAGGACTCCCAGTATTGGCGGCACACAGGTGTGGTCTAGTCTCTGAGCTAAACTCAGCAGAGTGTTTTCACAAGCGAAGCATCTGTTCTTCAGCAGCTATATTCATAATATAATTCAAGTAGCATTAATAAATGTCAAGGCTCGTTATCGACGTGGTATCAGACGCCCTGCGGCTGGTTTGAATATGACGAGCTTTTGTTACTTTAAACTTACTATGACCACTCGATCTCAAAGCACAGCTGCTGTCATTAACTTACATTTTGATTCATTTTGTCTTATGATCATAAAGAAATGATCATTATAAAGCTGAGCAGCAGATAAAAAACAGCATCTATCGACAGCGATACAATTTCATGATTACAACAAGTGTGTGTACAATTTGGGTTTCATGCCTCAGACGCAGCCGGGTCCAGCTGATCGGCTGTTAGAGGGGAGCAGACGAGGCCTCTTCCAAACCTGTGTGTGTGTGTGTGTGTGTGTGTGTGTGTGTGTGTGTGTGTGTGTGTGTGGAAAAGCAGCTAGGCGGCGACGAGAAGTTGTCAAGGTCAGCTGCTCTGAGTTTGTCGTCGTTACTCGGCTCCTCGTTTCGCCTCAGGCTTCATTAGCTGCCTGATTGGCCTCCAGTTCACCACCCTGATGACTCTGTTTTATCACACTGAGTCATTACTGGCTGCAACAGTCATGACTGGCCCACACACACACACACACACACACACACACACACACACAGTTAACAAAGATGTTCATCTCCATTAGTAATTTAGGACACAACCAAATGAAATAAAGCATGTTGACATTAACTATGAGCGTCGGTTTGGTTGGCATTCAGTGCAAATTAGTCCACACACACACACACACACACACACACACACACACACACACACACACACACACACACACACACACAGTGAAGGGCTTCAGGGGCCACTGAGACTTCTGAGTCAAAACATATTTTCCCTCCAATTTGGCGGCGGTCCATGGGAGACTTGACTCGTGCTGGGCCCGCGAGGGGATGGCGTGGAGAAGCAGAGCTGCTGTCGAGGCCGGCGAGTCAGCGGGAACCTCTCAGGACAGGAAACTAAAAAAAACTTGGAGCGGCAGAAAGTGACGTCCATCTCTCACAAGATGGAGACAAGATGGCTGCTTAGGTTCAGCCATGTGACACAAACTTGCTATTTTGGCTGGTCGACATTTTAACCACGGCTCCAAATAAGTGAGCGAGGTAACTAGGTAACCATAGCAACAGTTCTTACACTACACCCTACCCTTTAGATAGTGGTCTTTGCACGAGGACAGTGCTCAGGTATTTTACTCGAGTATAACAGTGTCATGCTGGAGCGTATGATCAGCCTGCCGCCTCTGAGCAGACAGAGCGTGAGCGTGAGCGTCTGTAGTTGTGAACGTCACACGCCCACATTGAGGTGCAGGACCAGCAGGACGAATAATGGACAGACAACAATGGGCCAGAACGTCCATGTGAGGCTGGGTGACCTACTGGATTTGAATCCTGTGTGAAGCCATCGATCGACGGAGACTGTTTTAAGGAAGTAGTTATAAACCTGACCAGGTGTCTCTGGAAGTGTAACCTCGTCCTGAGGAGTGACCTGGCTTCACCAGAGTGAGACTGTGTACACAGCGTCTGTCACCTCGTTGGCTTTAAATGTTTTGTTTTTGCCGCAGGAGGTGAAAGGACTTACGTTTCATCTTCCTGTCGCAGTATCTTCAGGTCTTTTTCAATCAGGTGTCCTGTTTTGAAATTATACTAATTTATGCACGTCAGGTTCGGTGGGTTGAAGTCCTCTGATCTGAAGACCGGCGGCAGGAACAGGCAGGTGCAGGTAGAAGAAACAGGCCTTCAGTTAAAGCAGGTACACTTTGGAAGAAACACTGATTGTGCTGTTTTGCTTTTAATAAACTGTACAAATGTATATAACATAAATGTACAGTGTGAGTAATGTGTCTAATCAAAGACAAATCTACACTTCTTATTTACAACATCCCTAATTTTGTGTTAACAAATAAGCACAAATTCTTATTTCCAGACGAAGCCTGGAGGAAGCAAAGCAACAACTCAGAGTGTCAAACCAACAGAGAGAGAGAGGGAGTGTGTGTGTGTGTGTGTGTGTGTGTGTGTGTGTGTGTGTGTGTGACACAGTGGGGGTGTTGTGTGTGTGTGTGTGCATCAGTGTGAAGCACTGAGACAAAAACAACAAAGTTTTGAAGTGAAGAAATACGACCAGAGGGGAGGAAGGAAGCAGCTCGGAATAAATGTGTCGGAGAGAAAGCAGCAAAGTGGGACTGATAAAGCAGCAGATTCTGCACATAATGAATAGTTTGGGTGAGTAATTGTTTTTCAGACAGAAAAGGGAAGGAGGAATAAATTGTTTTCTGAATCCTCTCTCAGACATTGAATCTGTAACACGGCTCGTTGTTCTGGTGACGCTGTTGAAACAGGACCTGTGCAGACGGAGCTGCAGGGCTCCAGCTGATGTTTCACCCAGAGTCATATCACCTGCAACACGTCAAACCCAGCAGCCTGGTCAGTGGTCAGTGGTCCTACACTTGTACATTGGACGCCAGTTACCCCGCTAGCATCACTTCTTGCCGCGCCCTGTCATGCAGCAGTATGAAGAGTGAGAAAAGACCAAGTTGGGGCTGGTCGGGTTGGTCAGTTGGGTCAAGGTTAGCAGGACTTACCCCCACGGAGACCAGAGCTGATGTGAATACATAAATGATGTAATATGACGTGACTTAACGTAAGTTACATGACTGAACGTGGTTATTTTAACCCAAAGTATGATTTTTTCCTAAACATAGCCAAGTATTTTGTGCCTAAACCACAGATGAAACTACGTTTTCACAACGTTAAAGGGGCTCTGTGGGACTTCACTGTCAGCTACTGTTAGCGACACGGAGAGAGGCATGAAGTCACATCCTTTGGACTCATGAAATCAGAGTCCTTCATGAAGAAATCCTCAGTCGAGCAGCATTAAACTAACAGGCTTGTACAGACCACAGAGAGAGTCGGGGAGGGTCTCATTTTCACAGAGCCCAGTCTCCAGGATATAATGTCAGCAGCTAACATTTCTGCAAACCACAGATACATCCAAGGTTGATATTTGTATCAAATGTGTCATATCACGTTCACGTTATATGATTATTAGCTGACTTTCACATCAGGAGTTGATGGTGGTGGTGATGTTACAGCCAACAGGACACCTGGAGACGTTTCCTGCTGTTTTTGTGGCAAACAAAACTGATATCAAGTCAAACCATGATGTTTTCTAACCCTGACCAATCAGCACAGTGTTGGGACGAGAGAGAAATAGAAAAATTCAACTTAATCAAACGTCAAGTTGCAACATGAAGAAACGTTCAGTGTGAACTTGCAGAAATATACTTAACCTTAATATTTATTTATTTAATAACAGTCCAAAAGTCATAATATGTGACCTGTTTGTCAGGAGGCTTTACTTTGAAAGTCTAACCACAATACGTATTATTACTAACTTGAATAACTGACTCTTGAGGTTTTTTGTGTAATAGTTCGAAGCTGAAAGCCGCCGAGCTGCTGTTTGATGAGTGACATCGTGTTGAATTCAACACTTCTTCTGTCGACTTAATATGTGTTGATAGAGACGTTGTTCTTCATGTCTGTGCCGTAATGTTGGAAACGTTCTTGGAAAAAAGGTTTTCTGCGTTGGCTCTGAGGGTGGAAACACAACAACAGTTCAGATTATAGAAACATTTCTTGTTTGCTGTTGGACACGACCAGTTTAATGTCATGTCCTTTTTTTTCTCGTCGGTACTCCCAGCCTCTGTCCCGGTTCTTTGAGTGTCCGGGTTTCACAGGACATTTTAAAGACAGTTCAGCTGCTAATGGTTGCTGACAGTCATGAACCATAATCAGTAGCTATGTTACAACAGGAGATGGCAGTCGGCACACCCCCACTCGGGAGAAGCAGCGAGTGTAGCGGTGTAGGAAGCAATGTGATGCCGTGGACGTGCAGCAGCAAAACAAATAACGGACGTATATATTCTCCTCTGTCGTGTCAGTGCTCCAGTGTCTGTCTCTGTACAAGTGATGGAATAACAGCTGTTGTGCAGCTGGACCTGTTATTGAGGAAGGTATCAATAGATGTCCAAAAGTGTCAGGAGAGAGCTGCACATGTGCCATCATCTCCTACCATTTCCATTTCATCCGTCGGCGTCTGCCCTCTATTCAGAAGCGCTGGCTGATCCAGGTACAATAGAGCACACAGATCCCCGCCATTGGCCGGGGCGTCGTCCAATTAGAAGCATTCAATAAAAAGTGTCCAGACCATCCGTCTGTGACGAGAAGACGAGAAGACGAGAAGCTGAATATCTGAGTGTCTGTCAGATATTTGGGTTCCCTCATGGTGAGTCTTGACAGCCACAAAAAAAATGTTTCCGAAGGCAGTTTGCTCTGACACCATCTAGAGATTCAGCGCTGCAAGCGAGTGACTGTGAGGCATAAAGAAACACATCAGCTGGCAGGCTGAATGAAGATATTCAGTATAAGTGCTCCATTTGGTGAAGTGGGCAGAGCTGCCAAGGATGAAATATATTTCTGACAAGTGGAAAATGTTTCCAAACTTCTTTGCTGCTGAAGACCGGACACAGTCGACTGCCACTCGGCCCAGAAGTGTTTGTAGAGAATGACATGAGAGAAGATCTCCTAAATGCTCCGAGACAACCAGGAGAGTCTGAAAAACAGAAGAGTGGAGCGCATTTTAGCTGCAACGTTAAAAAAAAACTTTTTTCAAAGTACGTTTCAAGGACGAGGACTGTCTGACGAGTTTAGCAGAAATGTCTCAGGTCCACTTTTCCTCCGTCAGTAAAGAGCAGGAGAAGAGTCCACGTATGAGCCGGGTAATCAAATACGAGCAGATGTAGCAGGAAATGTAAATGATTATATAAATCAGTTTAATGTAGCAGAATAAATAAACACTGTATAGTTTCAGCAGAACATGGAGCCTGAAGGAGGAAAGACTTGAAAACTCCAGTAATCGATACAGAAGTACTCTGTAGGGCTGATATGTAATACTCACTGTTTTAGTCGTAGATGTGGCATAATTCACTTATTTGTTTTAATTGGAGAGGATTTAGTCAAGTGAAGTATTCTTGTCTCCATCATCTGTTTTATGTTTGAGGATCCTCAACGTGACGAGGTCGTTTCACATGAAAAACAAAAAACTAATCACGGCAGTTTAGCTCTTTGTAATTTGGCATTTTGCATCTGTGCAGAGACGAGATGAAAGAAAATTATGAATAATTGTCTTAATTTAGTGAAATCAGGAGGAGCAGGGAGGAAAACATGCCTCTAATTACAGAGTCATTACAGGGCTTTGTTCAGTGTTCAGCTCTGATTGGCCGATGACAATCAGAAGTTCACATGTTCACGTCGTTTCACATCTGCAGCAGAGTCAGTGACACCGTGTTGTTCATTCAATTCTTTAATTTCTGTTTTTAAAGAGGAGAAGGCATGTGTCAGGTTTAATGTGTCTGCTGCTGTGTTTCATGTTCACACTGACAAAGATGACGTCACACTGACGGACAGTTAACTCGTTTATTCGTCATTCATCTCCTCTTGTTGCAGTTTGGACTTCTTGCTGTGTTCTTCTGTGTTCTGGGCGGGTTACACGTCCTCTGGCGCAGCGTGACGTCTACTCACACCTGCAGCGCATTGACAATCAGCGTCTGCAGAGAAAGCCCTGGTCACCTCGCGCTCGCTGCCAGATGATTCACACGGTCGCAGCTCCGGCGTTACTCTCGACTATGTATTTGCAAAACGTGTTGTTTTGCCTGTTGTTAATTCAAGATTCCCCCTGGTCAGCTCCCAGCCGCCAGCACCTCAGAAACCACCGCACACTGCACCTGTTTGGGTCAATCTATGTCATGAATCTCCTTGTACTCTTTTCAGTCGTTAAGTAAGGCCCTGATCAGACTTGTCGCTCCAGGCGTGGTGAGCCTGTAGAGTGGGGCTGCGTGCACAACGGGGCAATCAAATGCAGTTGATGGAAAAAGTGGACACCAGAGGACAACAACGGTCGAACTAGTTATACGTCCTATAACGACACGCCCCGGTGTGATTGGCTGCTAAATTAGCAGGACACCAGGCTCATGTCCTCTAAAATCAGTCTCGCTTCATCATGTAAGTGCTTAATTTCAGATTGCGTAATATCTCGAAGCGTCCAAATCAACATCAGCTTGGATCATAATCATTTGCTTTTTTTTTCAGTCTTGTAGCTTAATCAGCATCATAACTGCTGCTGAGGCTCGATGATGGTGTTTCACTGAGTTATCAGATCATCACACTCAGGATTAGTGGCAGGGGGTCAATCTGCACCCCCAAATGCAACGGGATGTCTTTTAGGGAAATTGCACCGTCTCAGCAAACCCACTGGAACAACAACGTGTGTGTGTGTGTGTGTGTGTGTGTGTGTGTGTGTGTGTGTGTGTTTCCCTACAGAGGCCGTGGTTTGCACACAGAGCTGCAGCCGTAACAGATGAAGATGGATTAGCGTCTCTGCGTGTCCGTCTTAGGGAAGCAGAAACAGGACGGAGAAGCACCGACACTCGCAGTGAGAACACATTACTCCTCCCTGCCAAGGTCCCCTGATGAAAGCTTCAGCAATTTTGTTGGCTGGTTATCAAAACCAAGACGCAGCAGTTTCCTCTCCTCTGCCTCTCTCTATGTATCCGTCGCCTCCCTCCTCCTCCTGCTGTCTCAGCCGAGGAGCTGCCGTTCTTCTTTTGTCTGATGACATTTGTGTCTCAGTGTTTGTGTGAGGATGACGCTGGTTGTGTCTGAATTCAGAGGTCACCTCTTTCCAAAAGGGCTGAACGATTGCCTGCTCTTCAAAATATGAGAGACCCTCAGATGATTCACCACATCATGAATCGTCTCTTTGAGAACAAAGTGATACGAAAGATAAACATTGCAATCATTTGTCTGCTGAGTTCTCACAGTTGTGCTAAAATAAAGTTGGTTTGCGGGTTGGGCTGGGTTTGATGGCATCGCTACGAGCTGATACGATACTATATTTACTGTTTGTCAACCATACGCAAATTTGATTTTAAAGCTTGCTAGCGTAGCGTTAGCTCCCTGGCCAATAGCTGAGCGGACAGTTTATCATTAGAAGAAGCAATCGTAGGACATTGTTTTGATAAAGGTTTGACTTCATCCTCGTATGATTCGTTTGTGTCTCATGAATCCTCAGAGTCCAAACTGAGACTGTGGAAGGACGACACGGCGATGAAAGATCTTCACGAGACTGGAGGGGGTGTGCAAGGAGGCTCAGACAGTTCGGTGATAACATCCCTGATATATGCATCAAGAGTAATGAAGCAAGAGGGACACTGTACAGCTGTATGTGGGAATGTGTGCAAGTGAAATCCATTTGAAAAGATGTTATCAATATGATTGAACAGATTTTATCAAAGAAATCACCGCTGGATCCTCAGATTTTTATTCTGCATATCCAACCAAACCACACTTACACAGAGTTTAGGTTCATAGACGTGCATATTACAAGCTAAACATTTCATTTCTCTTCACTAGAGAAATATTGATGGACCGAGAATCAGAATGTGGATTAAAGAAACATGTCGAAGGTAACAATGACATACACTGTCAGATGTAAGCAACATGTTCTGATGATATCTGGAGTCCTGAGGGAGTAGAGCAGCCTCATAATGTGGCAGACTGTTCTGAGAAACACGCTTTAATTTATTTCATCTGATTATTATTCAGATTATTTCTGGTAACTCTACGATTCTTAGCACTGAGGACCATGTACCACGTCTGGTTGACAAAATAATGTGGCAGCGTGCGTAGAGGAGGCCGCGGATCTTAACCTGCCGCTTATTACCTGAAGCCGCTGCAGGTGTGTGTGATCAGCTGTGGCTCAGGCCACCAGAACCAGAACCAGCACCGACCATGCTGCAGTTTGGCTCTCCTCCTCCCCACAACGCTCTGCTCAAACAGAGGAGCATCACTGAGCGCCACAGGAAGTCATTCCTACCTGTGGCCATTAAACTTTACAACTCCTCCCTCTGATGATCGGACTCAACTGGCTTTATATATTTATATATGTTTATATATATATATGTGTATCTACGTATACTTCCAGTACCATATCTATATTGCACTGTATATCTGTAAATACTTGGAGTGGTCACTTGAGATTGTCTACTTTATTATTTTATTTATATCTTTATCTTTATCTCTTGTTTCCATTCATGATTTATTTCTATTTCTCCTTCACACGGAGCATCTGGAAAAAAAACTATTTCCCCCCGGCCCGTGGATTAATACAGTATTCTGGTTCTGATTCTGATTCTGATTCTGAAAGCCACGCCCACCAGCTCCACAGCACCTCTGAAGCACAACGCCCGTCTGTGAGACCCTGAAGGCATCACTTTTCTTCCTGTGAGCTCTGTGTCCAGATGTTTCCTGTTTCTTTCTCTTCCTCTTCCTCACTGAGTTAATGAGACAGGTGTGTGTGTGTGTGTGTGTGTGTGTGTGTGTGTGTGTGTTTATGTGTGTGTGTGTGTGTGTGTGTGTGTGTGTGTGTGCGTGTGTGTGTGTGTGTTGGGTATCGTTCCCGTCGCAGTCCAGCGCTCTCACGGATCAGTCAGTCTGGCAGGTCATTAACCTGACGGAGGCTGAGCGATACCAATCCACCTCCAAAAGGTCAGAGAAAGGTCAGACTCATACAGCGGCTTATCTGACTGATACCGACACCGCGCCGTCTTCTATCGCTCCACCATCCCCAGACAAACATACACAGGTCGCACACCTTTACCTCTTCTTCCTCTTGTGTTTTACGTCCTCCCCGGAGACTAAATGTCAGAGAAGTGGCCTTTTGACAGGAGGTCACCGGATCACGTCTGTACACCAGAGGAGAAAGACATTTATAGGATGGACGAGATCGTATGATAGTCTCTCCTCTTTAAACTGCTGCCCTCAACATGCTCTCACACGGGTACAGGAAGAGAGAAGTCTTGAAAACTCTTGACTTCACAAAGCTCAGAGGATATTACACAACTGTTTCCCTCATGATGACTCAGCTGGTGGTCAAAACTGTTAGAGGCAGTTTCTCGTCGCTGTCTTCTCAGATCAGGTTGTGATCTCGGGGCTTCTGCAGCCTGTGATTACAGCAGACGAGCTGTACGGAGACATCTGATGTTTTTTTGTTTGTTTTTCCGTTTTAAATCAAGTCTCCAGCTATTTCAGGTGTTTAGGAAACTGCTGCAACGCTGTTTTACTGTGAAGCTCCAGAAATGTTTTGTCCACGTAGCGTTTTTTTCTGAGCGCTCCTCCTTTTTTGTGCGGCCGCTCCGAGCACGTTTAGATTGAAAACTAAGGATCCCGTCCACACATGTACTAAGGGACAAGAAAGGCTCTCCTGTGTAACTGTCCTTGTGTTTTTGCAGGGAAAAAAGGTAGTTTCCACATTAAAATCCTTCAGACGGCAGCTGTTTGTTCTCCCTCGTTAGAAAACTCGGAGATATATGAAGATGTAAATCATTTTGCATACAGTTAATATATAGTTTTCCTGCTGGACACAAGATGTCTCCTCCTTCACTGTCAAGTCCATTCTCAGTGTGTGTGTCCTGTGTATGTGTTTGCTGAATATTGGACCAGGATGTGTGATGTCATGAATCCGACACGTTCTCGCGCCCAACTCGTTGAATCCAGCAGCTTGGTCGACTACGACACGCCGACTACTTCTCTGATCACAATCACAACAATATGTTAGAAACAATGTCTGATTACATTTTCAAAATAAAGCGTGCTGAATGCTTCGAGTGTTAAAAACGTTGTCAGACGATCACAGTCGGTTACGTTTATATAACTACTACCTGGTTAGGGTTAGAAAAAGAAAGCACTAAGTTAAATTAGGACAATATAATTCTTTAGGTTAAAAACACTCATGTAAGTGATGTAAGTGAGTGGGCGGCACGGTGGCACAGTGGTTAGCACTGCTGCCTCACAGCAACAAGGGCTGGAGGCCTGACCCAGGCAGGGTGTGGTACCGGGGGGGCAGAGTCAGCATGTTCCCCGTGTCTGCGTGGGTTTTCTCCAGCTTCCTCCCACAGTCTACAGACATGCACGTTCAGTTAATCGGTCACTCTACATTGTCTGTAGGTGCAAATGTGAGAGTGAATGGTTGTTTGTCTGTATCTGTCAGACCTGTGATGAACTGCTGACTTGTCTAGGACGTAGCAGCCTTCGGTACGATCGGCTCCGGCCTGATCTCAGCGGGCTACGGGGATCGGTCACAGATAATGAATGAATGAATAGTTACATGCGTGATGTCACTAACCTTATTGGACGTGACATCACTTACGCCATTTATGTACGTTCTCTTACTTACGTTACATAAATTAAAGACAAATCACTGTTGACTCAATAACAGGACATGAACCCAAACCACGCAACCAGCTCCTGGCTCCAACGCTCTCGCTCATTTATTCAGGCTGCAGCAACCACAACAAGAAAAACTGAGCCCAGGGCTTGTGACCAGGCTGCTGTATCTGACAGGTCCAGAGTGAGAACGGGCTGCACAAATCATGCCTGAAGGCCCGCCTCTGAAAATCAGATCTTCAGTTAGCTCAGAGAGAATTTACACTTTCAGCAACAAATGTGAAAAACAGCCTTTTAGTGTCAAACTCTGGACGGACGTCACTCGACAGAGTTTTCATCACCTGCCATTAGTTAACTGTCAGCCCTCATCAGCGCTGACACACGTTAATCATCCTTTCATGCTGTTTTTTAAACGTTGTTTCTATGATTGTACACATTTAAGAGTTTTTTCTAACTCAACTCATTTCGTGACATTGAAGCTCACGACGGGTTGTTAATGTTGGCTCGATGCAAACTCAGCTCTCTATTAACGGCCACTGTTGTGTTTCGACTTGAGGGATGTAAACATGCTGTTATCTCACACACGTGCAGATAATTATTTCATAATGACACAATATTCCCTCGTTTCAGCCTCATTTTCTTAATCTTTGTTTCCGTCACTTACATTATCTCAGTTACAGCTCCCGTACAAATGAAACCAAATCATTATAAATCTGCGGATGATTGTCGGTATCACAGTGTCTGTGTCTCCCTCAGCCAGCACCACCTCATTATGTTTGCACAGACTCAGAGCTGAGGAGGGGAAATCACAGCTCATCCTGTTAAAGCTGTAGTTTAAGTCATTAGATAAATAGATGTTTTCTCTCCTGAAGAACGGCGTCACCATCAGTCTGAACGGGCTCGCTAACATCCTGCCTGCCTCTAATGACAAAGCATTGTTATCACGTCGGATCGCTGTCAGGATTATAATCACAAATAAAAACGGGCCGCGTAAAATCATTTATTTGTTGTGTGTGAGGTTGTGAGCAGGCTGCAGAGCCACGGACAGATTACAGGCCTCAGTAACGATGGAGGGACTCACATTGTTTAAGAGGATGAACACTTGTAAACTGCTCTTATGTGTGATGATTACAGGCTGTACAAGAAAACAGCACCATGATGATTCGCCAACAACACCAATTAGATTGTGTTATTTATTATTCCCGGTTAAAAACTTCCTGTGTGCACATCTACAGGCTATTCACCATCAAACTGCAGATGATCTGTGGACTTTGTACTGATGGATAGAAGAGTATATGGACTCTTGCCAGAGGAGTCACGGTTCAGTATAACTCGTGGCTCAAACACACATCAGGGGTCCAGCTTGTTTCAATGTCAGAATGGCTCTTGTTGATGCCGGTGACATTGTTCAGATGTGTCACAACTTTACTTTTTAAAGTTTTCTCTAACATACCAAAATGTTTCAGCCTGATTAACTGAGAAAATATTCTGAAGTCTCATCTTTGGAAACAGGAGAGCAGTTGTTTCCTCCAGCTGGCTGCCTTCCTGGGGCCGCATGTATAAAACTCTGTGTATTCAGGTGTAGAAATCTGTCTCCATCATCCTGAAATCGTTCGCACAATTTACTATAAATGGCTGTAAACTAATTACCTGGTTTGCATATAAAGGAGCAGAATGTAGTTTAGTTTTGTGCAGAAATGCCAGAAGCAAGTAAGACACAGTTGAAAAAGAAGTATAATTTTACGGAACGTGAACTTGAAGTAACGATTGGTCGACTGAACGTTGAAGTCAAGTTTTATTTGGAGGCTTAAGTTCAGCAACAAAAGGAAGCAAGTGGAAAGAAGCAGAGACGCTGTGAGTTCAGATCCACGGGCTTTTTGAGGAGTTAAAAAAAGTGGGATGACTTTAAGCGAGAGGCCGAGAAGCACATCCCTGTGGGAGCTGCTGGAGGAGGAGAGGGGATCCCTGCACCTGGTGAGCTTCACAGTGGACCAGAACATCAGTCCAGTCCCTGAAAAATCACTCTCACCTAATTTGCGCATTGGCAATGTCCTCTAGCAACACCAAAGCAGCTGCTGTGTCCTGTGGCACGGCCATTACGCATGGCCACAGCCCTCATATAGTGCCGGTTACACCTGAAGGCATCTCACTCCCCAACAACACAGGAAAATCATCTTTATTTACATAAACGTTATCATAATCATAAGGCTAACAACTTGTGTGATCATTACGGAGGTTTGCCATAAATAAATCAACATCTGAAGCGACTGCCTGCATGAACACATGGTGTTGAAGATGTGCACCACACACACACACACTCTCACCCTCTGGATTAATACATTTGGCCTCTTGAGTGGCAGCAGATAACGAGTCGTCAGAGTTGATTGGCTACCACTGCAGAGGGCGTGGCCCGAGCTTATTAAGCTGACTGATTCTCCAGGTGCACTCTTTCTTTTGTGTCTGAGCAGCCTGCCGACCACAGGACCTGCAGCCTGCAGCAGTTTGGGTTTGTGTTGTTCATTTGACACACACGCTCCTGATATCCAACATGACTTCATTATGAGTTATGTTTAGTCTCATAAATCTCTTTCCCAGGTCAGAACACTGTGGACACTCATTCGTTACAGTCTTTGAGCCAAACTCTAAAAAAGCTGCAGCTTTATGAAATGGCTGAATCCTCATGTGACTGAAATGTGCCCAAAGTTTAATCCACCAGAGAACGATGTAGACAAACGATGTCAGGCGATGTAGTGATGTCTGCAGGAAGTTACCTTATTTTACACGACCCTTTCCTTTTCTGCACCTCCAAAACTTAAAAGATGTGTTAAATGACACACGACAGACTTATAAAGTGTGACCTGACACGCAAAAGTGTCCTTAAAACTGCTGTTTTTATACAACATCTCATGAGATCCTGTGTGAAAAACTCTGGACCAACAGTGATTCACCTGAAAGCAATCAGTGCAATCATGAGGTTAACGAAATCCACAGTAAGACTTTGTTCAGACCCAAATTTGTTCTTTTTCCTACTTGCAAACAGCCTTGACAAAATTCGATTGAACTTTGTTTTGCTGCTCGGTTTGTCAGCGGGAACATTTTGTGCACACAACACAACACAACACCACACAACAGAACAACAAGGAGTGTTTTTATGTCCATGAAGGAAAAACACAACTCAGAGACTTAAAAAAAATCAAAAAGCTGTGAAATGAAAAGTCACAAAAACCTGAACTCTGAGATGTTCCTGCCTGTTCTGAATGATAAAAGCTTCACGGAGATTTTCCACAGAAATGTTGTAGTTAACGGTAACATGCTGTTGTTGCTTAGTAACAAGTCCCCTGATGACTGCCCTGCTGTTCAGTTTGAAAAGATCAGAGTCAAGGTTAGCAGCTGTGGCTTCACCTACCTGGATTATTATTAATGACCTTGTCCCTCTGCTGGCATGATGAACAACACCTGACCTGCCACTGAACCCTGAGGACCCTGAGAGAGCAGCAGCAGCAGCAGCAGCAGCAGCAGCGCTCACACAACAGATGACACAGAGGACAGGAAATTAATTTACCTGAAGTTGTTCAGTAAAGTTCGAACACAAGAGAACAAACAGAGCGAAACACCGCAGGACAGATGGAAGTCATTTTCTTTTATTAAACTGCCGTATTTTTTTTATTAACGTTTCCTGCAGGTTGTTAAATAAAACTGTGAAAAAGTTAATTCTCCGTTGGGACACCAGTCCTTGAGATTTATGCATATAGATTTATGAAGATGGTAATAAACATTACGAGTAAAGTTTAGAAGTAAAGAAGTGACTCACAGCAGTCAAAGTCAGAGAGAAAATAAATTACATACAATAAATGTGTACCAACAAAAATTAAACATAGCTCATCTCCGTCCTTCATCCTGACTGCTGCTGCTTCATGTAGAAGATTAAAGTGTCGCGATGGAGGAGAAAACTTAGTTCATGAGACTCACAGGTGATCATGTTGACAGACCAGAGGACACACGTTTAAAACTGTGTGTATATTCAGCTGTAGACATCTGTGTACTCAACCATCCTGAGCTTTACGCTCCCCAACAACACAGGAAAATCATCTTTATTTAGGTATAAAGATCATGTATTTATTTGTTTATTTACATAAGGATCATTAAAAGTATAATTATCATAATGCATACTGACAAACGTATTTGCAAAAGACGAGGTTAACAACTCGCGCATCACTGTTCTACCTAATAAATATATATATACATATATATGTATATATAGTATATATATATATATATATATATATATATATATATATATATATGTTTACCTGTACTGTACCGTACAACGTCTGTATTCCTACGCACAGGTGGAAAATAGTGGAAACATGGGGAGAAGGAGGGGGCCTTGTATTAAGCTCTGAGGGACCCCAGAGGCCACATAAGTCACTTAATATTGAAAAGAATGATGTTTTTTGAAAAGAAGAACGATCAGACGGAGAGAACATTTACTTCTTCTGTTCAATATAATACTTTTCTGTCGTTTGTTTCCTCCCTATACACAAATAACCCTTTACAAATGTCTAGAGTGGTGAGAATAGTACTGCCGCAGGAGTAGTAGTTTAAAAACATGTATTTATTAGTTCAATTATTTAGAAGTTAAAACTTCAACACCTCCCCTGAAGAGAAGAAAAGCACGTTCTGTTTCTTTAACAGGACTCTGATACCTGCACATTTGCTCTTTCATACCATCATAAAATATTTGTGGGTTGTATATTTTCTCATATTTTGGGGCCTTGTTTCATTATAAAGGTGATCCAGTCTGTGAACTGTCTCGGTTCTCACAGCAGCAGCATCTCCGGCAGACGCACACAGGTCATTAAAGTGTCCGAGCAGATTTATGGAGGCAGGAACAGGCCACAAGTCAGCCGGCAAAGACCAATGAAAAATTAATAACTGATTGGCTTTTAAAGAATTCAGGAGTGGATGATTTGCTCGAACTGTAAAATACGAACTGCCAAAGATAAGAAATACAAATATATAAAGTATTTATGAGCCAAAAATAAAGGATGCACACAACAGTCACATTCAAAGAAGAGTAACGGATGAACAACACGAGCATTTAATATCACACAGTGCAATATTTAGACCAGATAGCTCATAATGCAGGTGAGCAGCTCCAACACACACTGGGGATTATTCTGGGATGACAGGTATTATTGAGTACAGACAGTTTCGAGACTATAACAAGCCTTTCCTTCATCGCAGCTGTCCGTCAAACACAGACCACAGTGGTGTTCGCCTCTTGAAAAGTAATCTACTTCACTTATCTTTGTAGAAAC
Source organism: Pagrus pagrus (assembly GCF_965226575.1). Taxonomy (NCBI): domain Eukaryota; kingdom Metazoa; phylum Chordata; class Actinopteri; order Spariformes; family Sparidae; genus Pagrus; species Pagrus pagrus. The sequence goes on along the minus strand of NC_140185.1, from coordinate 37,369,820 downwards.
TTCTCTCTTTTGTGTGACTGAGCTACAGAAGCGGTACATGTTCAGGTCTTTGGTGGAAAAGACATCTTGACCTCCTCAAGAGACTTCCTCCATGAACATGTCTCCATCATGTCCCCATGTGCATGATGGACAAATGAAAAGTAAAGTCTCATGTTGTCTCAAACTGGAATGATTTTATATGATTCAGTCATGATAAATGTATCAGTCCTGAGTAAAGCACAAACCTGATTCATCCTCAGACAGTCAGTGAATTAGCGATAAATCATCCTGAACCTCCTGAAGTCTGATTGATGGAGCACCAGGCAGTGATCAGAACCTCTCCTGTGCGGCTTAAAAGAGTTCACACAGTATCAGAACAAAGTCCAGACAGCCAACTAGTTCCTCCACAGTTCAAGCAACTAATGACACAGCAGCCCTCAATGAAAAAACAAGGCTGTACAGCCACGCAGCAGCTCTGAGGTCGTACTTTCAGCCGTATTTTAAGCTAACGTCTGCATGCTGTAATGCTCACAGTGATGATGCTAACATGCTGATGTTCATTAGGTTTAATGTTTGCCATATTCACCATCATGATTTACTATGTTAGCATGCTAACGTTTGCTAATTAGCTCTAAACACAAAGAAAAGTTAAGTCTGATGGGAATGTCAGTAGTTCTGCAGGTGTTTGGTCATAAAGCCCGTCCTCGTCAGAAAAACAAATATAAAGCAGCTTATCACGACACACATTTACATTTTTTGTTAGGCGGTGGCCGTAGTAACTGTTATAGGAGCAAAGGAGGTAGTCAGGTGTAGTAGAAGAAAGAGCGAGAAAGTCTCCCGCGGTAGGTCAGGGTGGGTGGTCGGATTTTAACATAGTGAAGTGCATCACGTACATAAATAGAATTGAAGCTACGTACGCAACGTTGGTAAGTAAAGTGGTTATTTTGACCCAATGGTTTGGGTCGTAGTAGTTTTGTTGCTTAACGTTGTGACGGTACGATGAAGGTCCGTCAGTCACGAACAGTGATATGTCAGTTCTGGGAGTCACCAGCAACATTCAGTCCTTTAGATATGAGGAAGTGTTGTTATCACGATTCATCCTGAAGGGAACATGAATGTCTGAACCACAGTTCATCACAATCCATCCAAAAGTTGTTGAGATACTGAAGATCTCGAATGTCAATCTCATGGTGGTGCAAGACAAGAAGTCAAGGCATCACTCAGGTCGTGTCATCATATTTACTGATAATTATCAAAGGCAAAGTCCTGCATCCAGTGTGTAAGTCTGTCAGGCTGTGATACTCCTGAACTCATCCTCACACGACAAATAAAAAGTATTTTTTCTCTTGTGTAGCATGAAGCAACACACAACACTTACGTTTCATTGTACAGACCTGTGAACTAGAAGGACAATGAAATGAACCTTGATGGAAACACGTGTGTGCTCCTGAGGCTTTGTACTCTGAAAACTCTCCTGATGATCCGTCTGTCTTCGTCCAAACAGCTTCAGGTTGTCAATAGAAACAGAAGTACAACGGTGTGCCGAGACAGCTGAGGTCCACGGGTCAGAGAGAGGCCGGACGGGATGAAAGACCTTCATCATTCTGTACTTTCATGAGCTGTGAGGTTGTCCTGCGGCCTGACGGCTCGACGTCAAACTCTGTGACTGTAAAGAAAGAAAGTGTTCTGAGTCTGATTACATGCTCTGCCTTTTCTGACTTTCATTTGGGTTCATTTTCATTTGGTGACAAACATTAATCACCCGACTCTGATGTTTACTGCCTCGCTCAGGAACAGTCTCATTATCAAACTAACACAGAGAGTCGGTCGGTGTCGGCAGGTCTCTGCTCAGATATACAGCGTCAGGTCACAGAGGTCGCATCACTGAGCTGATTTATGTCGTCCACTCTTTCAATAAACTCCTCCTCTCTCTGTGTCGCTCGCTGAGAGATGACGGAGCAGTTCTCGGGCCTCTCCAGCAGCACCAGGGTCAGCTACTGCGTCATTATCACCACATGTGGGCGAACGGCTTTGAAATGTCTCCTGCATCACCCACAGCTGAGGGGTGAGAGGGTAAGCTGCAGCCCGCTGGCACAACATAACACAATTCACTGCGAGCTGCCACACGAACACACACACATTTATACTTCTGTCTTTATGAGGACCAACACTGACACGATACCGTCCCTAACCTCAGACCTGAACCTTTAAATAATATCGGCTCAGCGTAGTTTCAGCAGAATGTTTTCACCTCTTACATCGGGCAGTGACTGTAGAAATGATTATCTGTTCCTTCATATTTTCTATTTATCATTATCAAATATAAACGTATATATAATAAATCTTTTGCCGTCCAGGGCCCTCGACTTTGGAGCTTCCTACCTGAGGAGAAACAGAGAATCAGAAACGTCTTTAAATCACTTCTTAAACCCACTTTTAGAGACGTTTCTCGGAGAGCCACAGTGAACAACAGTGTTTTGAGCCCAGATTGAAATGAGCTGGTTTCAGCAGACCTCAGCTAGTGTGAAAGCATAAAAACTGAAAGCTGCTTTACCTGGCTTGGTTCTGATCCTGTACGGATCCGCCCTGCAGTTCAATTCATATTACAATGAGCCTGTGTAGGAAAAACTGCATACAGGAACACCGGCTGCGACCGACAACAACCTTTAAGGTGGTCTGTAAAAATATGTTTTTCTTCTGAATGTGATGCCTTTGTGCTCACTGCATGAGCTGATGTTGTGAATCAACCCACCTAAAATTTAAAACCTCTGACCATGAAGGTCCGCTGGTCTGTGGGCATTCAGACTGCCTCTCTTGAATGAAGTTTGAATTCAGGTTTTATCAGCTGGGTCTTATTCTGTGTGCTGGAAACAGTAGATTTCACTATTTCTCTTGATCCAGAGGAACTTGTGTTCTTATTATCCACAGATAATTTCATGCCAGTTGAGATATCAGGTTCCTCAGAGCGTTATCTCATCGTAAGCGTGACCACTTCCCAGAGAAAACAAAACAACACCGGTGTTTTCATTGGCTGTGGCATAAAAGTTGAGTAACAGCAGACGGAGCTGATTTGAGATGCGTCTCGTCTGTTATCGGTCCCCGTGGCTCGTCTTCATCACTCTCTCTCACCCAAACATCCATCCTCACAAATGTGCACCTTCTGGCACAATCCTGTGTGATGACAAAGCAAGGCTGCTGTCTTCATATTTAATCTCAGCTGTAAAAGTGTCAACACGATCATCTGTCAGAGTCCTGACACTGAACCAGAGAGAGAGAGAGAGTTTGAAGCAGACTTTATCAGCCACGTTCAAATAAAGACACATTTCTCTGATAATTCTGAGTTAAGCTTTAAGGTCAACCTACTGAAACATAATGAAATCTGATACGTTGCCTGTATAAAAGGTAAAACATACAACTCTTTAGTCTCTGGTGGCTAATGCTTGTGAACTGCACCATAACAGATTAGATTCAGGTTACACAGACATGCTTTCAGTTGTGACTCATTTATTCCCATTGTGATCGCACATTCATGCAGTTGGCAGGGAAGTGTGTGTGTGTGTGTGTGTATATATATATATATATATATATATATATATATATATATAGGTACCTATTTTTCCTCACATATATTTTCCATAGACTGAAGAGTCTTTTAGGACTTAAAATATCTCGTTGTGGCGTCCTGTTGGCCGAGTGGTTGAGACATGCACCATAGATCATCTCTCTCATGTCAAACTAAAGAAAAATCCCCAGTAAAGTTATAAATACATCTATGAAATTGTCTCATTCAGTGTTTCTGTGATTTATTAAACTGCTTTCGTGATGACGAGGTGAATTTATAGCAAAAAACAATGTTTTTGTATCATCAAGAGAAAAAAACTGCATTTGATTTCTGTGTGTTTCATCTCTTTCCATCACGTTTTGTCTTGATGTGTCTCACTGAAGAACAGAGTAAATAAATGGGACCATACAAGCAGCAGGTTCACAAGCTTGACGTAACGTTAGTTCATTTTCTTTTCTACCTTTACATCATCCTCATTTGAAGTTGCCTGAGACCAATTAAACCACCATCTGTGATATCTGTGAGACTAATTCCACTTCTGCTGTTAACTTTGTCTTTTATCTGGTTATTTTTGTCCCTGTGATACGGTTTGAACTCAAATTAATCCTTGCTGGAGTCTTGTGCTGGCCTCAGGAGAAAAATGCCCAGTCGCTCTAAATATCGACACACTGGCCTTTTCCGACTCAGCAGAGAAACGTCGACACAATGGATGCTGCGCCGCAGTAATGGTTGACTCCTGCCTGACCCCTCAGCCTCGCTTTTAATCTGAACCCAGGAGGCTTTGACTTTTCTCTGACATTTAGCATCATACCGCTACCTTAGAAAACTGAAAAGGGCTTAGTTACTGGCTCTCAGCAATCAATAGGCGGGTAGTACATCCTGCAGCAGACGTCTATTGAAAGACGGCCTCTGTGTAATCACATTAATCTGTCATATCAAGGTTATAAAATGTAAACAAGCCGCTTAGCTGTTTCAGTTTGGGTTCGGTACAACTGCAGTGTTTGGTTACACATCAGCTGTTTGTGATGTCCGATAGCAGTAATCACCACATTACTGGGAGCCGAGAGTCCTCAGTGAGTCAGGCTGAAGTAGAAGAGGCTCACGACTCAACATGGAGAGGATGTAGGGGGCAGTGTATCACCAGAGCAACTGCAGGTCTTTAGCTATCCTAGGCTGTACCTAGCTGCTGATAGCTTTATTTCTCAGGGCTCAGTCAGCCGTGGAGAGTTTGCTTTAATGAGACTTTGGATCATGAGGGAAGTCACCACGAGCGATGGGGCTCAGCTCAACTGGATTTAGTAACGTGAGAGTGAACAGCCTCTGAGAGTGACGGAGGTCAGTCTGAAGACAGGGGATACAGTACAGAGGTGATTTACAGCGAGACAGAGTCGGACATCATCAGCGTGCAGAGCCGGAATATTTTCACATGTTACTGTGAGCTGAGGATTTATTTGGACCGAACCAGAGGTGACTGTGGAGACAGACCAACACTGTTCTGGTGACTGTGGTTCAGTTTGGGTCCAGTCTGAATGAAGTGTGTTTGACAAGTTAACGAGGAGATGAAGCTCGTCTGAGTTCAGTCACAGAGAAACTTGAGTTCAGACGGTGGACGGTTGTATTTTTCTGTTCAGAAGGAAAATAGATGTCAGAATATTTCTTTCTTCACATTTAGTGAGTTCATGTTGTCGACTTGTTGGACTCAGTAGTGAACTGGCTGCTTTTACATCTCCAGCTGAAACTACAGGCTGTCAGACCGTCACCTCTGAGCTACAGAGGGCTGTGAGGAGGCTAGCTGGTTAGCATGCTAACTTCTGCAACACAGAACAGAGACGTGTTGGACATCAGCACTGCTGTCTCTCTACATTTTATTTTTTAACATTTTAAACTGAATTCTGTCCGTGTCTGACAATCTGCCTCTTAAGTTTTATTATTTTATACACGATGTAAAACATTTGAACTCAAAATCAAGTAAAACACAATCAACACAGAATTAAAAAAACAAAACAAACAAACAAAAAAACTCCCTCTCTCTCCTAACGTTCATGGATTTATCAAAATGTCCCTGTATTCCTTCAAGCACGTTCCTAGAAGTTCGGCCCACGATGAAGATCCAGCTGGTGGACGTCAGCGCCTGCTGACGACAGCAGAAAGAAACCTGACGACGCATAAACGAGTGAGAGAATCTCTGACAGCACGAGAAAGCAGAAATATGTCATTTGACTCAGCATCAGAGGACGTCTCCGTTTAAATCTGATGTCATGGGGCCGACGGCAGTGACTGAGTTGATTGAGCGTGTGGAGAGGAATCACTTGACACCAGCGTCGTGGGTTCAGCAGGTAATCAGACGGGTGAAGGCCGGGGCAGCCTGGAGAGTCTCCACCAGAGCTGACACGATGCTCCAGGAAACAAACTCTCTCTACAGCGCTGACAAAGTGCTTCTGTCCTCTTTCTTTACACCTTTTTAAAATGCAGTGAATCAACTGTACGACAAGCAGCCGGCGCTGTCGTTGTCCTTTCGCCACATCGTCTGAACTGTGAAGCAGTGGAGCAGATAATAAGCAGCAGAGGTGCCTCTCAGTCGGACTGAAACTCAGAAGTTCACACCGAAAAACCTGATTTATTTTCACCACCACTTGCCCTCTGTCTCCACAGGTGACTCGGAGGTTCAGGAGGACGAAACAATGAGCCACGAGAGGTGTTCAGGAGTCAGAGCTGACTCGAGTCCGGATGAAGTCAATGTGAAGCATCCAGAGGAAAGCACAGCAGAGCCTGGCTGATGTTTTAACAAGAGAAATTAACAAGATCACAGAGCACTTTCCTTTTGTCCTGTCCGACAGATCGTTACAGTGTGAAGAGCGAATCAGAGGCGTCTGAAAATAAATGAATCTTTTAACATGAATCTCACAATCAGAGGACGAAACTATGAGCGTTTTCTTTTTAACATCTCAGTCGTGTGTAGATTTCTAAATATCCTCGTACCAGTTCATGAGCTGATTAAAAAACACCTCCTGCCACCTGCATCCTCCGTCCTGATTGGTCGGTCTATTTAAAGCTCTGTCAGCAGTGAGTAGTCGAGTGGCTGCTTGTGTGACGTACTTCAGGTATTTGCTGCGCTGCCTAAGTGCCCATTGAGACGGCAGCATGTGGACGTTATCAGAGCTCAGCAGGACAAATACCTGATTTGATTTTCACCTGAAGAAAAGACGTAAGAAATAACCACAAAGTATTCCAGTCACAACCAGATGATTCAGGAGCTGTCTAATCAAGACGGATAGATTTATTAAGTGATAACCACCTGGAGGGTGAAGAGCAGCAACAAAGAGAGGAAACAAGAAACTCTCTGCAGATACGAGACACTAACACGCCTTTTCTCCCCATTCAGCCTCCCTCTCTGTCTGTTCACGTCTGTAACGTCTTTGTTTCGTCTCGCTGCGTCTGCCGTGCGTGATGTGCTCTGATAGGTCGACATCAGTCTTGTGATGTTGGGAAGGCGGCGTGCGATGACGCCAAATAACAATAATCCATAATTCACCTCAAATGCATCAAACTAAAGTAACGAGGCTGTTTGAAGCTGTGAGGAGGAGAAAGTTCAGATGTTTGTGTTCAGATGTAGAGAGGGAAAGTCTCAGAGATACTCAGGTACAGGACAGACACCTGAAACACAGAAACAAAGTAATGCCTACAACCTGGAGGTTCATGAACTTCAGTGATTAAAGGGGAATTCCAGTATTTTTAAACCTGAGAATATATTTACTTGATGTAACCACGAACCCAAGAGCTGTTCAGGGAGAAGTCTCGCTCTGAAAATCACTTCAGTATTCAGCCACGACTTTGGGCACATGTTCCTCCTCTGACTCATGTTTCCACCGTCGACCTCCTGCAACAACTCACCTCGTCAGATGTCACATCTCTTTGAACGAGACCTCAGTCGGTTACATTAGTGAAATTATGTTTATCAGTTACAGTTTTTCATAGTTGACCATTTTCTTTTGCTTTACAGGCACGAGACACAAACTGGACTCTCAGCCAGTAGATGTCTTTGTTTCACCCATCCAACAACCCTGACGTCCCCCTGTGGACAGCTTACACCACATCACCTGACCTGCAGTGAGCTTGTTCACATGACAACAGTCTGGAGAGCACCAGTACATCATTGCAGCAACATCAGCAAAGTCTTGGTTTTCAGGGTGGTTTAAGTTCCTCTTTGACCAAATTCAGATGTCAGGGGTCGGTGGAGTCAGCATTTTATAAATATTTAATTAAGTTACTTATTGACATCTTCTGCACTGCCTGGACGTCCTAAAGTCCAAGTGACTTGCCAATCTAAATGAAAAATGTAATAATTAACTGCTCCTCCTTCAGCAGCGTTGAACGTGGCTGATGAGCAGCAGGAAACCAAAGCAGGACGCATAAATTAAAGTCCATCAGACCTCCTGAGAACATCCTGGTAATCATCACATCATGTACAATAAGTCTCTTCATTCATCACGCAGCTTGTCATGCCACCTGTCACATGTGTGAGATCACTTCACCGCCATGTGTTTCTTACAGGACGGCCTCGTCAGGCGATGACCTTCACGGCTCCTCGGTCGTCTCTCTGTGACGACGTCCCCATGACAACCTTTAAATCAGCCGGCGGTCTCGTCTCACGGTCAATAAGTCACATTATCTGCTCTGCTGGCTCTTTATCCACATCGTCAGGACACTGCTGCTGACGTCTCAACATCTTTAACCATCAACACAGACTGTTACGCCATTACAACCCGCCATCACCATCATCATCATCATCATCACCATCATCGGACTGATTGTGGTAAAATGTGGAATAAGCAGCGGCAGATTGAAGCCTGCAGCTGGCTGCATCATCAGCCCGCAGCAGTGAAACGCATTAGAGCTGGAGGATTGTGATGCACTCTGACAATTAGAATAACAATGAGAGTCGGATTCATGTGGAATCAGGCGACACACTCCATCATGTCTGATGTTAATGGCTTACAGATACCGAAGGTGCGTTTGTGCTCGGCGCCTGATTTCCCTCGAGGAACCGAAAAATAATTCAGCTAATCCTGCAGCCTCCTCCATCAGCGAGCGTCTCTACTTTTCTGTACTTATGTATATATTTGAGCGAGTGCCTGTGGGTGAAGTGCTGCACATCCGACTACTGTGCAGCCTGTGTGGGTTTTCTAAAACTGTAGTGAAGTAACACGGCGTGACTCCGGGGACGTATCGAAGCGTTAACGCTGACGTGCTGACAGAGGTGTTTTGTTCTGACGTGACGGAGCGAGCTCGGGGACTTCCTCCATTTATCTCCTCTTACATCTTTGGTTTCGGGTTTTTTATGTTCTGCATTTAATTACGAGCTTCTTGCTGCTTTTTCTGCATTTTCTCTAACAAACTTACAACGTATCTCGTCAAAGGTCGAGGTGAGAAACTTCAGATCACTGAGTATTGATGAGGATCTTTTAAGACCATCTGGCTCCTATGATGCAGACATGCGTCACTGTTTATGTGCAAAGTGCTTTTTTCTCTCTTTTTTCCTTTTCTGTTGGGATAAAATGTTTGTTATTGCTGTTTGGCATTTCCTCTGCAGCCTGGTGGGAAAATGACCAGTCATCCACATCTGGCAAAATGTTTTTTTCATTATTTTAACTACTGACAAAACTGCATGTTTTTGGGTTTAAATCCGTCAAAACACAAATGCAGTTCTGCATGTGTTTCGCTCTTCACCTCAGTGACAGTATTCGACCTGATGCTACAGCGGTTTCAGATTTCTACTAGCATCTGTAATCCATCATACCTTGTTTGCTCACCTGCTGATATCCTTGGATTTTGCTTAAGTTATAAAGCTGCTCTTGATGAATAGTGCAGGGTTCAGAGTGTAATATATCACATAAAGTCCAAATCATCACGCTCCAAGTTCAAACCAGCAATTCATTTTTTCCTTCAGAGGATTAATGAGTCTGTGCCCAAGTCACTGCTATCGCTAACAGAGTAAATACACACAGAAGTCGTCCTGAATAAAAATCCATTGTGACATTTTAATTGCAGTTATTTGCACAGAGTCACTGAATTATTGCAACCTGAGAGTTGTGAACTTGAGTTTGCGTCTCAGTGTGGACCTCTGCTTCATTAACTCCACACGCACCGCGGATGTGAATTAAAGCAAAGTGTAATGTGGCGACTGTCCTCTTGCAATTACTTGTGTCTGATTAATTGACTGCGTTGAGCCATTTTACCCTCGTCTGTTCTGAACAATGACAGACAGGTAGAGCAGAAATAACACCTTTTGTATTTCTGAGCTGTTAGTTGCGTTGAGATCTCCTTAAAGGCTCTGCAGTTTGGAGAAGTGAGTGAGTCTGCAGTGAAGTGAAGCAGGACACATGAACAGGTTGAGGACATGAAGACACGTCAGCAGCTGCAGGAACAGTGAGCTCAGAGCTGCTGCCTTTGAAGGCAGCGTGTAAAAAGGAAACTCCAGCTGTGCGTCTTCTGCTCAGCTCTCCTCGGGACTAATTGAGATGATGTACAGTGAACCTACATTTCCCTCCGTGAGGCTCCTCTGCTCCGGCTTCACTCTCTGTCGCTTTGGGTCTTGAACCAGTTGCCTCACAGACTTGTGGGATTATCCAGCGAACCAGCCTGCATTTCCACACGTTTTGAGGAGAACCATTGTAATCAAGGATTATTAACGGAGGGTGCTGCACAATGCAATCTATAGATTATGACACACCCACTAAGGTTCACACTTCATGTCAGGAAGAACCTGGTATTTTTGGCTCCATCTGAGAGAACAGAACCAAACCCATTTCTTTTTGGACAAAAGGCTCCTGACAGTTGCAAATACATGTAAGAACTGAACTAAAATACTCTTCATGGCGGATTTACTTTTTGCTTTGCGATATTTTTAAGGTGAAACCAGACTGATGATGTTTTCAAACCTGACCCGCTGCCGGCAGATTAAACAGATGTTCCTGTAGGCCGGTGTCAAAGTTGTCATTCAAACTCTGGTGCAGATTAAAAACATCATGACTGTTTGATCGTGACTTCAGCGTGAAAAGCCGAGGAACTGTGAGACAAACTGCTGAAGATGAAACAGTGAATACAAAAACTTTTCCCTTCATACATCAGAAATTGGAAATGCTGTGGTACAACAGTCGACCCACCGATCCTCTAGAGGACGTGTGAGTCTGATGGTCAGACTCACTACCTCAGTCCGGGGTGAGTGAGCTCAGCTGTACAGTCGAGTCTGATGGGAAAAGATTTTTGATCTCAAATCAAAGTATTCATAGTTTAAATGTGGACCTGATGATGAGATTAGAGGATCACCAACATCATCACGATTCATTCTGAGAGAAACATGAATATCTGAACTACATATGATGTAAATCCATCTATTTCTTTAAGGTACTGAGATCTGACAGTTTGGACCGCAGTGGTTCAGCGTCAGACGAACATCATGACCCACAGAACCGAGTCACCAACAGTGAATACATGAAAATCCACGTGACTGCTGAGACCGAGCTAACGTCACTCCTGTGTAGGTGGAGACAGAAATACGGAGGCTGGCAGGTGTCAGGTCCCTGAAACATGTAGCATGTGAAATTACTGCAATGCATTCTGGTCTACCTCCTGCTGCTGTCGGTGTGAACACTGGTCTGATTCTTCTCCACGCTGGTGCAAGATGGTGGATCTGTTTCAGATCGCTGAAACATTTTCTGCCTCCTGAAGTCCTCCGGCCACATGAACTGTACTCGTCTCATGAATCTTCCACGTTTCGCAGCAGCTCCTTCAGTCCAGCAGTCGTCCTCCTTCATCCTCTCAGGAGGTCGTGTGATGATCTGCTTTCACCTCTAAATGAAACGTATCTGTGTCCTGAGGGCTTCGATCAGTTCCAGTTAGAGAGCGAGAAATTACAACCTCCGTCTCTCCTCTTCTCTCCCTCGCTCATTCAAATTCAAATTTGCTTTATTGGCATGACAGTAATTATGTACAGTACTTCCAAATCCAGTTTGTGCAGGGCCCACACTGTGGCAGCGCTGAAAGGAAAAGCTAGATCTTTATAAAGGACACTCCTACACAGCCATGAATCATCCAGCAGCTACACATCCTGTGTCACATCCAGATGTTCGCAGCAGCTCCAGCTGAGGTCTGTAACAGAAACTGATCCAGTGATCTGAAGCGTTTCTGTGAAGAGGAAACAGACCAAACGTCTACACTCAGACATCTGAGTCACTGACGGTGACACCTGATGTCTTCTCTATTCTTCTCTCTGCCGACGCTGCAGTAAAGTTACTTTGGTCTCAGCTGTAAAGCAGATTTTCCTTTAAAAGTAGCCGCGTGGCTGCAGGATGGTCGGTCAGCAGCCCACCGACTGAGCGGACGGTCCCCAGCTCCACCACACACAGACAGACACAAACCTGCAGTCTGTACGATGGAGGCATGTGATGGACACAGAGTGTGCATGTACCGAATCAATAACTGTAAGGAGTCAGAGTCTCCAGCTGACAGGCTGACAGATGTTGAGGAGCATTTTACTGAAGTGAACCGACTGACTCTTGTTCTTTCTTCTGCAGAAACAATCCTGGTTTTTCTTCACTGCTACAGGAGTAATAGTTCAGTCAGGACACTCACGTCACGGCTTTTCATGTTGGCCATTATTAAAGGCCGAGGACACCTGGAGACATTTCCAGGCGTCGCTGTGGCATCAAAGCTGGAAGTCAGAGCATCTCCGTCCATGATCACAGCGACCAAACCAGATACTTTACACCAAACCAGATGTTTCCCTGAACCTAACCAGAGCATCAGCACAGCGATGTGACGAGACAGAAATAGAAAACTCAACCCAAACAAACGTAAAGCAGAAACATGAAGAAGCGTTCAGTCTGAACTTCTCTGTGTTTTTACAGAATCGTACTCAGCTTTAACATTTATTCTGGAGAATTTGTTGCAAAATCATAAATAAGTAAAATCCCCAGATTCGCTGGTTAAGTTTGGTCTCCTTATTTCAGCTCTGATGTCTGGAGGTCGGCAGGTATTGATCAAACAAACTTATTCATGATCGACTACGATCATTGACTTTACTTTATTATTATGAGCCCTGTCACAGAACAGCTGCTCATTAAGTGCACACCGATAGCGAAGGCCTGATTTAAAGAGCAAGTTAGGTTAAGTTACTTCTCATCTCGTCTTCATTTTGACTTTGATTTAATGCAAAGTAATCGAGTTACATTACTTTAATACTTGGATTTGGTGACTGACTACATAATTAACAGGTAAATAGTACCTGGATCAGAACAGGTGATAAAAGTAAGTCCCCACCCTGCTGATGTGATGCTCAGGAACAAATCTGTCAGACTAGTTAAATATCTGGTATCTGCATACATGAACACTAAATGTTTTATATGATGATGATGATGATCAGATAGTAAGATGTTTCCGACACACACGACTGGAGGATGTGTGGACGCGTGACTGAGCTGCAGCAGCTCCACAAGCTTTAATGTGCAACTTTAATGTGCCGTCATATAATTTGATCACTTCCTGTAGGTTGATGCAGAACTTGGCAAACGGTTGCTTGAAGCTTTTAATCTATAAAAAAGATACCATAAGAGTGTGTGTGTGTGTGTGTGTGTGTGTGTGTGTGTGTGTGTCTGAAGGTTAATAGGGCTGTGTGTGGGGGCAGAGGGAGAACGAGTTTTGGATGAGTCCCATTTGTAGCGCATCATTACTCTCTGGCTTCTGGCTCCGTCCTCAGACAGACTGATCTATAAATACAACCGGTCCAGACTTCGCTGCACGAAGCCGCACTTAGAGAGAGCATGACTGAGCAGCCCCGACAAACAAACAGCCAATAAATGAACAAACAAACATCAACGAGGAGTTAAACTGCACAGGAGCGAGGGGCCGGATGTTCTCGGAAGCTGAAGGCCTCGTCAGTCGTTCTGACTCAGCCAGCGTCAGCGTTTGGAAAGCAGTCGGTTTTATTTGTGAGTGAAACTGTAGAAATGTTGAATGAAAACTCAAAACATAAATGATACAACAGAGGAACATACACACACGGAAACAGTGACGCAGAAAGTAAAGTCTGAAGTGTACACACACATTAAATCAGTCGAGCGCTTCAGCCGTCCTGTCGTCCCGCTGCGACTCTGTGTTACCTTCACTTCTTCTGTGGTCCGTCACAACGGATGAAAAGAAACCTTCAGACCTCTGAGCCGCCGCAGTCTTTACAAAGATTATAAAAGTTCATCCTTGAGTCGCAGGTGCAGCGGCTGGCTCGCCAGGAGAGAGAACAAGTGATGGTGCCGAAAAGCTGCACCTGAACGCACCGCAAACACTAACGCTGACGGCCTAAAGCTTGTCTGTTCTGCATTTTCTGACACCACTCTCGATCATATTTCTGATCAAGAATGAGTCTGATATAAAGCTGCAAATGACATTAACGAAGAGGCAGAGGAGAAACATCAGGAGAGACTGCACTAAACAGCTGAAGTCATGGATATGTTCAGGCTCAGGCTTCACTTTATTTTCTCTTTCTCTTTCCATGCACCGATCCGCTCACCGGAAACCAATAAGAGTGATTTTATCTCACCGAGAGCCGTCCAGTGCACATGAGAGAGAGCAGGCACCTTCAACAGCTACCATCAGGTGATCGGACGAACCAAATCCATCTGTCCATCTCTGTCTATCGTGGGCTAACTTCAACCAATCAGATGAACAGTAGAGAGCGCCACCGCCAGCAGAGCAAGCTGCTAAATCAACTCTCCACTTCTGATTGAACTGATCATCAGCGCATCAACCGCCAAGTCTCACTTCTCTCGCTGGTCATCACATCTGAACCTCGAGCTGCCAGTGGATCCTCAAAGGACTCTGATTGGTTCAACCCGTGCGTTCGAGTACAAGCTCGCAGCTCGATCAGGTGATCTCATGAATGCAGCTGCCTCCTCATCTTTCTCTTTCCTCTTAATGATGATGTCCAGCCAGCTGTTTCCTCCAGTTTGTTAAGAGATTTCCTCACCTTGTTTTCCTCCAACATGCCTCCATCAGTCACTTCAGCCGCCTTCGTCCTCAGCCAATTGAATGTGCTACCGAGGCGGCTGCACAGCAAATAACACAGATAACGAGAGAGCGAGTAAAGAAAGAAGGAGTATCGGGCCGCGCTGCTCTTTGATCCGGTCCTGTGCTGAATGTTTTACATCAGCGCTGACGGAGGAGGTCTGAGACGGAGAGGAGGCCGTGCACACTCACAGAGGACGGGGCGGAGACGCTTCCCTCGCCCTCCAATCTGGATAACAAGACTTCCATCAGGCCTCGAGCAGCTTGTTTACCTTCCACTTACTGCTGAGCCTCAGATTGTCAGATCAATAGCAGCACAGCAGGGTGCTACAGCAGCACACACACACACACACACACACACACACACGATCTGCTGCTCGCTGTTGAGGCTCAAACGGACCATTGATATATTTAGTTTACAAAAATAAAAATGTGAATCTTATTTATTTATTCTCAGAGGAGACGAAGTGCACAGACGGTTCAGTAAACGTTCCTGACACGGTGTCGACAGCAGGAACGTTAAAAATGTTGAGGAGTCAGAACCGATGTGATCCAGTCTAATTTTAAACATCAGATTATTGGAAATAAAGTTCTGTAATATCAGCGTGTCTGAAATAAAAACCAAGTTACACTCTGAGGTTTTTGATTTCACATCCTTTAATTAAAGCCTGTGTGTGTGTGTGTGTGTGTGTGTGTGTGTGTGTGTGTGTGTGTGTGTGTGTGTGTGTGTGTGTGTGTGTGTGTGTGTGTGTGTGTGTGTGCGCGCGTGTGTGTGTGTGTGTGTGTCTTTCCACTGGATCACATTTTATAATAAGAGGTGAACTTCACTTCTGGAGCTGCAAAAAAATTAGTTTTTAATTTATTTTAATTACAGGGAGCTTTGCTGCAGCAGCACAGATCACAAAACTAATGTAGGAAGTCTGATATACAGCAGTGTGTGTGTGTGTGTGTGTGTGTGTGTGTGTGTGTGTGTGTTGAGGCTCAGTTGGTACTAAAGGGGCAGAAATGCTTATAGGAGGGTTTCTGCAGACTGCTGACAGAGAGCTGTTATCATCAAAAATCAGGCCGCAACATCCAGGAAATCACAACAAGATAAACCTGAGACACACACACACACACACGCACACACATGCACACATCCCCTCCCACTTTCCTGTGCATGTCAGCAGGTGACAGAGGAGGAGATGGGGGTCACAGTGGGCTCATCAACCTGACAATTTTCTCCAGGTAAGCAGTTTCACACACACACACACACACAGACAAACATAAAGCAGTGAAGATATATGACTGTGTACATGTGACTGAAGTCCAGACTGTGAGTCTTTGATGTAAGATTTTATTAAATTAAATGATTTCACCGTTAATGAATAATAACAACGTCTTCAGCCTCTTGGATGAAACGAGTCCAGTCGCCTACGACACAGCACTTTTTTGTAATCATGACCTGGATGACTGAGAAGCTTAACGCTAACGTTAGCTAGCATACTACTGTTGACAGATAATAAAACCTCACTTCCTGTCCTCACTGAGGAACAGACAGCCCGTGAAGCGTCTCTCCGACCGTTTTATCATCCGGACTCGTTTCACTGCGAAGTGTTAACGTCACTACAGCAGGTTGTCTCCGTTCGTCTCCACTGGAGACGCTCAGCGCTCCCTCTGGCACGGTAATCTTGATGACATCCAGGTTTGAGATCGGAGAACATCTGTGAAGACTGTCCTCATGCACGTGCTGCCGGTCGGTTGGGATTTTAGAGCCCAGCCGAAGTTAACTGAACGTTTATGGGTGGCGTCCTGTCTGTGACATCACAGGAAGAAGCAACTCTGTCAGATCACGCTGGGATAACATGAGTCAGCAGGTTTTATACTGACTTGTGGAGTCCGTGCAGCTCGAGTGCCTGATGTCATTAGAACAAAAAGACTTCTGAAGAGATAAAAAGACTTCAGCTCTGATCATCTGTAATGAAATAAATCTTGACTTTCTGACCCGACTGTAGAATAACGTGTTTGCGCTCTGATTTGCAGAAACACACCGGTGGTCCAAATTTCATAAAAAACCTGCACCACCTGCCGTCTGGCTGCTCTCGTCTGGGAAGAGGTCCAAGGTAAAGAAGCAGATTCATCACTTAAAGGACGACGAGCTGCTGGAGCGGAACGAGTCGAGCCAGGACTGGAGTGAAACATCGCTGTCGCCGTTCCAAGATGGAAAAAAACTCTCCAAGGTGAGAAGTGATGACGAGGAGCCGTCAACATCTGGCTCCTGCGTGAAGGCCTCGCTCACATCGGCCTCAGCTCTTCCCAGAGGTGTTGATGGGGTTAAAGTCAGGGCTTCAGCAGCAGCCTGCAGCTTTAATGAGCATCAGCACGGACAGCCAAACATTTAGAAGACGTGTTTATTTCTAAACGTGTCTATTCCCTCTACAGTGGGAACATGTGTGTGCTGTGGTCCACAGACATGTGGAGGACGGGGTCGAACCTCTTTTAATTAAAACAGAAGAGAAAACAACATCTGTATTTCTCAACACGTCTCTGAACTGACACGTGGTCACATTCGTCTCCACCTCCTGTCAAACTCTGTTCTTAAAATAACACATTTACAGGATCGCACTGCTTCTGTGTCATTACGTCTCAAACAAATCACGTTCACATACGACTTTATTATATCTACAACTGCAAATATGTGTTGAAAGAAACATGAATCTCCCTCAGTGTCTATCAATCTTTCCATCCAGCTAAATCCCCGGAGATACATTTTCTATCAACATAACGGCGCCAAGGAGAGAAATATTTCATTTGGTTTCTTAAAATATATCTGCTTGTGCAAATACTGGAGCATAATTCATGCTCCACGGGTCAGTTTAGACGCTGGTGTAAATCTCTGAAGGATGACGGGTAAATATTTAAAAAGTGAAGAGAGAGTTCAAACCATTTAATCGTTTTAAAGAAACATCGTTCTGTCTGAGTGTGTTTATGCTTTTCTAAGAAACTGAATCTGCGACTCGAGTAAACGCAACATTTTACAAGAAACAAATGTAGAGAAACATCCTAAAAACTCAAAGTTTTGCAAATTAGTTTTTCAGGGATTTACTGGATTTACACACAAAGAACAGACTTTTCTTCATGTTTACACTGAATGTAACTGTGATTCAGATTTCCTGACTGAAGGAGAAGTGATTGACAGACGTCAGTGAATCAACAATCAAATGTTTTGTACGTATAAAAACTGCTGTTAACGTGGTCGACTGTCCCAGAAGTTGCAAACATATCTGACATGTTCAGTGATTGAATCTTGAGTCTTGAATTGTCTTTTTTCCGACCTGCGGTGGTGTGAAGACATGTTGGCTTCATAGTTCGTCCTGTTGTCCCGTCGTCCCTCTGGCAGGTTGTCCCGGTCCAGCTGTGCAGCTTCCTCCTCCCCAGTGTTGTTGCTGATCACCCTCCTCTGTCTCCTCCTGGTTTCCTGTTTGTCCTCTCACTCTGTGGTTCTGGCTGTTTTCGTTCACACCTGCAGCCGACCCGCTCATCCTGCTCCAGCAGCACATACAGGACCGCCCCGGCTTTACACTCAAGTCTTCGGCAGATGGTTCAGTTCCCCAGAGCGGCTCTAACTCTGCAGCCGAGGTCAAGTTAGTGTTTTCTTCCCCGTGTTCGCCTGAATCCTGCTGGATTCTGTGTTTACCTTTCTTACCTCGGGCTTTATTCCAGTCACAGCTCGGCTCTGTCCGCCTGCCGGCTCCACCGTGGTTCTGACTCAGTTCTCCAAAATAAATCTGCTGTTGAACTGTTGCACTCTGTGAGTGTGAGTCCTGCTTCGGGTCTGAAATTAGTTCAACCTCACAGATTGTAATCTGCACATCATTCATGAACCCAAACCAAAGTTTTCATTTTACAGTTTGAGTTTATTTCCTGCAGAAGTCTGGACTATTTAACGGTTCAGGAACCCTCACGTTGGGACTCTTTGCCCTCTGCCTCGCCTCTTTTCTCTTCGGGTCGCCGCCTCTGATCACGACAACGAGCCGCTGCTTTGAACTAACAGCAAATCATTTTTTGCTTTTATTCCTGAAGATAAATGCAGTTCATCACATTTCCACCTGACAGAGCTCTTAAATTGAATTGTTCTGCTCGTGACATTGATGTTATCGTCAGCATCTATTTAAAGTCAATTTCGGCGCCGGGCGAAGCAGCAATGAAGACGAGGGGAGACGAGGGCGGCGGGAACATGACAGAGCCTTTCTTCTCTCTGCTCTCCCATGAAGCTTCTCCAAATGAGAATCCATCTCTCGACAATAGGAGCTTTTCTCTCTGATGGAGACAGAAAACTGATGGAATAATTCAATAACAGAACCGACGCTCTTTGACTGGATCGAAGCACGGCGCTATCTTTAGTCCTTGATTAAAAAATGGAGAGGTGCCACTCAGAGGTAACAATGAAGAAGATGAAAACCGCCTCAGACACAATAGAAGAAGAGAACGGGATGGGGGGGGGGGATGCAGATTAATTGATGAATTCGGTACCGTGAACTGTGTCACTCATTGTCTGAGCTACAATGAAATGTGCCTCCGACACAAATACAATCCATTTTCCAGCCCGACAGTGATTGTTTCCTCTTTATTATAACACTGATGTGTGTTTTAGTTTTTCTTTTTCACCGTGTTTTCTCGGCATAATTCAATTTCGTCTCCAGACAGATTTTTTCAGGTGGTCTGACGTGCGACTCGCTGCCCTCCGTGCAAATCACAAATTCTGAAGAGAAGCTACATTCAAGTGTTTTTGTTGAACCCGAGCGGCTAAACAAACTGGTGATGTTCAGTCTGAGAGACGCGTTCAGACTCAGACGGCGAGGCTGATTTATATTGTTTAAATATCACACCAAGTCATTCGCTCTCTGTGCTGGACTGCAGAATAATTAGTGTTAATAGACAACATGACGTCCTGATGACACACAAAGTGGAGGTGAAGTCATTAAGTCCATTCTCTCGTCAATCAGGACACCAGAGGGAATTATTTTACTCGCCCCACGGCCGCCAACCACGAGCAGCAACAGTCATCAACAGCATCGTTATAAACACTTTCACATTAATAACTTTAATCCTCGTAAACTGAGCTTTTGTGAACGCAATCAAGAAATGACAGCGGAGCTGAGCTTCAGCGTCCTCCAGCAGCTTCACTGAAGGAAGAAGCATTAAGATCTTGAGTGAATATAAAATATGTGTATGTAAAAAAAGTAGCACACACACTCAACACAAATATAAATGCTTGTGTCGAGATGCTGATTAAACAGAACGGTTATTAAACCCTAAATGTCCTGAACCCGACTGACGACAGGCTCAACAGGTGTCAGACAAAGATAGAAAACACAGTAAAGATCTCCTCTGGCTGTAATTTTACATTCAGCAGTTATTTCACAGCTGAAGTATGAAAATGTGCTATGTTAAATGAAATGATGGAGGCAGAGCTGCAGGACGCCCCGGCTGCAGGTCACGATATCCTCGAGCAAGATACTGAATCCTGAGTTTCTCCTGACGAGCGGGTCGGCACCGTGAACGGCAGCCTCGGCCTTCAGTGTGTGAGTAGTGACATCTTTAACTTTTATTATACATGCAATAAATATTTACACACCTTCACATGAAAAACGTTTCAGGGAAGTTAAATTTATCTTCTTGGAAAAAATGTGAAATCCAAATATCTGAAAAAGTGTTTTTCAGACTGAACTCAGGTTTTTATTCAGCACCAAATAACTTGAGATGTGACAGAACCACAGAACCACAGAACCACAGAATCATCTGATTCATCTGATTTTCCTCTGAGAACAGCTGGTTTATTCACTGATGGAGAAAGTTTGTATTATGACCTCATTAATATTATAAATATAAAAATTCTGAGTTCAAAAGTAATCAAAGTAAAAAGAGTAAAAAGTAAAAAAAATTACCGCAAAAATGTGGTTACATGGAAATACTCAAGTTAGGTAGAAACACCAAGAAATGTATTTCAGAGTAAATATACTTGAATAAATGTGACTGTAGTGTTTCTTGGTGAACAGTGAGTCACGTGGAGTCGAGTTACAGAGCAACAGAGTCTCATTGATGTGTTTTTAATGGAGCTCTGTGGCTCAGAGGAAGAAGATCAGGCTGTGAAACACACAATACTTCACTCTCAGGGGATTTGATGACAGTAAGAAACATATAAATATATATATATATATATATAGAGAGAGAGAGAGAGAGAGAGAGAGGGAGAGAGAGAGAGAGCACCGTAGACGTGTGCTATAAACAGAAACAGTGTTTCTTTATGTTATTGATCGGAGCTGCCGGAGACGTCTGCGGTGTCTTTGGTGTCTTTGGTGTCTCGGCTGTTTGTGAATCGACGACCACGCAGTTAAAAAACAAACAGACGCCGACGCTGCAGCAGAAAGATGCGCACATCTCATCCCTCCTTTCTTCCTCACATAACAGGATTGTGTGTGATTACAGGGTTAAATGATTTCATAATCTAGCAGGCATGGCTCGGATACAAGAACGACAGATAAATCCTCCCAATCCTCCCAATCCACTCATGAGATGCCCCCTCTGCCTGTGTGTGTGCAGCACAGACGCCTCAAACATCACATATGAAACATTTTTATATTTAAAGAGATGTAACAAATATAAATATATGATATAATATGAAAAACAACCTCCACTCTGATCTTTTTAGAGCTACAGGAGAATATGAGCTCCAGCTCAGCAGCAGCTCAGGTGATGTAACGCTGGAAGCAGACAGCCACACTCAGTGTTACAGTGGAGGTGCAGCCCGCTCCTTCTCTCAGCTCGCTGCAGCTCCGCTCTCGTGAAAACCCAGCGGGTCACGACTCACTGAACGACTCCCTCAGCTGCTGCTGAACGCTGGATGAACCGCGGGCAGCGGCAGAGCAGGAGTGTTCATTTTACAGCAATCAGTTCTGAAGGGGTCTCGTGACAGGTTTCATTAAAGTCGTTACTGTTCATACAACTGTTTGGTTTCCCAGGTTCGGACTCCAGGAGAACTTCACAGCTGGAGGTCCGATCAGCTCCTACAAAAATGCCTGAAATGAAGTAATTGTAGTTCATTATTTCTGCAGCTGCTGAGCCGTTTATGAATCCTTTGTGGTTTGGAAATGATCCCGTCATGGTTCCCACTTCAAAAATTATTTACTTATTTTTAGTAGCATCCTGGAAATGACCTGAAATAAACATGCTCGTTTGGAAATGTTGTAACTGAGCTGTATTTGAGCTACAACCCACAATGCAGCTCAACCACAGACACCTGGGCTGGATATTCAGGTGTGTGTTGCTACCAGCAGCTAATGTGTCCGGCAGCAGGGATGAGGAGCAGCTACGACTCCACTCGAGGACACAGGTGGAGGCCTTCAGCAGCTTCAGGCTCATTTATGTTCAACAGCAGACACATATCGTTGCATCTGTCCATACTTTGCATTTATTTTATTCATAGTTGTGCACATTTTCTGAATGCGTACAGATGAAATGCAGGTGCAGTGCAGCAATAGTTCAAGCATGACGACCAGACATGATGAATAAGTTTGAACAATGGCGAACGTCAGAAAGTACTGGAGATGATGTCTGTGATCAGCGTCCTCTCGTTGAGAATATAATGTTCAGTCATGATGTGTTGAGTGCAGCTCAGTCTGGATAAAATGTCAGCAGTTAAAGTTTCTGCAAACCACAGACACGTCCGAGGTTGACCTCTGTACCAAACGAGGCATATCACGTTCACGTTATATGATTATTAGTCACCTGTCTCAGCAGGAGGTGGAGGGGGTGATATCAGACAGCCGACCACAGTTCAAGTCACACTGCTTGATATTTTTAAAGACACTTGGAGACGTTTCCGGACGTTTTCTTGCCGGGCCATCTTGATCCTTGATTGTGACGATAAAAACAGATATTCTGAGCCAAACTGTGATGTTTTCCTAAACTAACCAGAGCAGAAGCTCAGCGGTGTGACGGGAGAGGAACAGAAAGTCCAACATTAACAAACGTAAAGTTGCATCATGAAGAAACAATCGTACACTTATCGGTGGTTTTGCAGAAACGTACTGAAATAACATTGGTTCTGGAGATCGGGTTCGTTTCGTGGCCTCACGGCCGTCAGAACTTCCTCTGCTGTCACCGTGTGTTGTTGTTGGACGCTGAGCCGCCCTCCAGGCCGCATGGCAGCGTGTTAACAGTTATGGTTACATTGTTTTTGGGCATTAATATACGTTCAGGCCGTCCTGGTGCCACACAGGACAAACTTGAAAGCTCTTGGTTTTTCTGTCCATCTATCAGATTAGTCTTCAGTGTGTAAATGTACATCGCAGCCTCACAGAGCCGCTAACATGCAGAAGACATTTAGTCATGATAATTGCTTTTCTGAGCAAACAGTCACACATCACGACCCTGTGATTAAAAAGCTTCAGCGAGTGAAACTGGCAGACTGCAGTGATTATTCCCGCCTGCCGTCCTCTGGCGAGGCTTGTTTTTCTGTCCTCTGACACGATGTAATTGTCTTCCAGTCCCCACAGGAATCTGACCATCAGATGTCAGAAAGTCACATCGTTCAGCCTTTTTGCATTCAGAATAATTTGATTTCATCGCTTTTTCTCTTTTCTTGTCAGTAAGCTGCAGTTCTTCAATGAAACCAGACAGTTTCCTCTGTGAAACAGACGAGCAGCGGTCGTTAGCCGTTGTGTGCTAACTTCTGTCCGCCCGTGGTTTTGGTTTTGCGTTAGTGGAATAAAGTTTACATGTAATAAATCAAAAATAATTCAGACTGCTACTAGTTCCTGATGTTAGGATCTACAGGACTGTGTGAATCTGCTCATCGCCGCCTTCTCTCCCTCTCACAAACTGAGAGAGAGAGACTGGAGAGTGGAGAGAGAGGGAGATACAAGACGGCCTCGGGGGAAATCGCCACATATCGGATGTGCTGACAAGACACCGCAGCCGAGATTAACTCTGTGAAACGCTGTGGAAAACATCCCTCCCCTGCACCTCTCCACACGCCATTAATCTGAGATGACACGCAGGAGACGGGCCGAGAGGCGGAGGCCGCGCTGACGACTGCGACTGAAAAAGAAAGAGGCGGTGACGCTTATTTCCTGAGATATTGGCACTATCATCGCCTCGCTCCCTGTCATGTTTGTTCACTGCGTGCCCTATATGAATAGGCGATGAAGTGTGTTCCACTCTATAAATGTTTCCTTTATGAGCCCTTGTTTAGGCTGTCAGGAGGAAAAACAGGAAGTTGTGTTGATGCTGTAAGAAGTGAGTGGGAGGGAGCTGCAGTGTCGTCCTGAGGCTGCAGCGCCTCACAGTCTGAGATAATGAAGAAGGGGACGAGGAGGTCTGCTGCCGCTGGACTGCACAGATAGTCTGTCAGTAATTAAAACTTGGAAGTAAAAGAGACTTAATCATTTCTACTTAACGGTGACGTGACGTGTGTTGGTGTGAGTCCAACAGTGTGACTGCATATAACAAATATGATGGTTAGTCCTGTTGAATATCGGTTACAGCTGCACACACAGCTGATTTTCTGAGGAGACGTTATCTACACCCTCAGTTTTGTGGACTACGAAACTTCGCCTGACTTTCCAGCAGCATGGAGGGAGGAGATGATGACAACTTTTGGTTGAAATGTTCCTTTAAATGAAGGTGTTGTCAGTCAGTCAGTGGCGTCACCAACAGCTACAGTCTGTCTGTACATGGAAACCTGCCAGCATCTTTCTTCTCGTCTATAAAACTGAGGTTTAAACGTTAGAAACACTGTTTTCTGTTCCACAACTGAACAGAACTCAGCCACCGAACTGTGCACACAAATGATGTCTGTCCTGCCAGACGTGGTTTACTTTTACTGACGTGTATCTAAAATGTTCTGGCAGAACCAAGAGGATGTCTTCCAGGCTCTTCCAGGCTCTTCCAGGCTCTTCCAGGCTCAGTTTACGAGAAGCTCCAGGTCAGAGGTGCCTGTGAGGAGTTGTTCTGCACACGTCTGACCTCCTCTGCAGTCCAGAGGCCTGCAGGTGAGGTGAACTGACAGACTGACGCTGTGACTGACTGACTGAGTGTAAACGTCTCCGCCCGTCCGTCAGCGCGTGGTCGACCTTATCAGCTCAGTTGATTTGATGGTTTTCAGGTCAAAACACTTCCGAGTTAAAGTTTGTTGAAAAGTTTGTTGAAATGTCTCGGTGCGTTACACTTAAAGGGCAAAATCCAACATCAGCAGCGTTGATCCCTCTCAGCCAACTTATTCTAATAAATGTAAAAGTCTGTCTCGACTCTGAGCCGCACAATACAACAAAACTTTTTATCTTGTATACTTCTCACAGAGCCTGTGTGGAAATGTAATTTCCGAGGTTGCACAGCCTGGTGAAGACGATCTGAGCTGCAGATAAATCCCTGCAGCTCCACTCTGAAATGTTGTGGAAAGCAGGAGAGCGGAGGCAGCGCAGGAACGCTCGGGGCTTTACAGTGACACGTTCAACAGCAAGTCAAGTTGTGTTCTCTTGTGTTCTTCATATATTCTCTTCCATGGAAATAAATACGTTTATGGCTTCAAAGCATCTTGATGAAGTAAACGTTGATTGCACGATGTAACTATGACGCTCTACCGTCCCTCCTGCTGGGGGATTTAGTGAAGCCGCCATCATTTCTACAATTTCATTTCTGCTTTCACGTCTCTGTTGTCGACTACATGAAGGAATACACTCACATTTCTGTGTTATTGGTAGCTGCTGCTAATAACACCACTTGTACACGCTAGCAGGTAAATGTTGTCTGTTTTAAATATTTGAATATTTGTCTTCACATTTTCAGGATGTGTAACATGTAGAGGACAACATCCTTATTTTAATTCCAGTCATGTTCTGTAAAATGACAAATGAAACCGTGAAGTTGAATTTTGGTGATGACATTCACTGAGTGCTTCACTGAGCTGATCGACGCTGCAGAGCCAGATATCCTCTTTGGCAACTACACTACCCACAATGCAACTTGACCAGCAGCAGCAGCAGCAGCTAACACGGCCTGTATCCTGCAGGATCAGCTCACTTCTCCACACACCAACACGTTCGTTTCAGTTTCTAACTTGCCGACTCAGATGACATCACTACAGGACATTTCTCAGACTTCACAGACACTAAAGGCTTCATGCTGCTGTCAGATATAATAATGTGTTCTGCTCCTTTAAGACTGTTGTCATTCGTTACAACATGTAAATAAAGTTTAAGACTTCAACAGTTTGAGAACTTCTTGCTACAGACGAAACATCCACTGGAGCCTGTCGTGGGTCAATTCACTTCAACGTCAAGCAGCAAAGTGATGCTGAAGGACCCATCGGCTTCATGCACCACGAAAGTTTGTCCTCAAGTCTGTTAACACACACACACACACACACACACACACACACACACACACGCACACACACACAGGTTGCAGCTGCAGTGTGTGCCGACGTGTCCTGATGTGTCGGTGGGTGGATGTGGATGCTCCACGCTGCTCACTAAGATGTCGGGCTGTTTTCTGATGTGAAGCGCCGTCGGCTGGATGCTGCTCAATTAGTCTAATGAGGAGAGTCAGCGTGACGTCACGACGCAGCGCCGGCGGCCGTCACTCGGGCCGCGGGGGCGTGGGGACCGTCCAGCCGCCCTCTTCATCACACCGTGTCAAATTATGCAGCTTTTAATAAGAGCGTCTGAAGGTTTCATGATCGAAGTCGTCTGTAAGTCGTCTGGCTGCGTTTCAGATCGATCACCTGAAGCCGCTCTCATCTCGTCATCTCCCGCCTCACCTTTCATGGAGCCCTGCAGAACCACCCGGCGCTGGTTCCTCCACAAAAAGAACTAAATTAGCTTCATCTCACACGCGTCGGTGTATTAAAAGAAGCCATCGACAGTGATTTATTCGTCTGCTGTTCTTGTTCTGCTGAAGGGACTTCTTCTTTGTCTTGGCTCAAAGAAGCAGCGGGCATGAATATAAATGAGTTAATCAATTTCAAACGCCACAGTTTGTGCACCGGACGGCTCCCACGCTGTTGGCCTGGAAACCACAACTCCAGATAAGACCTGGAGAGCGTGCGACAGGCGTGCAGCTCCGTCACTGTCGAGTTACCGCCGAGGCCTCAGAGACGCGTCAGGTCGCTGCTGGACTGAGTCGCATCCCAGAGTCAAGCTGCTGGGAACAAACACACCAAGTACCAGCCAACATTATGGTCTGTGTGTGTGTGTGTGTGTGTGTGTGTGTGTGTGTCTGTGTGTGTGTGTGTGTGTGTGTGTGTGTGTGTGTGTGTGAAGCTCAGCGGTCGCTGCCTCTGGTTCAAGTCTGATGATCAACTATCAGAACCGGCAGGATGAACCTGTCTGAGTTGATATTTCACTGATTATTAAACGACGGCTGTGAAACTCGTCTCTGTTGTTTGTGGTTCAGCCTGTTTTTTCTCTGTTGTTCTGTTTTGGTTTGTGTAACTTCACGTTTTCAGGGTTATTTAGATCTCAGGACACCAATTTAGTTAAAGCAACACTGTGTAACTTTTAAAGCAGTTCTGGAGAAAGATTTGACCGTACAGATGGTTCTGTTGGACCGGAGAAACCAAACCAAAGCTTCAGTACTTGACAAGCGGGGGAATGAGACTCATAAAGGAAAAGAAGAAGGAAAGGCCACAAAATGAAGAAAGGAAGGTTTCTCCACAGTTTAATCTGCAAAGCAACTTTAACAGAAAGAAATACACACAGGAGAGAAGGAGAAGAAGGAGGAGGAGAAGAAGAAAAAGGAAGAAGAAGGAGGAGGAGGAGAAGAAAGAAGAAGAAGGCAAAGAAGAAGCAGAAGAAGAAGGAGAAGCCCCGCCTCCTCCTGAGCTCCCTCTAATCAACAGGAAGTAGCAGCAGGTGTGTGGATGTCAGCACATGTTGGAGTGGAGGGAGATGAAGCTGAAAGTCTTAAATGTGAATATAACAGAGAGAAAACTGCCACAACACACAGAACAACGTCAGCTGAACACTGTGCTCAGGTGAAGACAGCCGTCCTGCCTCTGGACACACCTGGACACATGGGACACATGAAAGTGGACGGTGTGGACGGTGTGGACATTGAATGCATCACAGGATCACTTGTCTACAACTTCTTCTAAACTGTGAGATTCAACAAGGAGGCGTCAAATCTGCTGGAAATCAAGAGGAAGAAGAAGAAGAAGAAGAGGAAGAGGGACTGACTTGAGAGGTCAACAACCTGCAGCAGGTAGGATCAATATGAAGTTCAGGTGTCATCAGTCAGACTGTCAGTGTTTCACTTCACAGACTGAAATGTGTCTAAAGTTTTTATTACTGAACGGATGAAAACAGCCTGTGGAGATGTTTCCTCCCTGGTTGTCTGGCAGACAGGTGTGTCATGTCACCAGGTGTGTGTTCATGTCAGCAGGTGTGTGTTCATGTCACCAGGTGTGTGTTCATGTCACCAGGTGTGTGTGTCATGTCACCAGGTGTGTGTTCATGTCAGCAGGTGTGTGTGTCATGTCAGCAGGTGTGTGTTCATGTCACCAGGTGTGTGTTCATGTCACCAGGTGTGTGTGTTCATGTCAGCAGGTGTGTGTTCATGTCAGCAGGTGTGTGTGTCATGTCAGCAGGTGTGTGTTCATGTCACCAGGTGTGTGTGTCATGTCACCAGGTGTGTGTGTCATGTCAGCAGGTGTGTGTTCATGTCAGCAGGTGTGTGTTCATGTCACCAGGTGTGTGTGTCATGTCAGCAGGTGTGTGTTCATGTCAGCAGGTGTGTGTTCATGTCACCGGGTGTGTGTTCATGTCAGCAGGTGTGTGTTCATGTCAGCAGGTGTGTGTGTTCATGTCAGCAGGTGTGTGTGTCATGTCACCGGGTGTGTGTTCATGTCACCGGGTGTGTGTTCATGTCAGCAGGTGTGTGTGTTCATGTCAGCAGGTGTGTGTGTTCATGTCAGCAGGTGTGTGTGTTCATGTCAGCAGGTGTGTGTGTCATGTCACCAGGTGTGTGTTCATGTCAGCAGGTGTGTGTTCATGCCACCAGGTGTGTGTTCATGTCAGCAGGTGTGTGTTCATGCCACCAGGTGTGTGTTCATGCCAGCGGGTGTGTGTTCATGTCAGCAGGTGTGTGTTCATGCCAGTAGGTGTGTGTCATGTCACCAGGTGTGTGTTCATGTCACCAGGTGTGTGTTCATGTCACCAGGTGTGTGTTCATGCCACCAGGTGTGTGTTCATGCCAGCGGGTGTGTGTTCATGTCAGCGGGTGTGTGTTCATGTCAGCGGGTGTGTGTTCATGCCAGTAGGTGTGTGTCATGTCACCAGGTGTGTGTTCATGTCAGCAGGTGTGTGTTCATGTCAGCAGGTGTGTGTTCATGTCACCAGGTGTGTGTTCATGTAAGCAGGTGTGTGTTCATGTCAGTAGGTGTGTGTTCATGTCAGCAGGTGTGTGTTCATGTCAGCAGGTGTGTGTTCATGTCACCAGGTGTGTGTTCATGTCACCAGGTGTGTGTTCATGTCAGCAGGTGTGTGTTCATGTCACCAGGTGTGGGCCTGTTGTGTAAAGTGTGAGGCTCTTGTGTTGAAGTGTTTGTGAACAGTGTGAGCTTCAGAGAGAAGAAGCTTTGTTGTTTTTTGTTTTAATTGTTTTTGAACATCGTTGTTTAAGCGCGTCGGCTTTCTGATGGATTTCTTGTATTTTGGGTCCTGAGAGAGAAAGTAGGAGCAGATGGTTGCTCTTGTTGCAGCGTATTGTTGTTTGATAAATGTTGTTTCGTCACTGCAGTGTTGTGTTTTGCTGTCTAACTCTTTCACACTGGCTGAAACAAACACCAACACCTGCAAACATCTGGCTTCTGCAGTGTGAACTATATTTTCAGGGTTTTTACTCCCGGGTCAGTCGACTGCAGCAGTCAGTCACGGGTCTTCATCCCCTCCGGCTCGGCTCGGCTCGGCTCGGCTCGGCTGTGATGTGAACGCTGATTTGTGTCAGCTGTCTGATCGGTACTGAGCATGTACAGCTCATCAGAGATCAGAAAGAAGCGCGATGTCTCACTCCTCAGCAACAAAAAAAACGATGTGTCTAATTCAGATTATTATTGATTATGACTTTTTAAACAAAGTTAACGTCTCCTGGATGTTTTCTGATGAGGTTTATAATCTGTGTCACTGCGGACAGTCGGGTACGGCAACCCGACCTGGACAAACCACACTGAACTGATAAAATGCTAACGCTGCAATCTGAGTGTTTTTTTCTTTATCTTTATTTATCATCTTTCCAGTGTTACATTAATTGTTCATAGAAATAAATGGAGGCTAATTCAATAATCACATTTTCTACAGCTCATATGGAACAAAAAATAATATCAAAGAAAATCTGGTACAAGAAATCAATACAAAGTCGATGATGTCAAATGTGTAAGAGGAGATCGAAAAATATGGGTCTTTAAAATCTTCCTTTTTTTGTTGTTATCTTAGAAAATTAGCAAGGTAGCAGACGCAGTTATCAGCAGATTTACCTGCGTTTTAAAAATCTGCCTCAGCGCTGATTTGTCTGTATGAATTAATTTGTTTTGGCGGTTTTGTGTTGGGTTTCAGCGCTGACCTGTTAAATACGTCTGGTGTCCTGACAGAGTGCTTCAAGTTTCCTGAAGATGAGCGTGAAACTGTTCATTGCTGTAGTTTTCTCTGCCAAGGAGGTTGTGTTTTCACTGAACGGTCGGTCGGCTGCACAAAACTTGGGTAGAGGATGAGTCTCGGCCCAGAACAGGCTCTTATTAACCTGGTGCTGATCCAGATGAAGGGACGGACCCAGGACTTTTCTCTCACTTTCTTTAACATTGTGAGATAACGTGCATGGATCTGGGTGAACAGAACCAGGTGTCAGCTGGCTGTGATCTGAGGGACTGCTGGGCGTTGGTGGAGGTATGCACTCTACACAGTGCCTGTCTAGTTGCTGTTTATAAAAACAAAGTTGTCAACATTTTGCAGCTTTATGAATGAACAACGTCTCATTGTGTTGATTGACAGGTGTGTTATAGGTGACATCTTTGAGTGTAAATGTCATTTCTTGTTCTGGCTGAACGATGCATAATCCTGACTTTGGCGAAAAAAACGTCCCATAATGCAACTGGATGGTGTCGTCCATCAGACCTGGTGAACAGCCACATCTTTAACACTCCGAACCGCAGAAGTCCCATTTTTAAAAAAGGTTTATGAGGCCAGAAAAGTGATCGGCTCCCTCCAGAGCAGCGACACAAAAACCTGAAAACTGACACACACAAAGTGACAACCTAGTTCACATTAACACACACACACACACACACACACACACACACACACACACACACACACACACACACACACACTTCCTGCAGCGAGCTCAGCAGATGTTGTGAGCAGGTGTTTTGGCCTCTGTTCCAGATGAGAAGTTTGGTCTGTAATTGGAGACCTGGGGCCACGATGGACACACACACACACACACACACACACACACACACACACACACACACACACACACACACACACACACACACACACACACACGCTGCACCAGTTGGGCTTCATTTACCAAATGCTGCAGTATGTCTCTCTAATGAATCCATCGTGTAAAAGCGTGTTCGCCCCTTCGCCCTCATTAAGCGCTGCTGCTGCCGCTGCTGCTGCCGCTGCTGCTGCCGCTGCCTCCTCGTCGGACCACGTGATGTCAGAGACGAGAAGACGACTCTGATCCACGTTGCACAGCTGCCGGCCGCTGAGAGGCCCCTCGACCATCCTCCCATCAGGGGGAAGGATCAGGGGGGCATCAGATTTAATGAAGTGGAAAATGTCCATTTGTTTGTTTTAAAGGCGTCGGGTGTGAAGGTGGACGTTGTGGGCGTGATGTCAGATACATACGAGGCTGCTCTGCTGGCGTGTTGAGGCTCGGGAGTCCTGAGTGCAGCTGCTGAAGTTTGGCTTCAACCATAATAAGGACAGTTTTGTGTGGTGTAGGAGACTGTGTGTGGTCCGGATGACAAAGCAGGTGAAACTCTCTTCACCTGGACGCACCTGCAGCATTCATGACATCACAGCTGGCTCGGAGCCAATCGTGGACCAGTGTGAAAGCTACACACACTTGTGCCTTCATGTCTCCTGATAAACAAACTGTTAGGTGTGATTGTTATGTGATCCAGACTTAATACTTGGAGCAGTGTAGACGAGCATCGACTCTGTGAGGAATCCTGACAGGATGAAAACAACTTAACACGATTAATCAGCTGTAATCATCGTTCATCAGGCGCCTCTTTGTTTGTGAGCCGTCGTGTTTTAAACTCGCAGCAGAAACACGCTCGTCGTGTGAAAAACAATCATCTGATCGTCAGACTGACGCTAACGATGCTCTTTATTACTTCATGATGAGCTCGTTTGTCCCTGACAGGGTCCTGTGGGAGTTGTGTTTTCCCAATGAGCTGATTGGTCAGTAGTCGGGCAGGTGACGGGTTAGCTGGGCAGCACAGGTTGCCATGGTGATTGGCCTGGTTTAAAGTGAGCCAGACTTTCTGATGCGGAGCTGCTGACGGTCTGTTTCTGCTTTTGGAGACTCAGCTGTGTTTTTTACTTTGTGGTGGTATACACACTGATGGAATGTAACTAAGTACATTTACTCAAGTAAAACTTTGAGGTACTAATTTTCTGCTTTCTTACACATGTATTTAATGACTTTAGTTACTAGTTACTTTGTAGATTACATGCTGCATCAGAGAACATAAATAAGAACAGCGATTCTGATAATCAGAGAAATGCAGAATATCAGATGTGATGACTGGACGGGTCGACGACACCAGGTCAGCACTCAGTAACTGGTTTATACTTCAAAGTTTAATTTACTTTTACTAGTAGTTTTATTACTTAAGTACGTGTCATATCAGATACTTTTACTCGACTACTATTCATATGGGCGACTTTCACCTTTACCAAATTTTCCAAATGACCAATTTTAACACCAAATCTGAACTGTGGTTCTGTGACGCTGAACATCTGTGGAGCTGCGACCATTAATCAATAAGTTGTCAGTTATTAACCTTCATTATTTCTATCAGTCATTATTTCAAAACGCTTTGATTCCAGCTTCTTTAACTGTAAACAGACGTGTGTTTGCTTTAACGTATCATTATGAAGCACATGTTATTTACATGATGTAGAACAATGACACCATCATCATTGGTTCCCTGTAAACTTCACTTCAGTCTGCAGCTTTGTTCTGTCAGGAAGATGAAGACTGACTGGAAAATGGAAATTATCCAGTTGTCTTTGCAACAGCAGCAATAATACAGTTGCAATAATATTTAAAATTTGAATATCTTCTGGTTTCTTTCCTCCTCTGTGACAGTAATCTGAATATCTTTTGGGTTTGGACAAAACAAAACATTTGAGGACGTCATCTTGACATTTTTCACCGTTTTCTGACATTTTATCGACCTAATAATTAATCGATTAATTGAGAAAATAATCAACAGATGAGGCCGAACGTCACGTACATCAACATGTGACATCATCATCATCATCATCATCAGGTCTAAACGTCTGCGTGTCTTCGCCGCTGCAGCTCAGCTGTGATGTGACGTTGATGCAGTGTACAGCAGTCAGGATGTGGAGGTCAGTGGTGGGAGGATGTGTTGTGTAACCGTTCGTCTTCATTGTGTTCAAGTTCTTACATCCCGTGTGATAAAGGGCCTTTTGTTGCTACGGACGACAAACCGCTGAAAACTGCTGACTGACACAAACATGAAGCTTCAGGGTGAAACGATGAGACTTTTCTGGAGCTTTCAGTCGTATCAGGCAGTCTTCATCAGGATGTTTGCTCAGGTGTCATGTGAGAGTGTTTTAAACCACCTTTCTACACCATCACACGGTCTTCATCAGGATGAGTTGTCGCTGCTGTTTCTGTGTAGAAACCGATCGTGTGGATTGAGTCAGATCACATTGAAATCGCTGGGTTTTGTAGATTTGAAGGATTTCTGAGATAATAAATAAAATAATAATGGACAATGAGTTTTTATACCAAAGCTAAGGGAAGGAGTTTCTTGTTCAGTGCAGCGGTCGCTGCTTGTGACGTCTGATCGACTTTAATAATTATGGAAATTGCAATTTTGTTTACAGAAGTTACAAATCTATTGATCAGAGTTTACAGCAACGAGTGTTTAACAAGGATCTCGGGTTTCAGTTCGAGAAGCAAACGTGACAACACGAAAAAGTCTGTAAAAGAAAACATCCTAACGATTTGAGCAGAATGTGTCAGCCGCCGGTTTTCTGTTTTTTAA
This sequence comes from Pagrus pagrus, assembly GCF_965226575.1. NCBI lineage: Eukaryota > Metazoa > Chordata > Actinopteri > Spariformes > Sparidae > Pagrus > Pagrus pagrus. Next base: position 37,335,930 of record NC_140185.1, on the reverse strand, counting down.
ATCCATTTTTAAAATGTGAAAATATGAAGATAGATATGAGAGTAAAGTCAGGATAACTTAAAGGTGAAGTAGAAGCTAAAACATGTTGTTTTGTCTCCGATTCAAAGTTGGAGAAACAGAAATATTTGAACTTATTTAATTTGCTGACTTTCATAATGACACACAGAGTCTGAACATTCGTATCGACCCGACATGAACGTGAATGTGTTCTGAGAGCGGAGGCTGTAAACTCATTAGCTCAGTGTTTTCTAAATGACGTGCACTCAATTAAAATAAGACTGAAATCCTCCCACAGGCGGGAACCTGCTTCCAATTTATGACATTAAGCAAAACAATTCATTAAACTGCAGATGTCAAATATCAAAAGTTACCAATTAACACATATTGATCAAATTAACTTTGAACAGGCAGCGGAGAGAAACGACCTCGGCCTCTCATCAGACCAAACGTTTCTCAGTCTGATTTTCTTCATGGAGGAAAAGTCACATCTATGGATCCAACTCGACCTTTTAATGTTTCCTCTTTATCTGAACCGACTTCTGAGAAACGACGCCGTGTTTGTTACAGAAGCATCTTCAGTTTCTGTCAGAAATGTTATTTATGTGGCTGAATGAGTGTGAAACTTCAGATGGTGCCCTCAAAAACTCAGTGTTCAGGCGTTAGTGTATAAAATATTTATTTTTCTTGCATAAATGTTTTAATACAAAAATCAGCCTGCCGATGAGCGATAACTGCCCCTTCACATCATATAGTCTCACATGGTCCAGTTCAATCACTGAAAGTGAACCCAGTCCTCCAGCCTGAGAGGAACCGGAGCAAACACTCATTACGGTTCTTTATTTCTTATTCACATGACTGTGCTGATAAAATGGTCAAAAACAAGAGCTGAGGTGGAAAAACAGCCACATAAAACTACATTAACTTGCATAATTTCCAGGTTTATGGCTTCAAAAACTGACTAACTATATATTACTGGGTTTGAAATCTCATTGGCTACATGATGCATCAGTAATCTGGAGGCTCAGGACAAAGGAGAGTCACTCATCTACACCATCACTCACTGGCTGTTGTTGGCTCTGGGACGGGCGTAGAAGCTCATCCGGCGTCTGACGGCGTCTGACAGGAAATGAGTCTTTTTACAGATTAAAGCTTGAAAAACATCCGTGATCGCCATGTTTTTGCCACTTCGTCACCATTTAATCATAGAAATGGATCTCTTGGACATTTGGGAAGAAGAGAAGACTATTGGACTTGACGCATCACTGAGATGGTCAGCAGGTTAAACTTTGTTCATGCAAGTTTATTAGCTTGTTTGTTTGTTGCTGTGGTTTCATCGTGACCTGGTTTGCATGAATAGAGTCACGTCTTGTGTCATGACTGCGTACTTGTATTGAGCCGTTGGCCTGTTTGCTCGGCTGTTTGTGTCGTTTGGTGAAGCAGCCGTGCAGCTCGACAGGTGAAGCCTCCTCGTGCTCGCTGTGACGAGACAAACTGTTTTAAAGCAGCCGAGTTCACATTGTAAATAATTTCTTTTACTGTTTCTGTCGTCAGTCAGTGGGGCGAATAAAAAACCAGACTTCAGCTCATAAATATTCTGTTTCACAAACTGCTGATCAGATCTGTAGTTTATGACGGAGACATCGTCTGACAGTCGACATAAATACAAGCCGACGACAGCAGCAGGTGATGTACGGACTGTAACAGTGAGTAATCACAGAGAAGTGGTCGTCTTCACTGCACATCACGTTCGATATTCCTCTGGTAGTTATGAGATATTTACCTGGAGGTCACGTTAACGTCTCTGATCCGCTCACTCACAGTTGAGATGTGTTCAGCCGTGTGGTCCTGCCTGTTCTGTGACTCCGGCTCTACCGGGTCTGGATTAGTCATCAATGGACAAAGCAAACTCTCCAGAGACGGAGCGGTCAATAAAAGGCAGACAGGACAATAACCACCCAGAGTAAATATGATGGATACATCAGTGCTGCTCTGCTGTGAGCCTAATCACTGCTGAGAGAGACGGAGTGTCAGCCTCCCCTTTATTGAGCTGATGGAGAGGAGAAGACCGAGAGGGAGCAGTTATTGTCATCGATCTGAGGAGGAGGAGGAGGAGGAGTCGTCCTCCGGGCCGCTGGTGGGAGTTGCTTTTTGTTGGGAGCACATCGATCCAGCTCGACTCTGACACTAATAATCGTCCTGTGCCCGGCCCGGCCCGGCCCGGTCCCCGACGGCTCCGTCACCTCCTCCTGCTCCACACCGAGCTCAGGCCACAGCTCCGGAGAGATGAAGTCAGACCCATTGTTTTATTTTCATTCTCCATGAAACCAGAGCGCTTCTAGTGAAACTGGAGGAGGCGCCAAAACAATTGAGTCCAAACTTGAGGAAGTGATCCATATTCTGATCGAAATCTAGTGCTGGTAGAAGTTTTGACAGGATAATCTTTCTTTCTTTCTTTCTTTCTAAGGTCCTTAATTTTTTTTTTTCACCTGTGAAAATCTGTGAAAAAAAAAAAAGGTTTTCAGGAGATTTTTTTTTTTTTACATGTGAAACAAAGATTTTCTCCTGGAAAAAAAATTAAAGTGTGTTTTCCTGGCAAAAACCTTTTTTTTTTTTTTTTTGATCGGCAGAAAAACAAACAAAAAAAGAGATCCTGATTTGATCTGTGAAAATTTTATTCAAAGTAAAAACATTTTTTTTAAAAATTCAGTTGATTTATTATTCATGTTTGAAAACAATTTTTTTTTTTTTTTTTTTTCCAGGAGAATTCATTTTCTTTTTTTCTGTGTGGATCCAGAAACCAGGTGGGAAACAAATAATCTGCCGTTGGTGTCAAACATTTTCATTTCTGCGGATTCATTTTCTGATCTGAATTATTTTCTCTCTGTGATGATGAACTGTGACGTAGTGGTGAAAACAGTTTGGCAGGAAAATCTTTCTATGTTCCTTTTTTTTCCATCTGCGATAATTTTTAGAAGTTTAAAAAAAATTCAGCTGTGAAAAAACTGCTTTTTCTTTTCTTTTTTTCATGTGAAAAAGAAAAGATGAAAATGTGTTTTCACAGATGAAAAAAAGAAAAGCATGTCTTTCTTTTTACGAAGATTGTTTCTTACATGGTGCTAATCGGCCGTTAGTGTCGTGGCTGGAATATTTTATATCGGAACAGATTGAAGATTTAATTTTGTGGCCTCATAATTATTCAAATTCTGATATACGAGCATTTTCATGTTATTTAATTACAGCTCACCTGGAAAAAAGCCTGAATGGTTTTCATCCTGTTTAGGACACGAGTAGTCTGCACTTCAGCCTCTTGTGGTCAAAATGAGTATTACAAAAACAAACTCGTATCACAAAATGAATCTTACAAAGTAAAAAAAAAAATCCTCTTGAAATTTTTTTTTTCTTGAAATGTTGCGAGAAGGAAAAAAATTTTTTTTACTGGAAAAGAAAATTAAATTTAACTTTTTTTTTTAAAAAAAAATCACAGAATTTTCTTTTTTTTCTCATGAAAATTTATTTTCTCTCAAACTCTTCTCACGTCCCTTCAGGGCTTCCGTACAAAGTAGTGACCGACGTCACAAAGTCTGCAGAGGCGCCTCAGAGAGCACAGCAGAGTGGACTAAAAGTTTTACAATAATCCATCGTCAGGAAATTAGTTGCCAACTAATTAAATTAGGGAAAAAACGTTTGAGCGGACGTTTTTTACTGGTTCAGCTTCTTAAATGTGAAGATCTGCTGCTCTTCTCTGTTTCTGACAGTAAATGAAGACGCTCAATAATAATAATCAGCATTTGAATCAATAATACTCATAATTACTGTTTGATTGGAGCCCTCCTTAAAGGTGACGTGTTACACGCCGTTCAGTTTTCCAGCTCTTATGGAAGAGAGTAGTGTTACATTGTGACATCATCACTTCCAACAAGGAAACAAAACTCTGACTTGTTTCTTCTCGGCTTCATGAACCCACTTATTCAAATAAATCCCCAGAAGAAGAAGAAGAAAGCTTTTACTCCTCAGATGATAAAAACGTAATGAGCAGGCTGTCGTCAGCTGAACCGACTTTGACTGTTGAACTCCAGCGTGCGATCTGCTGAGAGGATATTCTGTAATCTGAGTTTCAGTCTGTCATTAATTTTACATTCCTCCACTCTCCCTGACCCTGAACGCCTCACATGTGGATGTGAATCATCAGGAGCTCGTTCGTCCTGTAAAAGACTTGTTGCATCGTCGCTGTAGTGAACTCTGGTGCATGTATGTGTTAAAACACATCCAGCTGATATTACTGTTCATCTACTTAAAGCACCTTGTAGTTATGTTTCATTATAACCATCATTGCAATGCACAGATACTGACAACATGAAACCAGAGAGAGGGAACAGAAGAAGAATGAAGCAGATCAGATGTGGTGACGTGTTTTATTTCTGTCATGGCGGAGCAGGAAATGATCGCAGTGGGAGCTTCACTCCTCTGGAGAGGCGACTGAGGTCCAGGTGGAGCGAGTCGCAGCTCGTCTGTTCAGCAGAGTTAAATCATTCACACCTGCAGCTCGTTTCCTTTCGTCTGAGCCACAGAGGAACTCACATTTAGAGCGTGTGTCTTTCTAACTTTGTTTGATTTCTCAGGTATTTTCAGGCTTAAAGTCAAAGAACAACAACAACAACAAAATAACTCATCAGAGGAAATAAAACTAAAATCAACTAAAACTTCAAACCAATTTAAGAAGATAAAAGCATTTTTCTTCAATCTTCACATCAAAGATGTGAAGATGTGTTTCCATCAGCTGCTGGAGCCAAAGTATTTAAGGCGGTTAGATAAATGAGTGTTTGTGTTTGGAGTTGGGTTCAGGTGAAGTTGTTAAACATCTCAGTTAAGATTATAAATTGTTTTTAAAAAGTTGATATAATTTTGAGAAATGTGCTGCAGACTGATTAAATATGCACGAGTTCATCACCAGCATCCGTCATGGACAACGTTCAGGAATCCAAATTAAAATCATAAAGACACTGACCTGAGATCATCATGTTTAGTTTTCCTCAACCCAGTGATTATTATTATTATTATTATTATTATTATTATTATCAGCAGTATACACAGATATTTACAACCTGTTCTTTCCAATAAAAATGTTCTCTGTAGGCTTCAGTGTGCCTCAGATGCTGAATGATGGATTCGTGAGTATAGACTAATAACTACGGTTATTCTGAAAATAATAAACGGCGTCCTGAATGTAGCGACCGTCTCTTCGATGAATAATTGTACATGTGTGCTGTATGTCTGGTGACACTGTACTTACGGGCCCGGTTGGCCTACATGCAGAGAGGCTGACTAATAATTGAAGAGTCGTAGCTGAGGACCCTGCAGGGGAGACGTGGACGGGGAGGCCGAATGTTCCCGCTGTGTTAATGTGTCGGAGGAGAGGACGGCTGCAGGCTGCTCCACATACAGACACACAACCATGAGGAGCAGCGCTGTGTGCATGTATGTGTGCATGTATGTGTGCATGTGCATACAGCTGCAGTAAATGCAGACATGTTGAAGGTGTGGGACTCGAGGAGCAGCACGACATCGAGCTCCTCTGTGGTTCACATGTTCGGCTCATGTTTCAGGCAGTTTTTATCAGTCCGGACAGAAACCATCATGAAAACGACACCTGAGTCAGTGAATAATTGTCTGTATCCCAGTCGGATGAATGTTGGCCGTGTACATTCCTGCATTTCACGCTGTGTTAACAGTCTGGTTGGGTTGAGGCACAAAGACCTGTTGGTTAGAGTCGGGAAGAGATCATGTTGTTTTGTCGACACAAACGTCCCGATGTCTTGTTCTAACGATCCAGTGGTTTCACTCTTACAAATGTACAGAGGTCTCTGGCCTGGCAGCCTTCACACCTTGCTGTAACTCCACCTCTCAGTATGAGTCAGGCCACTAACAGTCATTTGAATGTGATATGACATTTTGTAGACTGTCAGTATGATGAGTGGCCTGAAACGTACAAATGTGAATGCATCAGAAGTTTGTAGAAACGTTAAGTGCTGACATTTTTATCCTGGAGACCTGGATGGTGTCCTCACATTGGGTGGTGCTCTGTTTTTTGGTCTCCACCAGTTCCTGAGGGGAACATCTGAGGAACTCGTACTGAGGAACTGAGAAACCCTGTTGCTGTGGATGACATCATGTGAGATGGATGGACGTCCTCAGGACCGCTTCAGTGATTGGTCGACAGGTGATGGGTCTGGGTCAGTGAATGTGAACATGATCAGGATTTAATCTGAAGTATTTTAGATATTTCATGTATTTCATCACAGATTTCACACATAAACACATGAAAGCAGATTAAAGCCCGTCTGCATGTTGATGCTGTGACACTGATGGAGCTGGTGTTGGTCTGATGAGGTTTATCAGGTGATCCAGTGATGGAAATGAAATGAGTTGTATTTATTTCAGCTGTTCACTTAATGAACTGATGATTGTGGCGCCTGAGGAGCCGCTCAGGTTTGTGTTATAGTGACAGCTCAGATATGAACTCCAGTGTTACTGAACAGTTCCCGTCTGTTGATGAGCCGATTGGATCCGTATGAACCTAAATGTCATCTAAATGTGCTTTTTAAAAGTTTGTCACCGGTGTAATAGTCTGAACGTCTGACATGAGGCTCGTTACCTGCTGACGGTGAGCAGCTCTGAGCCCGCTGGACCTCAGACTTCTCTCAGACTGAGGAGCTTTTGGCTCGAACGACTTTGTGGATTTCTCTGAGAACAAAAACTGTGAACGTTCAGACTGACACGAACTTTAGTTTAAGGAGTTGCTCGGCCATTTACAAGGGTTAGGGTTATATCATTATTGATTGATTGATTATATATGTGATATGAGACTATATAAGCTATTCACGAGAATTTTTTTTTCTGTGTGGAACCGAGCGTGTGCTTCTTTATGTAATACTAATTTTGACCACAAGAGGCTGAAGTGAACCACTACTGATGTCTTGAATGAGATAAAAGCGTCCATGTTCCTCCAGGAGAGTCTGAACACATGATGCATCTATAAAGTATATGTCAGCAGGTGATGTAACGTGACTGTCATGTTTCTTTTGGCGAGGAATATGACATAACTTGGTGCTGTGTGTTATCAGCCTTCTCTTCAGTGGTTCTCTACAGTCAATAGTGAATCACGGCCACAACTGAAAGGAAGAAGAAGAAGAAAATGAATATATCTGGAACAGAAAACGAGTTGTGAGTGTCTGAGATGGAGGTTGGAAATCACCTTAGTGCCGCCGCAGTATTTCTATGTTTACAGCGATCACACCGTCTGCTTCCCAGATTGCCCAGATTATGTGTGACGATCAGTGGTATCCCTCCGCCTGAGGTATCGTTTGAAAAATAGAAGTTTGACACATGAACACTATTTATTTATCAAAGTCTAGTAACAGTGAACTCGGCCTGCATCGTGATCGGGACTCACACTGAGGATACGGAGTGCAGGTACAGCCACGTTACATCAGCTGTAACACACAGTAATAGATTCATCTTGTGTTAGCGTGCGGGGAGAAGTTCAAACTCTCCTGGAGGAACATGGACGCTTTCATCTTATTTTGGACATGAGTAGTCGTGCACTTCAGCCTCTTGTGGTCAAAATGAGTATTACAAAAACAAACATTTGTTTTTGAACCTTACTTTCCTCGTGAAAAAAAAAGTTCACTCTGTTCCACACACACTTATTTTTTTCTGGTGAGAATTATTTTTTTATTTTAATGTTGTGAAACGGTGAAAAAAAATAGTTTTTTTTTTTTTTGTCGAACCGAGGGGCCTAAAAACATTTCACAGGAAAAAACATGTTCATGTGTCGAGCCGAGTGGAAAAAAAACCAAAAAAGAATTTTCTTTTTCAAGCCGAGCAGAAAAACATTTTTTCACTCAGCTCGACACATAAAAAATCATTTTTAGAAGTTACAAAATGGAGAAGCAGAAATAATGTCTCACTTGTGTTCATATTTTGTGGGTTAGGTCAGTTTGATGCTGTCGTTACTCTGCTGTCACTTCTTAAAGCCTCGTAGTGTCGCAGGACCAGGACCGAACTCTGGACCTGAACTGAGAGGAGGGGCTCCGGTCCTGTTTACAACTAGGAGGGATTTGTTTTTAAGTTATGATACGTCAACACGTTAACGGACTAGATAACATAATGACTCAATATAGTTATTTTAATCACAAGTATGATCTTTTACGTCTTTGTCTCGTCTCGCTGCGTCTGCCGTGCGTGATGTGTTTGTGTTCAGATGTAGAGGGAAAGTCACAGATACTCAGGTACAGGACAGACACCTGAGACATGTACTGCAGGACAGTAATGAAGTATTTGTACTCTGTTACCTCCAGCCTCTGTTTGACATTAAAACAGTCCAAAAGTCAAAGTTTGTCATAACACGTGAAATGTTTGTCAGCGAGCTTTATTTTGAAAGTCTGGCCAGATGTTCCAGATGTTATATTACTAACTTGACGTGGAGCCGCTGACAGCTGCTGCATTTAAGAGTTAGGAGTGAGATGTGTTGAATATCAATAGAGGTATTTAGTCATAAATATTGTGATATTTAATGTTTTTGTGTATCATCATTCAGCCTGATGATATTTTAAGGCCACATGGCCCAGATGTAGTTTCAGGGTTTATTTTAAGGCTTTTCTAAATGTTCTGTACTTGATAAATATAATACATATTCTAGTGTTCCACTACTATTGTTGTAATGCATTACTACATACTATCCTTACCATTAATCACTACTACTGTTATCACTAGTAATCACATTTCCATGTGCATTTCATCATTATTGCTGTAATACACCTTTATGTACTTTCACTCCTGTCAACCATCGCTTATAATTGTATACATCGTGATCTCGTTGATCTGCTCTGTACATGCGACATCTATTGCACGTCTGTCCGTCCTGGGAGAGGGATCCCTCCTCTGTGGCTCTCCCTGAGGTTTCTCCCGCATTTTTTTTCCCTGTTAAAAGGGCCTTTTTTTGGGGGGCAAGTTTTTCCTCACTCGAATCGAGGGTCAAAGGACAGAGGGTGTCGTCTCTGTACAGATTGTAAAGCCCTCTGAGGCAAACTGCGCTTTGTGAATTTGGGCTATACAAATAAAATTTGATTTGATTTGATTAGTGTTTGCCAGTGAGAAACTAAAAGATAATGTTTTTTACACACTGCAGGAGAGTTTGTGTCCATTAATTTATTGTAATTTACGTTTAACCTGGACATGAACTATCAGGAGGCTCCTGTCTTCATCCAGAATAATTTAGTTAATAGTATTTATTGGACCAATTACACACATGGAAGGTTCACACGGGCTTTAAACCAGCGAGCCTGGTGAATATTACGACCGGCTGGTTAGACTAAGATGTTGTTTGTCCCGGCGGAGTTTTAAACAATCCCACAATAACATGAATTCAGATTAACTGAAGAAAAGTTTCCGAGTAGAAAAACGAAACGCACCAGACGAAGTGATTTAAAAAAGGGCAAATTTATTTAAAGCACTTACATAGAAAAATATGATTGATTTGAGTCAACAATAATAAATAGAGTGCCTGACTATCCCCAGGCCCTGTCGGTACAACAGTACAATCAATATCCAGTTTCACAATACAGCAAAGGCACTAGCATTTACCACAATCAACAACAAGTCAATGGAGGCGGCGTGGATGGGGGGGGGGGGCAGTTCACAGTCACTCCTCAACAAACAAAGTGTCTGAGCCCGCGGGCCTCACGTACACCACCACTCGAGATCCAACAGCCACTCCCTGTTCTGTGGAAATGATACCAGGTCTGAATCAGCTCTGCTCTGCTCTCCTTTTGTCCGAATGCAGGAAGGGATAAAATAAAATGAAGGGACAAAATATTCTGAACAAGTGAAAAGAGGAGATGATCCCAAATTATTCCAATTTTTGAGGGAAAGAGTAAAGACGGTTCTGTAAGAACATCAGGATCATCTGTGGGGAGCTCGACTTTACAGGACAGATGCATCTGGCCAATAACTTCATAAAGTTTGTCAGGGACTGAAGGTTCATTTCATTCGAGAATCCTCTGGGGAGCGTGACGGCTCGCTCACTGAATGTCGTGGTCACACGGTCAGTCGAGAAAGTAAAAACTCAAAAGAGAAAATAATAATAAAAGAAATGAGGAAGGTTAAAGTCCAACTGAACCTGTTTCACACGTTTTCCTTCTGCTGCAGCCTCCAGATGAGCTCTGAGTGACGGCTGTCGTTCTTAAAGGAATACAAAAAAAAATCGTTGCCTTCTTTAGAGTTTATATATTTTTTAAATGCATTAAAATCCTCGACTGACTCGTCTCACAGCGACGGGAGGCAACTTTTTCTTTGTTTGTCATCTCGAATGCGCCAAAAAAATGAAACATACGGAAGCGTAGACACGGTTGATCCAGAAGACAAAAATATTCTGAAGACTTTTTAAAACTAATTTAGACGCATTGTTTTTTTCTGGAGCTGATGATGGAAGTTGTTGAGGAGTGAGACGTCTCCTTTCTGTCTGGTCTCTGTTGAGAGTTGCACACGCTCGGACCCGATCAGGCAGCTGACGGGTTCATGTTCTGACGCAGCATCCTTGACTTCTGCATGCGTCATAGCCAGGTGTTGTTTCCATCTCAGCCAATCAGAGCTGAGAAACACTGATGACTCACATTCACGTTAGACAGAAGCCAGATGTTCGTGGGTTCTCTGTCCAGTGTGAAAGACGTCTGAAGGCCTGTTGAGTTTTCTCTTTATCTACCAAAATAGACTCGTCTTCGAACAATATAACCTTCACTGTCACGCTTCCCTGCAGCCTCAGAGTCAAATCTGTCTCACACGGACCTCCACTTTTCCTTCGCCTCCCTCCAGTCTCCTCCCAGCTGTTCTGTACTGACTGTCTGCAGTCGCATCATACAGATGTTTAAAACTTTTCACTAACTCATAACCTCTCCCCAAAAAGCTACGCCACTTTAAAAACTTGTCCTGCTTGAACTATAAGCCACACTGCCCCCCCGTGACCACAGGAGGTACTGCTCCTTTGTTCAGTACCCGTCTGTACCCGTGTACGTGTCTAACGTAACGTAAATAATGCTTCTTTTTCATGATGAACCAGATGAAATTATCTTGTTGTGAAAAGATTCTCATACTTTAATTCAATAAAGTAACAATGAATCTGATCCGACTGCAGGAAGGTGTGAAGTTTACATTTCAGTTGGACTTTAGAAGAACGGCACCTGTAGGGCGGTTCAGTAGACGGCACATAAATCCAGTGAATCGGACACATTAAAGATAACATGACACAAACTGAAGAAGCTCCTGCCCCTCGTCCCAGTGTAGCTGTTTCATTTCAGAGCTAAGAGCTTCATTAATAACAACTCACTGTCACATGTCAGAGTTGGTCCCAATCAGTGATGATGTCTCTGCTGTTATTAATAGATTCTGCTTCTCTCTGAGGATTAATGCTGGAAAACAAACTGAACGATGACGTGAAAATAACGTGTAGTGCAACTGTTCACATGCAAGCAACTATATGATCAAGACAAAAGCCAGAATGACATCGACAACAATCAGTAAGCGTGTTGAAGACGAGCCATATGATGCAGCTGGATCACACTCACACACACACACACACACACACACACACACACACTGAGCATGTCCCTGAAGCTCACAGAGGATCTGACACGACTCGACCGGGACACGATGGATTTTCTTTTAAAGAGGTCAGAAAATATAGAAAGGAAAAAATAAACTGATTCTTATGTAAAGTCGTAATCAAAACATTGTAAATGCCAATGTTTGTTATTCATTGGTTCTGATTTACACCGGGAAAAAAAAAGAAATGAAAATATTAAATATCTCAGTAAATACCATGAAAGTAATAAGGCTTAAATCTTTCTCCAGTTCGACTGGCCTCACACATACGACTCTTCTCTTTGAATGTTTCCCCAGACAAGACGCTTCCTGTCGTGTCCTGATGTCCACGAGGACGGACTGGTTCATCCTGTGTCTTCTGGAAAAAGCCCTGATTGTCAAAACAAATTGTAAGTATATGGTTGTTATTTCCGGCCTTAAAGCTAGTCCCATCAGTATCCACACTCATCCGTCGGCCCGTCTTCAGGAGATACTCAGTCTCTGCATCTCGTCCTCGGTCCCCTCGAGGTGGAGTCGACTGGAGAATTAATGCACAGGAGCCCAACAATGTTCAAAGGGCTGTAAAGCTTTACCGTCATTGTTTTGCACTCTGCAGCGATGCGGCCGGCGGCGCCGTGCTGCGTCAGTACGTGTCCGAGCTCTCGGGCCTCGTCAGTCAGGAGCTCCGAGGCTGACGGACTCGCTGGCTCTCAGCAGTTCGTGTTCTTAGATGTTCCTCTGGGCAGTGAGGTACTTGAGAGCAGCCGAGCCGTACTTCCTGGACAGGTCCTGGTGGAACTCGTCCTTCAGGGTGTTCAGACAGTTGCGGTAACTGGAGCTGGAGCGAAATTTGGAGATGTCGAAGCTGGGAGCGTGGGGCATGTGGATCATGAACGCGTTGGGGAGAACCATCAGGTCGTACTCCTGAGAACGGGAAGAGAAACAGCTTCAGACAGAAATAATGACACTGAATATAGATTTAGTGTTTAAAAAGTACCAACAAGTCAGATAGTGTGTTAAATATTGGCTGTTAGAAGTGAAAGTCACCAGTATGGATCGTAATCGAGTAAAAGTATCTGATATCAAATGTTCCTAAGTATCAAAACTATAAGTATGAGGCCGATCACACCGACTGGTTTTAAAGCACAAGGCGCAGGAGTCGCACCGTGTTTCCCAGTGATGACTTAAGATGGCCGACTGCACATGCAGCAACGCTCTGCAGGAGCTTCACACTCGTTTGTCTAAAACACACTTTTCTGAGGTGTTTATGAAGCGGTCGCAAAGAGTGTGTGTGTGATCGGCCTCTTAAGGTAAATTATACATCCTGCATATACTAAATACTGTAGGTCCACTCACGATCATCCTGTATTCAACATTTTCTTGTTACTGAAATCAGTGTTTGTTTTTATCCAACTGCCGATTCAGATTAATTTATAAATGTAAATGCAAAGTAATTAATGTTGTCAGATAAATGTAGTGGAGTGAAAGCATAGCAACAAAAATTTGAAATAAAAGTTCTTGTACTTTACTCAAGTAAAGTACAAGTACCTAAAGATTGTACTTAGTTACATTCCTTCACTATTGGCCTGTTACACCTTCACAAACATCGTGTCTCTCTCACAAAACTGAAAGTTACTGAAACAAATTAAAATCACCGTCTCCACACAAACCTGACTGAACGTTTGTTTGGAGGAAACTCATCTCATGCAGAAAAACAATAACTGGATTTGAATTTCTACATCAGAAACAGTTTTCATGTCATCGTGACTCGTCTACTGTTCCCTCAGGATAACGTCTGGCCTTTGTGTTCGTTCAAACAGGTTTCATCATCGTTCCTCTCAGCTGTGTGAACGAGGCGGCACAAAGGGAACACTGTTCAAACTCAAAGGATCAAGTGAGTCAAACTTTATTACTTCATTATGATCGTTAGGAACACACATTACAATCAGTGACCAGAAATAATTCACTGAGAAAAAGCTGCAACATGTAAAAAATATTTTTTCCCGACCAGCCAATTGTCTCCATTTGATTTGGAGTTGCATGTATATTTTTTAATACGACAGCAAAGACTTAAAAGCTGCACATATCAGAACATGTACCGACTGACCGGGCTTCTGTGTTTACTTCCAAACAATATTAATAACTTAAGGCACAAATACGGAGCCAGAACAGTGACAGTGAGTTCTGGCTTCGAATAACAAAACCTGACCCGACAAAGGAAACATCGACACTGAAACACTGAAAAATAAAACAGACATCAAAAGTTGATTCAATTAGATTTTTGGGGGATTTTGATGTTTCTTCTTCAGACTACTTTTCTCAGTTTCAACTTTCTGTCACTGTTTTGGTGTGGAGAAGAGGCGTCTGGGGGGAGGGGCAAGAACATGTGATTTGCATACCTGCATACTAATGAGAAAACTCCTCTGATGGAGTTGCAGAGCTCTGACATCAGCACATAGCTCCTATAATTTCACCTGGAGCCCCCAAGCTGCAGGTACGCTCAGTCTGTTTCTCTCTGCTGTTGTTCTTTCACACAGAACCGGATTAAAGTTCATTTTGAATTGATGTAATTCTGGTCTGGTGTTCTGCTGGAACAAGATCTGATGTTAGCTAATGTCGGCAATCACAGCTAACGTTAGCGACGTTGTAAAAAAAAAAAATGGCACACTAAACATTCCTGCTGTTTTTAACGTAACCAGGAAGTCAGGAACATGTTGACAATTTCCTCATTTGAACTTTATGACTCATCTTCAGGAGATCAGAACCAGGAGTCCGAACTGCACCACGATCACACTGACCGCAGAACTCTGACATGACGGCTTTCATGAGTTCACCTGAATCTCAGCTGATTATCAGCGTCCAGCTTTATGTTAGCTGACGTAAGCAAACGTCTGAGCTGGTCCCAGCAGACCTCTGCCAGACCACGACACATCAGTCAGAATGACCTTTAATCCAGCCCAGATGTTTCAGGTGAACTCATGGAAGCCACTGCTGTATGCTCGGGTCGGAGCGGACCTCGGGTCCACACGAGATGTTTTCTCATTGGTTAGTGAATATGCAAATCACACTTTAATGTCCCTCCTCTCCACATCAAAACAGTGACAGAGAGTTGAAACAGAAATCAGCAACACTGAACACTTTGCTGACGTGTGTGTGTGTACCGACATCATAAAAAATCCAAAATGTGATAAAATAACTTTTGATGTCTGTTTTATTTTTCGATGTAATTTTTTTAGTGCCAATACAAATGTTTCCTTTGTCGTTCAGTTTTGTGTTTAATAAAAGAAAAATAACTTATTTTCGATGCCAAAATGACCCGTCGCTGCTCCTGCTCCACACAGCAGCAGACAAACCTTCAGTCTGAAGGACTTGCAACACATGGAGGTAATGAATGTTCCTGTGAGCATTTCTTGTGTGGAGAATATATTTTTAACGGAGACATCCTCACAGTGAGGACTCTGAAAACATAACCGGACTTTAAAAATCTCTTAAATCTGTTTCAAGACGAGTGCAGTGACTGGCTGAGAGGATTACTTATCGAACCTCTCAGATTTAAATTCAGCCAACATCTTCGCTCATCTCTCTGTGTATTTATGTCCCTTCTAACCTGCCATCACGGATCAGACGTACCTGTGCATCCAGCTCCATGACATGGGACACTTTGTTCCAGCCGAAGCCAACGAAGCGCTGGTCGTACTCGGGACAGTCTCGTCTCACCACGACGTACGGTTCGAAGTCCGGCTCCCACTCCACCTTATAAGGTGTGGTGGCTGTTCGCCATTTGGCATAGTTGGTAGGAGCGTGACCTTTGGGCCACACGTGATACCTGGGGAGGGACGGGAGACACGTTTTATAATCAATTTTTCTTCATCTCAATCATCGTTCACTAATATGAAAAACTGTTCATGCCGATGTACCTGAAGGTGTAGAGAGTCCCCATGTCCAGCATGGAGAGCAGCTCAGCTTTGGATTTGGGGAAGGACAGACGGTAACGAAGCGTCTCGAAGGCTGGAACCACCAGAGCCTTCTTAGTGTGAGCCATGTCCAGCTGCACCACGGACTTTCTGCTCGGAGGAAACGGGACAGGTGAGCCACAGGTAAAAAAGGAAACAAAGATGTTCTATCAGTCGACGTAAGATATCCTGAGCAAGGGCTGCAACTAACGACTTTTTATGATTGTTTAGTCTACAAAATGTCAAAACCATGTCGTCAAATTACTTCTTTTGTCCAACCAGCAGTCTAAAACCCAAAAACTCTGTACATATACAGAGCTGGAACCAGCAAATGTGGCAAAAATGACTGAGACGATTAATTATCAAAAAATAATTGGCATTTAATTTTCCTTCTGTTGACTAAACGCTGCAGCTCTACTCTGAGCTGACCTCACCACCTGATCACATGCACTAGTTTAAACAAACAAAACACAGTCTGGTGTTTACCAGGTGTTGAAAAAATACAGAAACTAAATGTTAACTTATTTTAATTTGAACATTTTTCTATTGTTTTTTGCACTGACCAGCTGAACACAGAGGACGCAGCAGGTCTGTGTGAGGGTAGGAGCTCCTGTTAGACGTGCTCTTTGGATTGTGATTCATGGAGACATAAAAACTTCAAGGCACTCGCTTTTAAACTAAAATGCATTTGTTGTCACAGCACTGGTCATGTTAGACCTTACATACAAATTCCTATGTGTTACGGCATCAAGCCTTCGACAACCTGACCAAATTGTTCTTGTGATCAGCATCATTATGAAAACTGAGGGCCACAGCTGCAACGATCAGTTGATGAATTGATTAAGTGTCGGCTATTAAATTAATCACCAACAATTTTGAGTCATTTTGAGTAATTTTTACTCTTCAATAAAAGGTCAACTGAATATCTGTCTTCTGGACAAATCAAGACATTTCACGACACCAGTGATAAACATTTTATGGACCAAACGACTAATTTAGTAGCAGAGAAAAAAACAACCTAGAATGGACGTGTGTCAGTACGGTGTGTTGCTTCAGGTGCAGGTGCAAACCATTATTGTTCTTTCAGCACGGCGGCTGATCGTACCTGAGGTAATCGTAGAGACCGTACATCGGCAGGAAGTCCACATCGGTCAGGAACACGTACGGCGTGTTGGCGTTCTTCAGGGCCACGTTCCTCACCAGGTTGACGGGGTAGAACTGGCCCTCCTTGTAGACGATGTGATAGCCGACGTTCTTGCGGTTCTTGAGGACCTCGGAGGCCTGGGCGTACCGGAGGAACTGCTGAGCCTCGGCGTCGGACATGTAGAGTGCCAGGCTAATGGGACCCTCCCAGTGTTTACAGATGGCCTCCAGCATCTGCAGCCTGCAGGTGAGAAGTCACAGGTGTTGTGATTTTTTTTTTTTATTGATTTAGTTAACAAAATGTCTTAAAATAGAAGTCATGCCAAGTTTCCAGAGCCCGAGCGCACATTTATAATGTCTTAGTTTGTGCAAAACCCAAATATATTCAGCAACATTTACAATAAAGGGACCAAAAATGTAGAATAGTTACGAGGGAACAAATTAGGAACTAATTTCTAGTAAATGATTAACTCCACATCCAATTTGATAGAAAGTTAATAAGTAGCTTATACTTCTTAGTATAATGAAGTACTTATTAACTTACTTATTAACGAGTTATCAAGTCTCTCGATTTATTTCCCAACTCATTATTAACAGATATTCAGTTTACTGTGATATCACACAGAGTAAAGTGGCAAATCTGGAAACACATAATGTTTGACATTGTGCTTGAAGAATGACTTAACAATGACTTATTGGATAACCACTGATCAGCCAGAACATTAAACCACTGACAGGTGAAGTGATTAACATTAGACACCTTGTAATGTTCTGCTGGGAGACTTGTGGTCATGTGGATGTCACTTGACACACACCACCGTGACAGACCAAGTCCACCCCCTCATGGTAATGGTGCTCCCTGACAACAATGCACCTTGCCACGTGCACAAGCTGCTCAAGGTTGGGATCTGGGGGTTTGGAGCGCTTCGTCACATGCCACGAGGGGGTGTACTTGGTTCTCCTACAGTGTTTGGGTGGGTGGTGCTTGTCAAGTGGTATCCACATGACTGCCAGGACCCAATGTTTCTCTGGAAGAACGTCTGATTATAACGAGATGATCATCGTTATTCACTTCCCCCATCAGTGGTTTTAATGTTGTGGCTGATGAGTGATGGTTGGCTGGGTACCTGTCCATGGACAGCTGGGCGACCAGTGTGACATCCGTGTCGTCTTCAGTGGGCGTGTACTCGTACTGCAGGAAGTAAAGGTGCACTCGGTGAACGGTGAGTCGCTCCCGACGGAAGTCGTAACACTGATCGTCCTCGTCCAGCTCCTCCAGAGCTGCCTGTAGCTGAGGAGACGAACAAAACGCCGGTCAAGATAAATTCTTCTAAAGCAACGAAACACTTTGAACAGAAGGAGTTTTTATAGCCAGAAAATGTCTTTTAAATTCGTATTACGTGTTTCTTCAGACTGGACTGAAGAGATTCAAGTTTCTCCTCCTCAGTTTAGTTTTTGGCTCTCTTTTAGATTTTGAAGGACAAACTCGACCGCACACATGAATCAACCAATAAAATTAACATCAAGTTTTGGCAAATCTTAGCAAAAAACGGTGTTACCATGGCAACCACGCTCCTGCTGTACAGAGAAACATTAAAACTGATATCCTGCCAAATAACAATGACATTATTAATGAATCACATCTGAAAGTGTTGCATTTAAAATGAATGTTGGCCAAGAGATTATCAGATATTTGTTACAAAAAAAAAAATATCAATCTTTTCTTCAGCCTCAATTATTCAGTCCGACTCTGTGTCACCCTGAAGTCCCATAACAAGGTAGAACAAACTTCAGCATGTGTCATGTCCAGTTTCCTGTAGCCTGAACTGCGTTTGTCTCTCTCACCTGCACAGTGTCCGGACTGGCCTGACTCGGGCAGCCGAACAGCTCTCGTCTCAGCAGGTTCCCGTCGTACTCCAGGAAGGTCAGGTAAAGGTTCCTGAAGAACTCCACGTGTTTGTTCTTCACTCGGAGCTTCTTTGGAGAGTTCCAGTGGATCACCTGAAGACACAGCGACAGTGTTTCCATTTCAGGAGACTTTCGTTTGATATTAAAATGATCTTAGAAACCAAAAAAGTGTTTTGTCTTCTACGATTTGAGGAGATTCATCTGAAAGTGAACCAGGAAGCTGTCCCTTTATTTCCTGTTAAAACTTGAAAAACATTCTTATCTCCAATCCAGTGATCATAAACTTTTAGAGCAGCGCATAATCCTCAAACTGGAGGGTCAAAACTTTGTATCTCAATTAATTGTTTTTATGATTTAATTGAGTCACTATCAGGAACTTGTAAATGTCCACAGTCATTTTTGGCTGATTTGACTTCTGCTCTGGATGAAGAAAAGGTGCAACAGATTTAACAGGGGAGTGAGAGACGTGTCGATCAAAGATAGGTTGTACAAACACGTGCTTGCAGCACCTTTAACATTTGACACATGATAATATTTTACTGCTAATTTACTTTAACTTAGGTTACATTTTCAATTCAGGACATTCAATAATAATGGTGACATTTTTTGTCTGCCCTCAGCAGTTAGCTACTGATATGTGTGTATGTGTGGGTGTGGGTGTGTGTACCTTGAGGTCCGACACCTCGGTGTAGCACTGCTCGGAGCGAGTGTGATCAGACAGCTGAACGTTCCAGAAGCAGGGCAGCTGGTGCACCAGGACCGGGTTCTGCTTGATGAAGGCGTTGAAGATGTCCTGCACACAGACAACAGACAGCGTGAACATCCCTGACAGCAGCTCCTCTGGTCTGCCAGCGGTTCCTGACACCGTGAGTCATCGTGGCATTAAGACTGAAACGCAGCAGCTCGGCTCTTCAAGGCATCAGGAAGAGGACACATTATCTCTGCGCTGGTTCCCTGGCAACCTCGGCTTTGATTTTACAGCCTGTAGGATGGTAAACAAAGGCGGCTCCCGGCGCACAGGCCGCTTTGTGTTCTTTAAAACACAGTCAAGGTCTCTGATCGAAGCTCAACAAGCATGCTGGTAATACAAGATGTATAATTGTAAACGCACTAATATGAATGATGCGGCAAAAAGAATAATTCTTGTTTCATATTGAACTGTATAACAATGGACCGGGACTGAGTATCGAACCTCAATGCTGATCTTGTGTCAGTTTGTCTGCACTTCGTATTAAAAACTCACTGAATGTCTGTTCCTGATTTAAATCTGAATTTTGACCTATAAAGCCTAATAAGCTCAATGATTGATCTAACCTGGGTTTCTTTTTATTTATTTTTTTTAAACCAGCCTCGATACCAGATTCAGACATTACTCCCTAAAATGCTGGAATCAGTATTGCTGAGTAAACAAGTCTATGCAGCAATAATCTGTACCTTCCTACTTCCCAGCGACCTGCATTCAACTACACAGATTTTTAATGCGTAACTGATCTTGGATATCATATTTTGATAAAATAATCTCTAGCTGGGCGTTTCAGCCTCCTGCTGAAAAGCTAGTGAGAGGATTGTTTTGCAGTCATTGTTTAAGTTGTCACTGTTTTCTCTATCTATTTCTGCATTGGTATATTATACAGTCTGCACTATATGAATATTAAACCGATTTTCATACACTTGTACCTCTGAGTGTCTCACCTTCTCCACTATGTCCCGAAATGATAGTTGTACTTAAGCAGCTGCAGCGTATCAAACAAATTACCAAAAACAGTCAAGTCATCAGAAACTGCAGCCGTTGTATAAAACCGTATTCAGACTCACTTTTACTGTGTGACCTCTCAGTGTTGCTATCACAGACTAGAGATCCTGTTGATATTCATGATCCATAGAAGAAACATTTTAATGTTTGGTGACCTCTGACCTTTCGTCTCGTGCCATCAAATGTCCAAAAAAAAAAAAGTGTGTTGGAGGCGTCACTCACCTGATCAGCCAGCGATGTACTGAGCATGCTCATTAGCTCCCTTTCTGCCGTCAGCCGCCACATCTGCTCCCAGCCGATCCGCCGCAGTCGCTCCAAGTAAAGAAGAATGACGCCTGTGAGAGAGAGAGAGCAGAAAATATCTCTCAGATATGTCTTCCAGCTCCTCTGTAGAAACCGCCGCTGTAACCTGCCTCCAGGTGACTTCACATTGTGTCTTAAAGCCGCTGACTTCAGTGACAATCGGTCCGGAAAACCAGCTGTTACCTGTGTTGAAGCCTCGTCCCAGCGCAGGCCATGGTTTGTGGTTCTTCCACAGGTTCCCCAGGTACCAGTCACTCTGGTTCTCCACCAGGCCGATCACCTGTTTATCTGCACGCACAACAAACAGCTGTGATTAGCAAAAACATAAGCTCTCATACTATACTGTAGTTTATATACTCACTGTATAAACACATTAATAATATACATGTGCACATTACTATACATAAATCAACACATACATTATTCATACTTATGTATAAACGATAACTACATATATCTAGTTACACATTTATATCCTTTTTAGTTTATGTATAAACAACATCCTTATATTTACATTTGTACTGTGAAAATCTCCTGTGCAATTAAATGTTTATACTTTTAGTGTGATGTAACACAATCATGGGTCAAATATCCTTTTCTGTGCACTGTACGTGAAAATCTTAAGTTTTCTGTTTCACTGTCTTGCTTCACTTCTCTGATTCTGACTCTTGAACAACTGAATTTTCCTGCTGTGGGATCAATTAAATCTCATCTTTATCCGTATCTTATCTCGTACTCGTCGTGCAGTTTGACAGCAGCACAATGATTAACAGATGAGCCGATGGTTTTGTTTGTGGGCATGTTAGACAACAACAGCTTAGAGGTGATGGAAATAAAAATAATCCTCTAATACGAGTGAAACTATTGTTTTTTGTTCCAGTTTGTTTATCTCTTAAAGCAGATTTAATTAAGTAACAGGAGAAATCTTATTTATTCTGTGGTTAAAGGTTTTGGACAGTCTCTCCTCTGACTCATTTCATTTTTATTAAAATTGTTGCATATTTGAATGACAATGAAGTTTTTCATTTGTAGATCTGCATCATTTTCCTGTAATTGTGTTTTTGTGCTTTAACGCTCCAAACTCTGATGGTAGTTGGTGTTTGGGTGGTGCAACAGCAGCATCATCAGTTTAAATGGCCGCCGCCTTTGTGTTCATGAATGTGACGCATGCAAAGCCTCGACATCGTGTTTACAGACAGGAATACAATTCAAACACGTCTCACCGGTGAACTTCCTAAAAATGCCCCAGAGCTCAGCGATGTCGGTGGCGAAGGTGATGTCCGTGTCCAGGACGATGACCTTTGACAGGTCTGAGGGCAAAGCTTTGGTTAGCGTCAGCTTCATCAAGCCGTAAATACCTGAGTAATGTTTGTTGGGTATCCACGACACCTCGGACTGAAACGACAAAGAAGAAAACAAATGTGTAGGTTTCAACAAACAGGTCGACAGTGAGTGATGTGTGAGCCGTATTCTGTGCGTAGGTGAACACAAAGCAACATTCATCATATTTTGGCGAAAGCTCAATGTGTTCTTTTCTTCCAGAATCTGCAAATAGTGTCTTTTAATTAATTCTCTTGATTCAGAGTAATTGGATCTGCATAAGTGCATCATGTGCAAATATAATCGGCTTAGAGTCTCGTCTGTTTTTCCTCCAGTTTAATGTGAGTTAATGAAAACTGAAGAGAGAAGCTGCAGGTCGAAGCATCTGACGGCACAAAGGACTCATTGTTCAGCACAAACACTGTGAGGGAGGAGAATGTGATGATGTGATGGAGGGGGATGCAGGTTGGAGACACACACACACACACACATTCATGCTCGTTCCTCACATTCCCGTCACTCTGAGAGCTCATTCATCAACTTGATGTTAAAATACATTATTTGGTGTTTTTGTGCTGAAGTGTCACTCGCCTTGGGGAGAAAAGTGTTTAAGCAGCTCGGGCAGATTGTTGCTGTTCAGTGAAAACCTTATAACCCTCACTGAGGTGAATGTCACTGTTTTAATGTTAAGGAGCACGATGTACAACTTGGAGGTGAGGCGGGTGAAGGTCCATCTCAGTCGCGGCTTGGCTCAACAGGACGCAGTAAAACAGACAATACTGAACCTGCACCACCCTCAGTCAACAATGTGAAGGGTTGAGCAATATGAGATATACACCGTAAGACAACTGCTACATTAGGGCTGCAACTATACCATTTTTCCATCACATCTGCCGGCCTGGTTCTACTCGGTTTGACTCGGCGCGGCCGGGGTTTAGCATTTCCATCACAACTGGGCTACCTGCTTGAAGGTGTGTCCAAAACCAATGACACTTGTCCCGTTCCCCGCAGTCCTATCGAAGAATAACCGCTAACAAAGTGGCTCCGCTAAGTCAGTTACAAACACATTTAATTTCCTATAACTTCTTCACAATAAAAGCCCCTCTTATTTAGTCATTTAAAAGCTTTTATTATGAAGCAGCATCACAGGAAACATCAGCAGATGTTTGAAACAAACAGGACGAGAGAAACTAAAGAGATTCAGTCAGAAGCTGCAGACGTACTGAGAGCTGAACACACTGACTTTAAATCCTCTCTCTCTCAGGTTTCCTGCACAGACATGAGTTCAGTATCCAATTGAGGGGCAGATGGGTGTTTGTTACTTGTTGCATTTTCTCAATTGAACTTCCATTTAGGAAAAGAGCAGCAAAAACAAAACACATCATCATTAATCCTGCTGAAGTCTGCACTGTAATATATGCACAGTGCTGATCCCACACTTGGTATATAATGAAACAAGGTGACTTCAGAGGCTGAGACTGTTTCACACTGAACGGTGTTTCTAATATTGTGTCCCAGCACATTAACACAAATGAGGGTGGACACAATAATAGAAATAACAGACAGAGATGTTAATTAGTCGAATATTGACGCGTCCAACTCTGACGGGAACTTGGACCTCCTGTCTTCAGATTAGTTGTCAGTGTAAATGGAGGTTAAGCTGAAGATTGACCCTCCATCACATCTTGATGTAACATCCAGTTAACACTCAGCAGCTTAAACAGTCCTCTGATCTGTTAATGTGACATCTGACAGGCACATGAAGACGCACGCTGTGACCTCCTGCTTTAAATTCACGATGTGTCTGAACTGTGCAGGTTTTGTATTGATGTCTCTCAGTCTTTGATGCTCCGAGGTGAATCTCTTCTTGAGGAGATTTATAAATACATTTAACTCGACTCGTATCCTCACAACCAGCTGCTGCTCTGGTGCAGAGAGATCCTCCTTTGATATGTTAAATGTGGTGTTTGACTTTGGCTCACCTTGTCCTGACGGAGCAGGAAACGGGGGATGTGTCGAGGTGTTTGGACAACGACTGACACGGTGTATGTGAGACCAGGTGTAGGTGTGTGTGTTCGCTCACCTTGAGTTCATCTGCATCGTAGAAGCTGACTTGCACAGATGGGACCATCCAGGACTGGAACAGAGAACTCAGGATACGATTGGCTACTGTGTCGGTGATGAAATGAAAGTGAAGAGGATTTCTCCTGAGGAAAGGAAACAAAAGAGCCGTCAGGATGACGAGGGAGAAAAAAAAGCCAGTGAAGTTTTGCTGACACAGCTGCTTCTCTAACAATAAATGTTGATCTGTATGGTGGTTTGATGTTCTGGGCAGGTTGAGGGCGGTCTGGTTTGAAGCATCAGTGCAGTTAATACCACCTTAACTCACCTTAACTTTTCCAGCGCCGAAGCATAAAATATGACTCATTGAAAAAGCTAAGCAGGGCTGAACCTGTTCACAGCCTCGAGGGGAGACTGCAGAAATATAAGGAGTGTGTTGGACTTGAATTACCTTTTTATTCCCCCGCGCCTCAGGCCTGACCGGCATCTTTCAAATATTTATGATGATTTTTTTAAAGAAAAGTATTTAAATGATTTTACTTGTGCCTGTGCACATCACCAACATCCTTCGTATGTAGTAGGGAAAGACAGATTATCAACCTGGACGATTACTGGCTCCGAGATTAAACATTTTTCTGATTGTTGGTGTTTTTTGTGTCCAATTGCTAATAAAATACATTCATTCAGAAATGTGCTAGTTTGGCTCTGATGCAGCATCTTCTCTGCCCTGCTCCATCTACAGCTGTAGGTGGTGGTCACACATGCATGAAATGAACAGTGTTGAATATTCACCTCCCGTTCGCTTCTTTTCTATGTGAGCGAAGGGGCAAATAAAATGTTCGCTTCCGTTGGCGAAGCAAATTTGCATCACGGCTGTGAGTTGAGTTCAACTTTGGTGAACCTCAACTGACGAAGTCGAGCCGCAACCAAGAGCAAGGAAGCGTCGTCCTGAGTGCACAGTCACATTTCCTCTACAGAGGACAATAAAGAATGAATGTGTGTGTGGTTGAACCAACAAACCAGCAAACTGACTTCTGTGTGTGTCACATCGCTCACTGCCCACATTCAGCACCAGCAGTGTGTGTGCGCCGATGTGCGACCGGCTCTCACTTGGTGGCAGTTAAAATATTTAAACAAAGGAGCCAAGTGAAGGTTTAAAACACAACATACAGACTGTGTTTATGGCTCATTATGTCCCTTCTTTCCCCAAAAACACACACATTTTCTAAAGGACGACTGGTGAGTTAGCGTCAACTCTTCACATGAAGACTGTGTTGTGTTGCTGAAGTGAATATTTTGCTTTGTCACGTCTTTACAAAGAGGTTTCACGGTGACTTCAAGGACCTACGAACTCCTGACATTTATATATGTTTCATAAACTGGTCTTTATTTGAAGATTTTCCTGTTGACAGGTTCAAGGCTGAAACGAGAGCCACATGATCTCAAAACCAACATACACACATGGACATGGACCGCACTGAGCTGAAAGCAATTTAAAAGACAGAAATATCTTGAAAGCAGGTCGACAAGAGGAAGCACTCAGAGTTTGAAAATACAGAGAAAGAGAATTCAGTTTGTTCTCAAACCAGCAGCACATCAAGAAGGTTGAGGTTCAAATAGGAAAAAATACCTAATTTGAACTTGAAACTGAAAAGTCTTTAAAAGCATCTGTAAAAAGCAACAAACCCACGAGACAAGAGCCGACTGAGGTCAGGAGAAATCTGCAAACAGCAACAAAAACCTGACAACTTCTCAACATCTAAATCTAGAAGGTTAAAAACATACGAGTATTCATAAATAGGAAATCAGGAAGAAATAAAAATTGTAATTTCATTTAATTTCAGAATCAGAAGGAAGTGATACTGGGATCAAAGGGTTGAAGGTTTTTCTTTAATTCGGGCGCTACATTAAAAGTATCATTAAAGGTTTTATTTTCAAAACCTCTCTTTCTTTCTCTCTCTGACACCGTTCAAGGATTTACAGCACCAACACATCGGGGTTATGGCCGTGTCAACTTCTGCTTCACAGAGAAAATAGAAGCTGAAGTGGAGCCCAAACACGTTTTAGACTCAGGAACAAAGAGGGAAGTGGAAGAGGTCAAGGAAAGGTCTTTGAAATGAAAATTCAGTGTGAAACCTTTTGCTGTTGTGGATGAAGTGACTCACCTGTGAAAGAGGACAGACTTGACCAGCGTGACCACGTCTCTGCTGGCGTTGTGACCGGCACAAACGCACGCTACATGGATCAGCTGCGGAGAAGAAGACAGGAAGAGTCAGCGGCTTCGAGGCAGCCATCGGCACTTTCACACTCCGGGTGCAGACAACTTTCATCAGAAGTTCACAGCATCCTTCTCTCTGTACATCTGCCACCGGCCTTTTTTTTTAATGACAACATGCAGCCACAGCTATCAGTTTAAACACCTTATTTGTGAATTTTAGCTTTTTCTAAAATAACTGAAGCTCCTCTTTTTAGTTTCCCAACATCTTCTGGAGATAAAAGCAGCTCCCCCCCGTCAGCGCCACATAATCCAGGACATCACACCCCACTCTGATGTGAAATTTCACATTTAGCTTCTCAGATATGTATGATTTCACGTCACACACTTTTCAGCAGGAGGAGTCTTTGAAAAGTTGGAGCTCAAAGGTTGGAAGTCACATCAAAGAGCAAAGTGTGTGTTCCCTCGAATCTGAGTCCCCGTCAGCTTCCTCCTGCCGCCATCTTAGATCTGTCTGTGTGAGCTGCTGTGATCCAGTGAAGGTGTGGTGCTGCAGTGTGTTTCACAGTCACTGTTCAAGTGTGTGTGTGTTTCCTCACCTCACACTTCTGGACGGTGGGCGATCGGGGACACTCGGTGTGGTTGTTTTTCTCCTCTGCCGTGTTGTCTCCGTCCTCCGGTCCCGTGTCTGCGGATGCTCCCCACTGCTGGTTGCCGTAGTTACCGTCCGGCGGCTGGGCGGCGGTGCCTTGCGATTGGCTGAGCTGCAACCGGATCTGCCGGTTCTCTTCCTCCACCTCTCGAACCCGCGACTCGAGCACGGCTCGCTCCAGGACTCGGGCCGCCGGTGTGTCGGCCAGACAGGGAGCCAGGAGCAGGGAGCGGCCATCTGTGGAGGAAGACAGTGGGCGTGTCAGACCGTCTGTGACTATGTCCAGGGTTTCTGTCAGTGTCCGACATGAAGTCCACCCCCACCGGACCTAAGCTCTGGGAGTTCTGAACAGAATCAGTTTTGAATTAAGTTTAAATTCTGAATCATTCTTTCTGAATTCTGAATAAGCAGTTAAAGGTGGTTGAAAGTCAGAGTGATACTAGTGAGTCTGATATTGGAGTAGAATTGATTGAATTATATGGGACTGTTGGGTCTGGGCGGAGGTATGCGATCTACTGAGTGCCATTCTAGTTTGCCATTGAAATGTGGTGGCTTAAAAATGGGAAGAAAGAAAATCAAGTGTAAGTATCATAATCTCAAACTGTAGGCCTACACTGAGATAGAGGATGAAGCTTTGAACCACAAAAAGAAAAGCAGATGTTTCATCCAAAGCAACATGAATATTAAGAGTGATATTTTGGTGCACCGATGACGGCGGCTGCTAACAGGCTCTCTTACTCAAAACTTCCCCGCTGACAGGCGACAGAAGGTGAAACCCTGAGCTCTAGCTTCAAATCATCACTTCACAGACCTCCAGCGGTCACACTCACTGCGCTCACGCTTTTATACTTAATGGTACAAACATGCAGAGAATATGTGAGCAACGTGTCCTCGTGAGTCTCACACTTGAAAATTGGCTCATCACACTTCTTCTTTCTCCACCTTCCTCCATCCCTCGCTCTCCTCCGACAGACTGTGGTGTGAACGCTGGCGGAGTGCCGCTGTGTGGCAGCTTGTTACTTAATAAAAGTAAAAATATGAGCGCTGGCAGAGATCCATTTGCTTTGAATACATTTGAATAAATCACTTTGTCTTTTACTGAGTAATTTCTGACGCCTAATTTAAAGCTGACTTGAAGTGGACTTACAGTAAATTATGCATGTATGGTTTGAGGGACGTCAAAGGCAACACCGGCTCTGTTTTAATGGCTCTGAGCACACGGACAAAGTAAAGAACAGAGAGAGAAATAAATTTGATTCTTTTCATTCATATTCACGTCTTTCATGATATATTCTAGTTTCCCTGACTGCCGGTCTCTCCTTTCCCTCCTCCTCCTCTGCTCCCTCTCTAATGCTGTTGGAGCAGCAGCTGGCCCACAGCTGAAGTGAGGCATGCTGGGAATGTTCACACCCTAATCTGAGGGAGAAAGAAGATGACAGTGACAAGCGGCGAAGGAAGGAAGGAAGGATCATCATCACTGTACAGGACAAAACTCGCTGTATATCACAACATATGTTTCTATTGGATTAATGTTACAGATGCTTCAACATACAAGAAGCATTGTATTGTAGTAGTATTATAGTATAATATTTCCTTTCCAACATTAAAATACGCTACAAATACCTCAGTGTTGCACTCGAGTACAGCACTTGACTTAATGTAGTTTGCTACATTGCATTTTTATTGTTGGTGGGCGATCCGGCCAAAAAAATAACATCAGGATCTATTAAATCACAATCCTGATGCACAATCTGAACTGTGGTCTCAGTTCTGAAATAACCTCTCGACTGAAGGCAGACCTGAAAAATTCCATCAATTTCTCTATTAAATAAGATCTAATTAAATAAGTGACGGTGTACAGAAGTCACTGTACGATTTTCAATTCAACACCAAACGTAAAGGTCTGGGTCTCTTTGTATTTATTTCTAACTGACTCCAGCTATTAAAACACTATTTTTGTTGGTATTTTTGGTAAAAACAGGTATTTTTCAGCCATGTCGGTGCTTATAGCTAATGTTGTTGTTTACAAAACGTCACCCGAGTAGGAGTCACGAGAGGGAACTCGTCCAGTCTGCATCGCCATCTAGTTTGCTGCATCACTCTGGTTTGTTGAAGCCGTCCGGTGGATCTGCTGGTCACTCGTGAACACCTCCACCTTCACCACCACCTCAAATCCTCAGATTACCCACCCCTCGTGTATATAGTGTTCTATAATGTATATAAAGTATCAATAAGCATAAACCATTTTGTCGACATCCTGGATAATTATACTCACATTATAAACCTTGCAAACACGCTTTTGAAACACTAGTTTTGAGAGGAAGGGAGAGTGAAAGAAACTTAACCTGAGACAGATAGAGTGACAAAAGACAGATGGACAGACAGACGGACATGTAGCAGCAGAGGCTGCTGGTTATTTCTGAAGCGCTGTGTTGCTATGCAGAAGCACAAACAGTGTCTAAAAGCTCAGTCCATCATGGACACACAGCACGGCGACAACTCAGCAGTCGTCCATGTTGCAGAGAGAAACGATGGACAACACAGAAGAGGCCTGCTGTCCAAGAATCACGCTCACCTCCACGTGTACGCCACATATGAAATGTGTGAGCAGGAACTGTGTGTGTGTGTGTGTGTGTGTGTGTGTGTGTGTGTGAGGCGGGGCCCTTGTTGCTGTCAACCTTCTCCATCACCATTAAAATCAATAAAAACACCACAGGGTGCACATGGATCAGCAGAGACTCATTCATCCATTAATAAAACACAAATGCACTGAAACGCCATAATGTTCCTCAATCACTGCTGCTTAATCAATAATGTCGACAGGTCCATACTCATGAATATGTTGAATATATTCTATTAATCAGAAATGTCAGAAATCCCCTTCAAACACTGAAGTACGGCTGATCTGAGCTCCCTGGTTCTGTAACCTGACTGTTTACAACCTGCTCCTCCAGTGAAACTCAGTTTACTTCTGCTGGTTCTGCTGGTTCTGGAGGAAAGCGCCGGTGTTACAACAAACTGAGACACGTTCAGGGTAAAAACTTCCAATCTACCGTTTAAACCAACATGGACGAGAAGTTTCAAGGTGGTCTTTACGTGCTCGCGCGAAAATTTAGCTTGAGTTCAATATTTTCAACTCGCGCGAATGCTAGCTTGGCGCCATTTCCGCGTCACTCGCCCCGCCCCCTCTTCACTGACTTGTGCGTAAGCTAGTCGCGCAACAAATCGCGTCGCGTTTGGTCTCAAAATGGCGGACAGGGGCGGAATTTAAACGTTTTATTAAAGTTCACAGAAACGCTCCGCTCGGTACCACAACACCGCCGTGACTCGACTACTGACCTGCAACATGTTGATAGAGTCCAGCACATGAAGACGCACCTCACTTCGTCATCCAGAGGTGTGGCCGGAAGTTCCCACCTGAGACAACCCGGGGCGCAACTGCTCCCGTGACAAAGGTTCCACCTGGCTGCTGCTTACAGTTACTGACGTCACTGTCGTCTACAGTTTTATTTGATGGATAATATTAAACCCTCAAAATCAATCGGAGGAAATGACTTCCCTGCTGTTTCAATTAAATAAACAAAAACCTATTTCTTTTTCGGGGGACCACAGCTGCAACTAACAATCTTTTACATTATTGATTAATCCGCCAAATTTCACGATTAATTAGGCCTATTTAAATTGTTGGTCTATAAAATGTAAAAAAATGTTTTTAAAAAAGTGAAAGTGCTGATCACAGTTTCCCAGAGCCCAAGGTGATGTCTCCAAATCACTTCTTTTGTCCAACCAACAGTCCAAAACACAAACACTCTTCATTTACTGTCCTGAACAACAAGGACAAGCAGCACATCCTCACATTTAAGAAGCTGGAACCAGACAATGTTTGATATTTTCACTTGAAACTTGAATCTCAACATTTGATGTTGTTATCACCACAAATGCTTAAAACCTAATACTAGTAATAGTAATTATACTATTAGCCCTGACAGAATCAAACATTGTAGCAGAGCCCAGAGAGGAGCGAGAGGACTGAAATCAGCATCCTGTATCATGATGACAAACCTGTTAACAGTGAAAGCATTTACTCAGAAAACAGATGCTCTGTCACACAGAACTGAGAAGGTCTTATCTTGAGTTTGTTCATTGGATTTTGATATTAGCCTGATAGAAGAGAGCCCAGATGGTGCTGAAAGCACCAGAGCTGAGGTTTGATTCTGGCTAAATAAGACAAATAAATCAGGAAGAAGCCTCTTGTACCCTGTCAGATGACTCAGTACAGTCCTTGCAGATTCAGTGTGAGCTCAGGCATGTGTGACTCTGACTGCCTGTGTGACTATGTGTTATAAAAGCTCTTCCAGGAAACGGCACCGCGGCCTTGTGGCGAAGAGATTCTCTGAACTGACCTCGACTCTTACGATCCAAACAAAAGCGCTGACTGCGGCCGCAGCGGCTCTCTGCGATGTCAGAATGTAAAAATCAAACTGAACAGAAAATAAGCTCCACATGTTTCAAAAATTAACTTAATAGTCGGATCGAAGGGGAAACGAGCTGAGTTGCAAAAAAAACCTCCGATAATTGATGTTTTCTGTTCTCGCTGGTTGGATCAATGTGTCCCTCTGACCCAAACCACAGCTCCACTCTTTTATTATAAATCAGCATTTGACTTTTTCAAGTCTCCAAGTCTCCATGATAATTACACAGTGTGGATTCTCAGATGGGACTGAATAATGAGAAAGTTCTGGCAGAGCTCGATTTGGGCTCATACTCACTCTCCAGGTTTCCAGCCAGCAGGTAGAGCCAGGTGAGCAGGACGATGGCCGTGAGAGACGCCACCAGCAGCTTTAGGCGCCCGCGACACAGCAGGTTCATGATGGGATGGCGGCGCTGAGGGCTCTGAGGGTCGGGGAGGGGGAGGGTCAGGGGTCGGGGAGAGGAGGGGGAGGGGTTCAGGTAGGGCTCAGTCCCTCGTCAGGTCGCTGCAGCATCCTTTCATCTGGAGAGACGAACAGAAGAAGACAGACGGTTGTTCAGAACAGTGAAACCAGTCGTGACATATGTACAGTACATACAGGATGACAAGGAAAACAAGCAGAACACGGACATCAGAAGTCAGTGTAGTGTTGTTGGCATGCAAAAGATCTACTTGTTTTTAACAAGCACAAGTTTGTATATTTCATTCAGTCATCCCAACTGTTTGTGCAGTGATTCAACCGATCAGCGTTCTGTAGTTGACTCGTGACCAACGTGTCAACCAGTAATTCTGATGAGTCTCGGCAGCTTCAGCAGACGTGATTTCTCTGATGAAGCGAAAAAGATGAAGCTTTTGCAGCCGTTTTTTTCTGGCACCAACACTGGCTGTTTCTTTTAAGAAGACCTGCACACATCTTTGTGTGTTTTTGTGGCTATTTTTGACAGGAAGTCAGACGATCTTCATCCGTGATCGTGGCGAACCAAACAGATATTTCGACCCAAACCATCATGTTTTTCTAACCTTAACCAAGATGCAGAAACACAGCGTTGTGATGAGAGAAATAGAAAATTCAACCTCAACAGACGTAAAGTTGAAACAAAGTTCAGTTTGAACGTATCTGTGGTTCTGCAAACACAAACCTAGCTGACATTTATTCTGACGACTGGGTTTCTCCTGGTGGTTCAAATCAAACAGTTCTTTCAGTTTGCATCACTCGTCTCTTTTATTTAGTTTTCCTTTTCCCGCCCAGAGATGGTGTCTGATCTATCGTCCATGATGTACAGTGTAATGATGCACAGACGCAGTTTAAAGACATCGCTTCAGCTTCAGGCTGCGATGAGATCAAATGATCCTCAATAGCTTCAGTCTAATGAGGCTCAACTGAACTGAACAGGAGAATCAATAAGTGTCACATTTGCAACATGTAAACATGGAGAATGTGAATCCAGAACAAGCTGTAGCAGCTTTGTAAAGCGTCCGCGTGTCAGTCGGCCTCTGTCTCGGCTCGCCTCCCTCTGTGTGCTGAGCCTGATTAGAGCCGCAGGTCTGCCTTTGTTTTACAATGTGATTCATTAATCCCACTTTAATTAGACAGAAGCCTGAAGGAAACATGACCGGCAGGAACACAGCGGAGTGAGTTTACAGCAGCAACAAGGAAACTGAGAGCTGAATCCACCGAGTCAACAAGTTTCATTTGGTTTCTGTCGGCGTGTTGGACGAGCATGCTTCGTTCTGAGACTACGGCAGCTGAGGAGGAACAAAACTGACAAATGTTCAAGATTAATGATGAATCCATCGAACCGTGGCGTTAAATACAAAATATGAAAAATGTCCTGCTGACTCTTGCCCCTCATAAATTTCAGGACCATCCAACGACCAGTAGATTCATCAATTTGTTGTCAACTATTAAATTAATGGCAAAGGATTTTGATAAATCAGTCGACCATTAAGTCAGATATTTGAAAAAAAATCAGAATTGTTTGATTTCAGCTGTTGTGAATATTTTCTGGTTTCATTCCTCCTCTATGACAAGAACATGACTATCTTTGGGTTGTGTGCAAAACAAAACATCTGAAAATGATAGACAGATTAAACAATGATGAAAATAATAACAGTTGCAGCTCCAAAATAAAAAGGTGTGTATAAACTTTTCAGGAACATTTCATTCAGTCGGCCGTTGCCTGGACAGAATCCAAGAAAATCCAGCGAGAGACGTCTGAGACATTCATCTGAGTTTATTTCCAGACAAATCTCCTGATCCACTAAAACCCAAAAAAACCCTTTTTATTCATTATAATTTATTACTGGAAATTTTATCCGTCATGTCGAATATGCTTGCAAACTTTTGTGTGTTCAGCTGACCTGCTTTGCACCGACTGAACAACTTCTGAGAAAGTGAAATTAATTAACGTGAAATGAACAAACTGAACTCTGCTTCACCTTCAGTCAGAAACAATCAACTTCTCCTGTTATCCATTTTTCTTTGGTAGTAGATTTAGAAAAGTTTCAATGCAATGACAAAGAAAAGACTCAAAGGACAAATATCACATCGTATCCACATGATTTATGTGTTTTTCTGTTTCAATACGAAGTCACAACCCTGTGAGACGAAACAAAACACTTTTCACTGGCTGGCCTCGTCTGTATGAGAGACACTTCCCGACCTTTAGATGAAGAGCAGTTTGGAGGACACAGTGAAGAGAAAGAGTCCAAACACAGTCGGCCTTCAGAGATTTAATAAAAACATCCTCAATAAAACAGTCCAGAGATGAAGGACACAGATGTGAAGCTTCTGTCAGCAGGAACATCTCCGCTCGTTTAGTTCTCCGGCTTCAAAAAGAGGAATTCAACAAAAAGAAAAATCACTTTTTCTGGTTTTTCGAGGAACAAACAACTTTCTAAGGTGTCAGTCAGCTGCAGGAGAAACGTGAGCGTAGCGCTGAATAATGATCCACGGTGCTGTGTTTACTCTGAGGACAGGGTCCTGGTCCATCCGTCTCTGTCAGGACGTTCTGCCATCGAGGCTCTTTTCTCTCCTCAGCAGCTGAATCAGCTTCATGTTCAAACACAAAACACGGCGCTGTCCGACACGCAGGCTTCCTCTGCAGCACCTGAAGGTCACCTCACACCGCCTCTCAAGAAACAACTCAGGAAAAAACGTCTATCTCAGATCCTCGTCCACTGAGAGCTTCACCGTCATCATCTGTGACGTTTCACTGACTTCAGTTGCTCTGACGTCGGCTGGATATTCATGGTCCTCAAAGGATGGACCCGAGTGTGTTTGGTGACTCCCTGGTCTCCATTTAATGTCACCAGCAGAACAAAATGTCCACTTGCACAGAAAAAATATTAAAATCTACTGACAAGACTGATGCAAAATGTGACTATAAAGAGAGAAATCATTTGGAAAACTTCAGTCTTTATCTCCTCACCCCCACGCTGATGGAAAGTCAGGTGAAAATATGATGTTTCATGTCCAGATCTTCATTATGTGAATATATCTTTAAGTCGAGGGTGAAATAACCACAGATCAGACCTCAAAGATTCTTCAAATGCGTTAAAGAGTTTATCTTCTTGGTCTAAAGTTGATCCTGTGTGGTTTTCTGGCCGGAAGAAAACGACAGATTGATCATCTGTAACAGCTTTATAAAACTAAACTTTTAGTTAACGGCAACAATACAAGGTCGTGAAAACACTGTGATTAGCTGCTGTAAATCAGAGCAAAGTGTGTGCAGAGCTCCACTCCACCGACACTGCCAGAGGTTTTAACTTTCCAAGTACATAGAGATGATTTATGAGTTAATTAGTGAGGTTGATGTATGCGCTGTACGTCGTTAAGAGCAATGAAAGGTGCTGAGATGGGAGGAAAAGTGAGGAAAAGAAGAGACGGAAAGAACGAAGAGAAAGTACGAAGAGACGTGAGGAGGAGGAGGAGGAGAGAAGGTGGAAGGGAAGTGTCTGCAAAGAGGAAGAGAGAAATGTAAGAGACGAGGTTGAAAGGAGGAAAATAGAAAAGATGGTGGCAGACCAGAGGAGATAAGGAACAACACAGAAGCTGAAGGAGAATAGAGGAAGATTTAGTTTAAAGAAAAGAGAGGAAACAGCAGCAGAGAGCAGAGAAAAGAGTCAGTAAATAAGATCCAGGCTGAGTTGTGGGATGCGGAGGTGTATTGGCCTTTCAGCCTCCAACACTCATAAACCCAGCGAGGATATAAAAGTGAGGGACAGTGCCACTAAAGAGGAGTTTAATAGGCAGCTTTTGTTGATTCTGCAAGAGCTGCACAAAACGCTTACACTCCTGGACTCTAATTGTAGCCGTAAAAACAAAAGACTCGCCAGCCGGCGATACGAGGGGGAGGCGTTGGAGGACTGCAACCGGTCGTCTAATCAGAGCTGAGAACAGCGCCGGAGGGACGGCAGAGGCTGCGTGGGCGGCACCGGGGTGGACATACAGAGAATAACTTGGTCTAATGGCTGTAAATTAAAGGATAACACAGAGAGTGGACGCTCTGAACGTTCCTCTGAAGCAGTTAAACTGTGACTCGTTTACTTTCATTCAGTCGCAAACTTAATCAAAGCTAAAGTTTCTGAGGTCAAAGTGAAGGCGGCTCGGAAATCAATGGAGATGTAGAGAAATATTAACTGCAGGATGGAGTTTAATGATGATCACTACCATCAGTGGAGCTGCGGTTCAAACCACCAACTACACAAAATGTAGGATGACCCGTAGCCTGCAGCGTACGAACAATGCAGCTACGCATCGGACCGGTCCACCTGCTGTTCTGTGTCCCACAATGAAAATCACTGGAATGGTCACACAGCCAACAAGAGAACGATTTTTACTATTAACATATTTCATGACTCAATTCACTTAAAAAAAAAAAAATATGATATTGAATATTGGCAAAAAACAAAAGTGGAGGCTCAAATGCAGAAGCAGCTGTTGGGGTCGCTGATGAGCATGAAATGAGTGGTGACCACAGACAGAGGCAGGACGCTGCATCAGAGACAGAGTAGTTTTTTAAATCAACTCATGTTATCAGCAGACACACACACACACACACACACACACACACACACACACACACACACACACAGCAGGGTGCCCTGGCAGCTCAGTCAGTCGAGCGTGGCCGGGTATAGAGGCCGTCTCCCTGCTGGATGTGACCCGTGGCCCCGTGCTGCATGTCATCCCCCGTCTCCCTCATCTCTTAAAGCCGTCCTATAAATCCAAGAAAGGCCAAAACACTACACATATACACATATACACATACACACATACACACATATACACATATACACATATACACCAGTGATCTGACAAACTCTGAATCTCTGCCCTGATAGTTGGCCAGGCCGATAATCAGCCTATCCCTACCCACAACTGTAATTTGTATTTTCATACTGCTGTTATTCTTTCTTTACATGACATTTTTGATGTATTTTAATGAATATGACCAAACAAACGTCGGCATTAGGACGAACAAAAATACCATGAGTCAGCAAGTTTAATAAAAAAAGGCATCCAGCTCGACTGAAACAAGACGGATGACTCTACGCTGCCAAAGCAACAGAAATAACGAGCTCCACCTCACGTTATATTTTGCAGTGAGTTGTGAAAAATCTCCAGGAGATCTGGTTCCCTTCAATCATCAGAGACCGTCGCCAGATCGGACCGGGCATTCTGCAAAATCAGTCGCTATATCTACATACTACTATGAAAGCTGTATGTTTGTTCACAGACACAGCACCCGCCTATCATCATCTGCTGCTCTGCCACCGTCCACTGGTCTCTCACTGCACTCCTGTAACACTGTTGGACTCATTACCAACAGTTTGCATTCTTCTTCCTCATCAAACACCTGGAGACTACATTACCCACAATGCAACTCGGCCACTGAGGGACATCACTGGAGGCAGTTTATCAGATTACATGCAGCTTCCTCTGGAGCCGCAGAAGACTTCACACCGTTACACTTTAACACGACGCTCGTCAGACAGTGAGCATCATCGTCTTCTTGTGTTTCCTTGTGAATCGTCCGGTTTCATCAGTAACACCAGTGTTAACACTCCGTCACTTCTTTTTGCAGACTTACTAAAATGTCTGTGAAAGTAGACGGAGTCGTCTCAAAGCGAGGTCGGCCCAGAGCGGTACTGAAGAGAACCGCAGAGGGAACCTCCTAATCAACAGATAACTTCTCTGATTCCTGAGGTCGGACCTGCAGGGAGTCTCTCTGCACGGGGGGGCCTGTGAGTCAGGGCAGCCGCGGGGGGAACGTACAGTATGATAATGCAATTAAGAGCTGAGAGCAGAGTCCTTTGGTCCGGCGGCCGCGTCTCCATTCAGACTGAAGGGCTTTTTAGCACCAAGCTAATCACACAGGAGATAGTCCTGATTAAGGGAATAATCAGCAGGCGCTTCCTGCATTAGAGGAGGCCGGAGATAAGAGTGGAGACGGGTAATCAACTCCACTCTCTCTGTTGACCTCAGTGACCCCCCCCCCCCACACACACACACACACACACTTCTTCCTCCTCTCACATGTCTACACAAGTACACTTGGGATTGAATTAAGCCAGTGTGTTTACTCGTCGTCCACAATAAGACAATTCAGCTGTGAACAAACTGTCCTCATACGTACGGCACGCCGCCACCGCCGCCGCCGCCGTCACACGCTGTGTTTATATACTGTAATCTAATTATCCCTCCCAGCTTCTGATCATTTAAATGAAGCTGTTTTCATGCCCAGCAGGAGAGCGTCAGAGTAGTTTAGTTCTGTTTTTAATGCTGTTTGTTCCACACACTCACCGAGCACACTACACCTTCCTCCATGCACGACGTGTCGGCCGTCTGAAAAACACTTGCACTGATGGAAAAGCGGTCTGCAGGAACACGTCTTCCTGCTCACACATTTAGGATTTAATTGACCCTTTCGTTTCAGATCCAGTCTATTTAATATTACTGTTGCTACATACGTTTACCCTCGGACAATTCAAGATGATGACCTCCAGGCACTTCACCTGTTTGCAGTTGTTTTCACTTTTGAAATGTTTCAATTCTGCATATTTGTGTTTGGAAATGAGGGAAACCTTTTTCAAGGCTTAAATAAAGGTTTCAGTGAATGAATAAATCTGTCAATATACAGTTTACAGATAACCAGTGGCAGATTTATAATGTTTCTGAAACAACAGCTAACGTTAGCCTAACTTTAGCATCCAGAACTGGACCCTGAACAGCAGAGGCGACGTCGCGGTCCTGGCCAGAGCTTCTTTCTAATGTTGTCTGTAAGCCCACAAAATTATGTAATTAGCTAAAGTCAATGATATGAAAATGATAAAAAACACTAACACTACTACAGATGTTTCTCTAGGTGCTTAGCCAGTTAGCATGGCGTGCTAACGTGTGTAGCCTAGAGCAGAAGTAGTTTAATCCGTTGTTTGTAGTTTTGCTCTTGTGTTTGTTTTAAGAAAAGCTGAATGTTAGCATGCTAACAAGCTAAACCCAGATGCGTGAGCGTGGTAAACGTTACACCTTCCAGCATTGCCATTGAGAGCATGTTAGCATGCTGATGTTAGCCTTTAGCTCAAAGCCCCAACTACGAACACAAGACAAGTGAACTCCTGTGTGTGTTTTTTGTGCATACAAAAACCCCACAGAAGAGTTCATATTCATAAACAACAAACATCTAAAACTGTCTGAAACTACATTTACAGCAACATCCTGCGGCTTCATCAGCCCATCCATCACGGTGAAGTGAGCCTCATTAAAAACCAACTGTAAGTACTGAGAACAGTTGTGTTGGACTCACAACAGACTTACTTTGCCAATATTATACACTAATAAAATCCCCATCCACTCACAAAACAAACCATTAAACAATCAGCACAATTAACGGACGGATAAATCAACACTGACTCACTCAGTTTGCCCTGAAACCGTCTGAAATTTCACCAACAGACTAAATCCACACAGAAACCTGATGACTGTTAAATGTTTTACCATTACAGACGCATTAATTCTCCATGGAGAAGCACGACTGCTGTGTTGATATCGACAACTATTAAACTTTGATCATGATTCAACATCATCGTGAGGACCGAGGCGAAGGTCTGTCGGGAAATCAGGAGGTGAAACAGCAACTACAGCGAGAGAGAAAGCCGTCTCCTATAACGATGTCTACGCACTCAACTTCAGGATCCGTCTCTTCTCTCATCACTTTATCTTCAGAATCACAAACCTGCTGCTCTGCTCACCAACGTCACCTTCAGGATTTCTGTGTACCAGCGGTGTCAAAACTCAGTGCCAGCATGTGAGAAACTGCCTGGTGCAGCTCTCAGAAAGTTGGCTGTTCTCCTCCTCTGCCCTCCAGCGTTGCCGTTTATCATGTTTCAGCATCTTCTCGTCCTATTTTTCCCTCCTCACCCTCGGCTTCATGACTCTGCTCTCATCAAAAACCTGCTGCTGCTCGTCTCTACCCGACCGACATCAGAATCAGAGCTCTGCAGCAGCTTTTCGGAGAAATTAACTCGACTTCAGCCTGTAAAACACACACCTCTTCTGGAAAACACTCATAAACACATGATGATAAAACTCAAGTACTTAAGAGGAGAGGGGTTGATGAGCAGATGCAGGAATACTCCAAACACAGACTGCTTCATGAAGGTGGGAATCAAAGGCGGTGAAACAGGAAGCGTTTGGTTGAGTAGCGGGGTTAAGCAAGGTGACCCCGTGTACATCCGTTTGTTTGCAGACGACCTGGTGTTGTTAAGCAGTCTTGAAAAGACTCTGCTGAAGGTGAACTCGCGCCATCTGTTCTCAGCTGGGATTAACAGCCCTGAATACGAAACAAACAACTGCAAACACTGAAGGTTGGATGACGCCACCATCCACCTGATTGGAGTGGAGAGTATCTGTGATGTATCTGGGGATCCTGAAGATCACGAGGGCCAGACTGACATAAATCCAAAAAGCTTGAGACACTCAGGACGTCTGTCCCTAATTTTAACGATTTATCAATTCACTTCTGTGCTTTTATGTTGCACATTAGTGCAGACGGAAAGATGCACAAACAAAAATCACTGACAAATATCTAAACTATCCACCAGCCATCGAACCTGAAGCATTTACAGGTCTAATAACGCCACAAAATGGGTGCAGGTGGTGTCTGATGACAAGCTAACATGTTAGCCTGTGGATATTACTGCAGCTGCAGTCTGATTGAACTCTTAGTGCCTGTTTTTTGTTATCTGAATATTATAGTCTCTAGATAAAGTACAATACTTCTTGATTTCATGTTCTCAGCTTTATGTAGCCATCAGCTTCAGATGCAGGAACGATACTGAAGCATTTATATCAGATATCAGCACATTCTGTTACTCTGACTCGTCGAATATCCCAAAAAAACACTCAGGTTCGACATATTTAGAGGTGACGAGTCTGATATACTGAGACAACACATCTCTTGAACGACTGCATCAATCACATTAATCAAATTTAATTAAAGTATCACACAGCGAAGGAGAAGGAGTTTTAAAAGTGTCTCCGCAGCTCTTCTTCTATCTGAAGTGAGTCCGTCTGAGGCGCAGAACATACATATTTCATCAAACAGACTCCCAGGTCAAATATTACTTATCATTCACTCTCACCGTCTGACATTTCTCAACATTTCCTGTCCTCAGTCTTTTGTTCTGACAGGAATGAGAAACAAGTCGGCTGTGAGCTCCGTTCTCCTGCTCTGATTTTAATTTGATTTCTTTTTGGTCACAGAGGCGCTCGACTTAATCTGCTGTACCGTCGGCGTGTTGGCCTGCTCGCTGAGGTCGCCTGTATTTCTTTGTGATTTATCAGAGTAAGCTGAGGTGGGATTAGTGGGTTTGTGACCAGGGACGACCTTTTCATTTCATTTCCCTGCAGTCCCACAGACGCTGGCTGGAAATCACAATGAAACACTGATCTCTCTCTCTCTCTCTCTCTCTCTCTCTCGTTCTCTGTTTGTCTTGTCGCTCGCCCACAGATGAACTGGAGCACATGTCTCATTCTGTTCACAACAAAGGTTTGGTAATGTTATCACCTTGTGTGTGTGTGTGTGTGTGTGTGTGTGTCTGTTGTAGTGAACTACCACAGAAGCAGTTTGGAGTAAGTTGTTTCTATCACCCATTTTCCCACTGGTTAAAAATCCCACTTAAACCCACTAACATCGGGCTTTTGTGTGCAATGGGAATGTTTACACTGCATTTACACCTGGGTCAGTTGACTCTGCAGTGGACACGGGTTTGACCCGGTGAACGGGCTAAAGTCTGACGTATGTCCTGTCGCACAAAGTGATGACGCGTTATCAACATCCGGTGGTGGCGCGTAAATAAGACCGCCGTAGTAAAATGTACAAACTGGTTCGTCACTGGCCTCCACGCTGCCGACTGCTCGCTCGTGCTTATTTACAGTGACGAAGGCTGACTGTGGCATCGTCTCACGTCACCTGTGTCAGGGCCAAAAATCAGCACTTGAACACATCGCAAAGACCACAACCGTGAAAAGTGGCAGCGGTGAAGAGGCAGAGTTAAAGAGTAAAAATAAGGATGTACACAGTCAATGGGTGCGAAACCCTTGAAACGTTCCCTCCTTTTTCTCTTCTCATGCAGTGATCTGCTCAGTTGAAAAGCCAATCAGAGCAATTTCTCTGACCAACAGCCTCGGCCTCAAACTCTACATGCTCAATCGACCAATAAGGTGCCGACAAGGGGCCAACTAGCGGCAGCAGTGCAGGAAACACCACGACGACGAGGGCCACAGGCGCTCACAGAAGTCGGTGGCATTGACACCAGCGTGCAGTTCAGATCAAAACGAGGGCTGAGTTCAAAGATGGGTGTGGTGACAGAGTAGTCACGGGTCGACTTCTGAACTCATGTGATACTACATGGTCTGTAATTATTATTTTACTTACAGATTGTTGTTTAACTGGTACTTCAACTGCAGCTGACGTAATATTTAGTTTTTTTTATGTCTCGTATCGTTTGTGATATGAGAAAATACATTCAGTCACTTTGAGCAGAAAACTTGAATATCAGTAGGCGTAGCTCACCATGGTAACAACCGATGAGTGGCAGCATTCCTAATATTGATCAAGTGCTGCAGTCTTAACATTCAGCTCGAATGCAGCGAAAATGCAAGAAAGAGGCGACTGTTGGTGCCGAGGATTTATTAAATAACTGTTCTCTTGTTTGTTCCCTGCAGTCATATTCTGGAAGATGCCTGTTTAAGCCACACCTGCCTTTGAACCCTCACCTCCTTTCATTTGTGTTGCTCAAAGCAGAGAGAAATAACATCTGAAAAACTCATCTGGGTTTAAATGATTCTTCCTACAAGAGAAATGTTTGCAGACGAGACCTGTGGACTATCAGGAGTCAAGAGGACGATATGAGACCCCAAAATGTGGACAAATTAAACCCAAACTATCTGTCTTGGATATAAACCAGGGTCTAACAGCATGTCTGCCTGTTAGACATCACAACACGCATCAAGACAAACCTCCTC
Source organism: Pagrus pagrus (assembly GCF_965226575.1). Classification (NCBI taxonomy): domain Eukaryota; kingdom Metazoa; phylum Chordata; class Actinopteri; order Spariformes; family Sparidae; genus Pagrus; species Pagrus pagrus. The sequence continues at coordinate 37,292,987 of NC_140185.1, read as the reverse complement.
CTCCTGCAGGAGCAGAAAACGCCTCGTAACAACATCTCAGAGGTAAAGCAGATAAATTATAGTCAGCGGTCGCCAGGGAGATGAGAGACAACGCTTTGATGAATCAACAGAAAGAAACCTGACGAGAGGAGAAGCTCAGAGATCAACAGTCTGACTGCGCGCGCGCACACACACACACACACACACACACACACACACACACACACACCCGCACACACACACACACACACACACACACACACACACATACACCCGCACACACACACAGTAACACATGCAAACACTGACCCAGTAACCACAGCAGGGACCTTTGCCCGTCGTCCTACCTGGATATATTTCCTGCGCTCCTTCGGCGTGATCTTAACATGTGGTCACAAGTTCAGCTGCACAGAGCGAGCCAGGCGCTCTTCCTCGTCATGCCCTCCTCCTCCTCCTCCTCCTCCTCCTCCTCCTCCTAATCCTCCTCTTTCAGCTCTCCAGCTCCGACAATAAACTCCACAGTCTTTTCTCTCTCAGCAGACTTTTGTCCCAATTCTTCAACCTCTGTCGCTGCTTCATGCCCTCTTTTCCTTCCTTCTGCCGCTCTCCTCCCACTGCTCCTCCTCCTCCTCCTCCTCCTCGCCGTGCACAAACACACCATAAATCGCCTCCACCTCGGTGGGAGCGGCTCTGATTTCAGCCCCCTCTCCTTCCTCTCCTTCCTCTCAGGGCTTTTACTGAAACGAGTTCAGCTCCGTCAGACAGATGGGAGGAGAGAGGTGGAAAGAGGAGGAATAACGGGGAGAAAGGAGCGGTGTCATCTTACATACTGTCAGGGATAATAGAGAGGAGCTTTGTGGGTGTTTTAGCTGTGGAATGCAAAAAGTCTTTGAGGCCAACACAAAAAAAAGAGAAAGAGAAGCGTTTGGGTTTGTCTTCCTCGGTGTGTGCGGGAGGGACGGACGCAGCATTGTTCACGGTCGATCAATGAACCAGCACCTGCAACCGGTCAACAATCACAGGGAAGAAGTCCAGTTCTAGATCCAGAACAAGACGAGGCATGCCACTGTGCAGACTGAGCATCAGACTGAACTGATGCCTGGTTTCACCTCACTCATTCGTTTTTATCCAAAGCAGTTATTATGTTTCCACCCTGCAGCTGCTGACACAGACGCCGATTCTTCTTCTTCATTTGTAATACGCAGCTTGAGATATTTCACACAGTCATGCTTTACAGTACTTGAGAACATGGTTTCAAATTATTCTGTTATGTTCTCCATCACATTTTAAGACTAAAAAAGCAGAAATCAAAGCTTGGCGAACTCAACCAGCCCAACAGCCGTCATCACAAACCAGACGTGCACAGACACAAACACAAACTAACTACAGCAGATTACAGTGAAGACAGAACCACAGAAATAGGTTGTCAGGGTCTAAAAATAACTTTTCTTTCTAACCAGATTAACTCAAATCTCTCTCTCTGGAATAATTCTAGTCTTGAACTGACTGAGCCAAAGATTATAATCTTCCTGGAGACCAGCTGAAGACTGACAGGAGTTACAGACACTGCTCCTGACCATCCTCCACCTGTAGGGGCAAGTCCCAGAGCTAACTGGAAGCTAAAAACACTGGCACAGCTGACCGGAGACACAGCAGTGCTGGCTCAGGCCTGTGAGGCCGACCAATCAGAGCAGACTGGGCTTTTCTGTAGGAGGGCCTTAAGGAGAGGGAAACACGAGTGGACAGTATGAGATAATTAAAGCATGTGTAATAAAAATATGAACCTGAATATTAGCACGTCTTGGATCTTGTCAGTGAAGACCGATGAGTATCAAACGAGCCCCTGATAGGACCTGTTCACCAATCAGATCAGTTTCTGAGTCCGATTCAGAGGAAACACAGTGGAGATGATTTTCCAGCTACAGAGTTACAATCTGATGTTGTGTTTTCTTGGCTTTGTGCTCATAAAGTTGTTTATTTCATCTCTTAACGTTGCCCAGGACACCACGGTCAAACAGTAACAGAGACCCATTTAAACGACTGTAAGCTCCTGGTTTAATTTATAACCCGTCCAGGAAACTGCCTTTGATGTGAGATTGCTCTCACTTCTCGATCCGCTGCAGACGCTGTTAAACAAACTCACGGAGCGCCTGCAGAGTCCAGGTTTATTTGCCAAACATGATTCATGGGGAGTGAATCCGTCCTGGCTCATCCTCTGTGTTTCAGGCGCCTGGAGGCATGAAGGTAAGTTCCCTTAATAACAAAAGCATCACGAGTGTGCGAGCGCTCTGTAATTACTGAGCACACAGACCTCCAGTGTTGGCGGCGCTGGGTCGAGAACGAGTCGGTGCACGCTGCATGCCTGAGCGACTGAAGCTGCGCCGGTAGATGCTTCATTAAGGACGGGGATCAGTGGAGTGGATCAGCAGGGAGGCTGGAAACCGACTGCAGCTCTTATCTCTTCTCAGGAAACAACTCACACTCTATCTGTAGCTTTGGGGGAAACTCTACACCGCACATGAGCAGTGCCAGGAACGTCTGTAATCACCTCCTGCAACGTAAACTGTGTGCAGAGCTCAGAAGCTTCCTCCTGGAGCCGCACTTTATCTGGAGGTTATTCCAGGTTACCTTCAGCAGGTACGACAGACGTGCAGACAGGACAGATTAAAAGAAACACCATCATTTTTTAAGAGTCTTAAGTTTGTCTTCGTGCCGACAGAGCAGCTTCAGTGCTCCTCAGCATTACGTCACCGAGTCTCTGAACTCTTCTGGAGGGATGAAAACCTTCCTACTAGAACATATTCCCTCATTTGATGTTCTGATGACGGTAGTGACGAGCTAACACGTCAGTCCAGTCTCTGTGACTCCTGAAGCTCCTCAAGGTCACTTAAATCTTTTCCACGCTGCTGCATGCTACAGACAATTACTGCACAATTAAAGACACAAATAAGATCTGAATCAGTTCAGCAGGCGAGCTGTGGAGTTTGTAGTTCAGCAGCTGGAGCTTGAAAAAAGACGGCCGTGTTGGTTTAACAAGGATGAGACATCAACACTTAGTCCATCAACAACAACACGTCCCGCGAGTCTTAACATCCAACTGCATGCGGCTCCCGTGAGGCTCCGGCAGAGACTCTGAGGTTAACAAAGAAATCTCTCCATCTTTGATATCCAAGACAGAGATGAGACCGCGGCGCTGCACTGTGAAGTAATATTTCTCCTCCGAGATAAAAACAGGTTTTAACAAACAGCGGTCGCAGGGTCAACGACTCGTCTCGCAATTTACTCCAAGAACAACAACATGTGTTTTATTGGCTGCAACTTGTTCTGCTGTGAGGGGATCAGGTGACCGTCCTCCAGACGACCTGACAACTTAACACCAACACTTCCCTCCTTGTTATGGGGTCAGAGGTCAGGTTTACGGGCCCACAGGGGGGTGTTACTGCAGACTGGTAGCACATAAACAAGAGACGGAGGCTCCACTTTCCCTGCTGAACATAGAAAGAGTGGTGGAGGTGGTGGTGTTGGGTGTGAGGGGAGTGAGTGGACAGTAGAGGGCAGGGGTGAGGAGTCTGGTTTCCCCCTCGCACCTGCTGCACTTCCCTCCTCCTCTTCTTGACTTCCAGGGAAGTTTGAACTCTGTCTTATCTCCTCGATACGACACTCCCTTCTGCTAAAAATGAAGCATCCAGCTTCAGTTTCAGCAGAGAGACTTCAGGACAGCAGACACTGAGATGTAATTACATTCGATGTATGTTAACCATCACAGCTACATGACAGCTCATCTTAACATCTGTCAGGCTGCCAGTATCCAATAGCTTCCGAGACACATTTCTGGATGTTGTGTCGTCCGACCGTCTTTACCTTTCTAAAACAAATGATCAGACCTGAGAAAGGAGCCACGGTTTGACTTCTCTCTCAGATCACAACTCATGCTGACCTTCAACGGAAAACCAAATCACAATCCTCAAATAGAACCGGACACTGACGACCAACAACAGCCCGCGAATCAGTCGTCACAAAGAAAATCTTATCAGTGATTATCCATTAAGACGGCACTGCCATGATCAACAGGGAGTGATGGTGAAAAAAACTATAAAAAAAAAAAACGCTGTGAAAAAAAGCAGAACTTTCCTTTTAAGGACAACAACAGCTGAGCTACTTTAAATTCAGTGCGCAGAGGATCAGTGTTGGACGGCGCTGCAGAGGATCTCTCTCCATCTCTTTCAGTGTAAACATGTGCTGCCCTCTGGCTCTGCACTGCCCACCCACACCGACTGTATAAATAATATGACAATAGAGTTTACACACAGATACACACACACACACACACACACACACACACAAGAGCTCTTCTGTCTGTTTCTCTGAGCTCCGGCTGCCTACACACTGCAGATTCACACACACACACACACACACACACAGAGCGGGTCAGAGGTTCTGCTGAGAATCTATTAAAAGCAGTGAGCTGTTGTGTGTTCACCTCCAGTTTCTGAGCAGAACTGCAGGTTTATAATGTTTCTATCTATCGATGGAGCAAACGTACTGAAATAGATCCGTGGGCTGTTTTACACAGGTCGGCTGATCGATACAGATGACTCAGCGATCGCTCGGCCAGTTGTTGAGATTGTTGCCTTTAAAAAACTCACTTAGTTTCAAAAAGTAAATCTCTCTCCTCCCTCAGGAACTCAAAGCATTTCTATCAATGTTACTGCAACATATGGGAGGTTGTCCGTGACCTCTCAGCTCTTTTACACCGAATCTAATGAAATGTGACCTTTCTGTAGGATTCAGACACAAGAACTGTGTTTATATTTACTCAGTTACTTTCTGGTAGAAAGCAGTGTGGGATGCATCCACATACTTTCATTTTTATGCTCCAATTTTGCAGCATTGTTTTTAAAAATGTACTGATTTGCTGGATGGATGGATGGATGGATAATCCAGAGCTCACACGAGGTCGGCATAACGCAGCATAACGAGGGTGATTATCATAAAACCACAACAGATACGGTCCCAGACGCACCAAACCGCTGTGTCAAACACGTCCTCCTACATGAACAACTGAATAGGTCTTTGTTGTACTGCACAGTTTGGTCCAGTTTAGGAAAACATTGTGGGTTAAAATGACATCAGTCATGTTATTATGTGACATCACTTTATCATGTTAGTCAGTTAAAATAAACCACAGACCACAGACAGCTCTTAAACCTCTGACTACTTCGCTTGACTTCCGTCTTTGCTGCTGAAATAATTATAACGGCCACCAGAGGTCGAAGAAACATTAACATGGTTGTAATAAGCTGCTTTCACAGTTGAACTCTACGATTGTTTTTCTGATGAGGACTCCTCACGTCGCCTGTGTCTCCGCCAAAACTGGAAGACTCAGGACGGCGTCTGCTTTAGTAAGAGTGGTATGTTTAAATCATGGATACTATGATGATGACAGACAGAAGAGACTTTATATGTTTCTTTTCTCGTGCACTGATTCGCTCAGCTGAACAGCCAATCAGAGGGATTTCTCTGCAGGCGGTTCAACATGCCGACTGATGCCAACAGTGCCGACACGCCGCAAAAACTCAGGCCAAAGATCCTCATTCATGAGCTGCACATCTGTGAACACCCTGCAGCCTCAGATGTCCTTTGTTATATTCATTTGTAAGACTGCAGAGACATTAGCATTAGCATTAGCATTAGGCTGATATTGAAGAGGGAAACCTGAGTTATAACAACTCCCAGCGTGGTTAGTTAACACGGTCAGAGAGAGAATCAAGGCGGTTTGTGATTTGTGGACTGACCCTATAAGATCTGTGTTTCTGAGAAGATCTCGGCTGGAAACAGGAGTTAAAAAACTTGTAGCATGGAGCAGCGTGACCCGGAGGCGACGCTCCATCATGTGGTGGAGCTGCAGCTGAAACTCAGCAGAGACCGAACCAGAGCCTGCAGGCTACATAACTACCAGCTGCTCTTTCCCTGACCCCGACTCAGATAACATGCTGCATCTGAGGCTGCAGGGTCGCTCTGTCTGCCTCCGTCAGCCCACACACCGACTTCATGTGGACGCTGACGTCTCTCATTACACACGGGTCCACAAGTCCAGAACTTTTTCATGATTTTCTGACTAAACCAGAGCAAACTCAGTATGAGAAATGTTATATTCCTCCAGCACTTTGTTGATGTTGTTCTGAAGGCTGAACAATGAAGCTGGTTCTGTTTCAGTCCAGACAGAGGTCAAGTATTGAGTTGACTCTCTCTCATGAACTCAAAAGATCGTGATGCAGAAATCATGAAAAAACAGAAAAGACGAGTAAAATCTTCACGTCTTTGCAAAAACTGCTGCTGGATTTAAAATTAAAGAGGTTTCGGATCAGAACTGTGTCACTGAGGGGAACCAAAAGAAAAATAATAGGTCTCTGACACAGAATCACACCATGATGCCTGAAAAACCCAAACACACACACACACACTTCCTGTGCAGCACCGACCCGACCAGCAGGAGCAGGTCCGGCACAGCAGGCTGAACCTCACAGCTCACATTTCATATTTGAGTCAGGACCGACTTCACCAGAACCACTGACACCTCCTCTGATCTCCTGCTCAGGAGGCATGACAGAACTTCCTGCTCACAGTGAAACACCTGAGACGAAGGAGACAGCTTTATCTTTTCTACTTCGTCCTCTTTTCAGCTGGTAAACAAACAGAACTGGATCACAGTAAACATCTGGTGAGGAGACAGACAGATGTGACCCGTTCAGTACCGTCCTCCTGCTCTCTGTGATCACCAGGACGAGAACGTCCACCAGTAGCTGTTCTCATTAACGCGTGTTTCTGTGGCAGTTTTCAGAAACTAGAAGAAGGATTTCAGGATTTCATCACAGTTCAGCAGCTGCACTGTGATCGAGGCAGTCAGAGGCAGCGTGTTTGTCTTCTTGACTTTCAGCTGAAACTCTGAAAACACCAACAGTGTTTCAAGATTTACACTTTTGGAAAAGCTACATTTTTGTGGTAAAAACCGACCCAACCACCAGAATAAATGTTGTCAATGTATGTTCCTGCAAACCATGGAGACACTGTATGTGGAGACACGTGCATATGGTCGGGTTAGGTTTAGGCACAGAAAGCAGTTAGTTAGAGCTAGAGAAAGTCTACAAGTGTTTAAATGTCGTCTCAAACTGCCGTCACTGGCTGCAGCCTTGTCGTCCAGCTGTGAGTCCGACCTCATACCCTCGTCCCACGGACACGAAAGTAAGATATACATGTAATCTGAACATGACATCAATGTGGTACGTCCCTGGTTTTTTACTTTGAAATGAACGTAGACGTACTCTCAAAAACCACACGTGTTAAGTTCAGCTGACAGCGCCCTCTAGTGACCTGGAGGAGCTGAGGAAGAAGTGACATTATAGCTCCATGAAATCAGACAGAAGATCTGTGTTTGCTTCCTGTTTTCTTTTAACTCTGTTTAACTAAGTCTTTGTGCCTAAACGTAACCAAACGTTAACCCAAGCTGTGAAGATCAGGGGATGGTCCTGTTTCTGTTACGCTGGTCTTGAGCTGCTCTCCTGCTGATGCCGGCTGTCTGGAGGACAACTACAAACATATTTTGTCACTTTCTCTGTTCACAGACTTGCAGAGCTCACAGAGGGCTTTGTGCCTGGATGGGGTTTTATCTTGGGAAAGTAAAAACAGCTTTTGTTGAGATTAAATAAAAAATTCCCTCTGTAAATGTTTTGAGCTGAAAACTCAAAGAGGAATCAGGCTGCTGAAGCTAAATATTGTTCCCTGTCTGACTGTGAACACCTCACACTTCTTATCTTTTCCTCTCTGCATCTGGAAACTAGAACCAGAATCTGGTTTTTGTTTTTGTGCGTTCGTTTTCCAAACGTTGAACAGCTGAGCCGCATCAATTAAGCGTCGCTGTTTGGCTGAAAATCAGATCCAGTTAGCAGCTTTTTGGATATATGTGGAAATAAACTGTGGCCAACTCTGTTATCATGTCGCTCATTATGAGTCTGACGGCCAGGTGTGCTGGACTCGGCCCAAGACAACCGGAGCAGAGCAGAACTGAACGGCTGCCCGGAAGATAGAAATCTACGTCAGGCTGCAGGACAGGCTTTGGAAAACAATAAATGTCATATATAAATATATAAATGTATGATTTGTATATTTTAACAACTGAAGCATTGAAACTGGAAAACAGGAACAAACTCTTATCTTGAAATCTCTGTTGGCTTCATGATCTGTCTGATGAGGTTTGAGGTTTGCACCTGTTATTCTGCGGCGCTGTTGACCCCGTTTGATTCATCTCAGATCTAAAAATAAAACTTTACTGGTCATCCTCAGATCTGGACTGAAGGTGAACACCATAAAAATAATCTCAATGTTCAAGTTCTGTTTTGGAAATCAGACAAACTCATTTTCATAACTGACGTCTCCTCCAACCGCTCGGTTTCATAAAGACTGTGCATTGTTTTGTTTGTACTCTTTAGTCCTTTCGTTTTAACCCTTTTTATCATATCATGATTCTCTTTCATCGTTTCTTCCATGTGAGGCGCGTCGTTTAATCAGTGTGAATACATGAATAAATAATCGGGTTGAATACGAGGAAAAGTGGCAGTCGGGACTCAGAAATGTGCTAAAAAAGTGAAGTCAAGCTGACATTGTGTCTCGCTGCCTGACACATTAACACATAAACAGACTGGATTTCATCTCAGCATTATTCAGAGAGTGTGTGTGTGTGTGTGTGTGTGTGTGTGTGTGTGTGTGTGTGTGTGTGTGTGTGTGTGTGTGTGTGTGTGCGCTGCACTTTGATGCTGTGAGACCTCGTCAGGCTTCTGTTAATGTGGTGAGTCACATGCTGCTATTTCTGTCCACATTAATGCTGCGGTGCTCTCAGGCTGGTCTGAGGTCAGCGCAGGGTAAACACCTTTCATCAGGTCACTCCCTGTGATCCGGCTGACAGGTGACGTCCAGCACTCACAGACGAGCTGGGAGAAAACGTCTAGTGATGTATAGATCTGCAGGACTGATTGTAACTTACCCTTCATCTTTAATCTGATTTTAATGCCTGAATGATTTTTTGTTTGTTTGATAGACAACTGCTACATCACTTCACTGGAGGTCACCAACAGACAGAGACAGTTTTCTAACTCGAGAAGTCGAGAGAGGAAAATATGGTAATGTTATTTTTGATCAATGGCATCATCAGACCGTATCAAACACACAAGTGATGAAGAAGACAAAGACGAAGGAGGAGAAGACAAAGATGAAGGAGGAGAAGACAAAGATGAAGGGGGAGGAGGAGGAGAAGAAGAAGAATACGAAGAGGACGAAGAAGAACAAGAAGAAGATGACGAAGACAAAGAAGACGACGAAGGACAAGAAGAAGACAAAGAAGACAAAGACAAAGGAGGAGAAGGTGAAGAAGAATACCAAGAAGACCAAGAAGACCAAGAAGAAGGAGAAGAAAAAGACGAAGAAGAAGAGGTAGAAGAAGAAGAATCAATGTGGTCGTCCAACATAATACGGGCTTTGCTAAATATCTTACTGGCGATGTTCTTGTGGGGCGACAGGGTCGGTTTTACATTTCGTCTCCTTCCAACAACACACTGATCTCTAAGAACACATCGTCACCATGGAGGACGTAGCTGCTCAAACTTAACTGAACTGTAACTATTGAAGAGCCATCAGACTGTTTTCAGTATGGAGACTCTGATACTTCAGGTCTCGTCTCGTGTGAGGAGACGAGCACCAGATCTGACTGTATCTGTCACCGAGTCAGAAGATGTTCTCCTTCTTCCTTCCAGGATTGTTTACACTGTGTTCATCCCATCTTAAACCTATTTTAACACCAATTATACGACAGCAGAGAGGCTGTGAAATCGAATTTCACCCCTCGTACCCTCTCGGCTGCCGATCTACAGAAATCCCGTCTCGTCCCGGTGACTCACAAAGTGCTGAGAGGAAGCTGCCGTGTGCTCGAACAGCTTCAGGATCTGATGTTGAGATTGTGGCGATTCCTCGGCTTGAAACGTCACGTACAGAGGGCGAGCGAGGTATGGAAAGAGAGAGAGAGAGAGCGAGAGGAGGTGGAGCTAAATGATTAACTATAGACGTGAGTTCATTTCCCCTGCGGAGCCCCGGCTCCATTTCTTCCCATCCACCAACAGAGATTCATCTCCCTGACAGCGAGAGGTGTGTGTGTGTGTGTGCGTGTGTGTGTGTGTGTGTGTGTGTGTGTGTGTGTGTGTGTGTGTGTGTGTGTGTTGATAGTAGATACAGTGACATCCATTAATAAAAGCTTTTCACTGTACGCATCGCATGTTGTCTCCCTCAATCTTCGTTCATCACTTCCCCTCCGTCCATCTTCTCCCTCATTTCTCCAGCAGTCACAACAAATGTAGTCGATGGCTTCACAGGGCGGCCTCATCATTTACTCGCTATGACGAAGAGGACAGCGAGGCACTATGGGGAGGAGGGTGGAGGCGGCGGTGTTGTTGTTGTTCGGAGCTCAAGGCGCTGCTGGCAACCTCGAAGGAATCTTTTTTCTTTCAGATGATTTCGATCAGATATGAGAAGGTTTTATTGTTGTTCAGAGTTAATTAGTGCGATCAGTCCGACAATCAGGATTTAAACGAATACAATCTTATTTGGAAGTGAACAAAAGTGATACTGAGGCTGTTTTATCCATTATCGTATTTTTGATTCATCTGTAATCATGAAACGCAGGAAACGTCCTCTCTATTGTTAGAGATCGTTCTTGATATGATTCTCTTTAAATCAAAAAACATAATATTGAGAGCATTCATTCTGTTTGCAGGGGAAAGCCTTCTGTGTTACCGCCTCACCATGTTGTACACTTGATGATGTCATTATGTGACACTGCGTGCGGTGCATGATGTCGTGACAACACGTTAAAGAGGAGCAGGTGGACAGAAATGGTTTATTATAGATGAAATTATCTGAACATGGTACGCAGGTTAATTAAGTTATGGAGTGTTTAGACATTTAGAAATCTTTTGGATCAACATGTTTTGTGTTTTTATTCAGAAAAAGTGATTTAATTCTTTAAATGACAACATATTTATATTATTTTTGTATTTTTTTCATGGTTTATTGACATTATTAACATAATCTTGAAGGGTAGGTTGTACTTCTGTCCATCCAAAAAAAAAAAAATCTAATAATAAACTGACACACAAACTGACAAACAGGCGACTTAATGAAAGTCTTGTCACAGCTCCTCTCCAGCCTCCTCGGCTCGTCACAGATCTTAAGTTTCTTCTGAAGAAAGACCTTTTATTGTTTCTTTATGATCTCTTCAAAAGAAAATTTAAATGTCAAACAAAGTAAACAAGATGTTCCCGGTGGACTTGAAGTAACTCTTTTCATAACTGGTTTTCACTTTACACGACAGCTGAATTTGTTTCGATCTTTCTACATAAAAAACAAAAAATAGGTTTCAATCAGATCCTCCCTCCACAGATCACACAACGTCGAAACCTGCTGTCACTTTCAAATTCATTAAGCTTTAATACACTGACCTTTCTATGAGGTCAAATATTTATGCTCATGTGTTCAGACCCTCATGCGGGGCTTCATGTCACCTCTGACCCTGACGGACCCCCTCAGGACAGAGACCTGGGAACACCAGCTCATTAAAACCACGAAGCCTCCGGCCTCCCGGACCCTACCAGCACATCACATGGCCTCTAATGTTTGTCATCCATCCAATCAGAGGCAGGATGTGGAGGAGGGGGTCAGAGGTCAGGGGATTAGGAGTGGGAGAACGAGGCATTGTGGGTGCGTGCCCTGTGGTTGAGCCAGGTCACTTCGGTCTGGAAACTGTGGCGAGGGAGAACACAACTGTGTGTGTGTGTGTGTGTGTGTGTGTGTGTGACTGGCTGTCACCTTGTAAAAGCTCATTACAAGTCTTACAGGTCATCTGCAGCCGCGAGCTCATCAATCAGTCAGAGGTGTCGCATTTCTGCACACAGCAGGTTCAGACACACACACACACACACACACACACACACACACAGGTCTACTACAGGGTCTGATTTAACTATCTAAAGCTCAACTAATCAATATATTTTATATTGCCAATGAATAAAATTACTACATGTGATCTGAAGGTGTAGGAACAGTCTCTCTCCATCGAGGTGACGGATCAGAAAATGCTCGTATGAATCACTTTTGTACCAACATGAGTCATTCTGGACGATACTGATACACAACACATTTACAGTTTAGACACGAGACGCGTCTCTATGAGACAGTGAGACGGACACAACGACGACAGCCACAGCATCAGGGAGGACATGGGTCAGTATGGTGTTGTTATGGACTCTACTGCCTCTGATTGGCTCGCGTCTAAGCTGTGACGCTGATGCATCTGATTGTGAGCTGCAGTTTCCCCGGTAAACACACCGACCTCTCCAGCTGTGGCCCAGTGGCAGCAGCCAGCTGGACGGTCCACCCGTCAGTCCACTCTGATTCGCCAGTGACACTCTGGTAGCGAAGAGCTAAATACTCTTGTATTGTAAAATAAATACTCTTCCTCCCTGCAGTATTATCGAAGAACAACCGCTAACAACATTATAAACATGTTTTATTTCCAAAACATTCTTCAAAATAAAAGTCTCCGTTACTTAGTCATTTAAAAGCTTTTATCATGAGGCTGCTAAATGTTGGTTTTCAGCGGCAGTTACTTAACGACTCCTGAAACAGTCAAACAGCAGATATCTGAGTGAGTAAACAGGGACGCAGGAGAGAAACTAGACTTCAGACAACAGAGATTCAGTCAAAAGCTACAAAACTGAAAAACTTCTGCGACCTGAACAAACAGACTTTTACAAAGGGGGAAGGTCGCAAGACGTCAGTGACGCCTGCTTTGAGGCAGGACGGGCGAGCTTTGGTCCTGCTCTGGAGATGATCCATCTCGGGCACGGCTCTGTAAAACTCTGCACTCGACACCAAAAGTGCCAATGGAAAAGCACCACAAGACCCCACAGAGCTCAACTCCTTCCTCTTAACGGCAGATCAAACATTACTGGGACTTTATCGACATCAGCTTAATCAACTGGGAGATTCTTGTTCAAGATGTTTGGTTAAATTGGGATCGAAAGGCCTCCAGAAGACGCCTACGCCACTGAACTGAACACACACACACACACACACACACACACACACACATTTCCACCAACAGTTTTCTGTGTGTCATGAAGCTGACAGTTCGCTGGTGGATCCTCTCGCACTGCACAGACTTCAGAGGCCGGTTATTCCCAAACTCTAAATAATCTGCAGCAGCCACGGGACCAAAGGAGGACGATCACTCGACGCAGCCTCTTTTTATCTGATCAGGATGAAAACACTGCCTCATACTCGCTCCGTCTCCACAGCTCCAACCAAGTCCCAGTGCCTCCCAAATTACTCCTTTTCATGTAGTTGCAGCGTACACGAGAACACACGACGTGCAGGCAGCCGGCTCAGAGTCGACGCTGTGTGCGTCGTGTTTTTAAAATTGAACGAGGTCTAATCTAAAGCAAAGACACTGCAGAAGTCTTCAGGGAGAGTACAACAAAGCAGAGAGGATGTGGGAGGTGGTGGGGAGGAAATCTAACGGTCGATACCAGGAGGAAACTGAAGCACAATTCCCACCTGGTGCACTTTGATATGAGGAGTCTCCTGCCTCTGGTCACATGTTCACACTCTCAGCTGTCTGATCCACGACATGACAAACAGTCCCGATGTTTCAGTTCAGGAAATCTGCTCTTCATCAGCAGTTAACACGACGAACATTTACCAAACCAACCAGTTAGTGTAAATCCTTGAAATTTCCATGAAGTCAAAATCTGTGTTTTTTACACCTACACATCTTCCACTTCTGCTCAACAATGCCAAAAAGTCATTTTACAGGACTCTTAATGGTAATTTAGAGTTTATAATTTCCTGGAAAACAACAACATTCTTGATGACTCATCCTGCGTTTGAGGGCGTTAACTCATTTTGCATCGAATAAAAACGAGCTAAATTTTTTTCTGATGCTGGGATGGATGTACAAAAACAAGATGCTGCCAGAGAGAAGTGTTTCTGATTTTACTGGTCGTTTCCCAGATATAGTTAGTGATTGATGAAAATGTAACCAGGGTTGGGTCGTCGTCTTTTCCAGTTTCTGAAGGGCGGCGTGACGGAAAAAAGTCTGAACTAAACTGCTAAAACTAGTTTTTATATATTGACCAGGCTCAGTGCTGCGTCTTGTGGCTGATGGCAGAAAAAAACACCAGCTACAGCTGCTACCACCAGTTGTGACAGTCGTACAAGACATTTTCAAGTCAAAAATGTCAAACATTGTCTGGCTCCAGCTTCATGAAGAGTTTTGGGGTTTTTGGACTGTTGGTTGGACAAAAGGAACAATCTGAAGCCGTCACTTTGGGCTCTGGGAGGTATGATGGGCATTTTACACAATCATCTTATCTTAAAGATTAATCGTGAAAATAATTGTCTGATTAAGCAATAATGAAATAAGTTGCAATAAGTTGCAGCTCAAACACCATCTGTGCCTCAGGGGGCAGTAATGAGTCCCTCAATGAGCGCTGCACTCAAAAACTTAGCTGGACAAGAGTCACAAAGAAGATATTTCTGCTTTGTTGGACGTCTTCAGTGTGTTTTGGTTTTGAGGATCGGCCGTGTCTGGTTAACTTTCCTCTGATGAAGAGCAGCTCAGTTTCTCCTACGCAGTGGATGAGTGTTCATACAGTCCAACACGACTGTCGGTGTCCCAGAGGGAAAACTAAAAGAAAGTCCGCCCACAGCTCACATTCATCGTCTTCTAGACTAACCGGGGGCCTGATGTGAACAAGATCTGTGCTTCATGTGAAACATTCACACAGACTATAAATGCAATAATAGACATTTACAGATCTTGAAATATTACTGAACATGAACATAAGATGGTTTCAAGTCAAAACCTTTCTACGATTGGCTGCTGCCAGATGATCTGATAAACACTGATACTTTTCATTGATCAGCAGTGAATGGATCCATTACACGTTCATATAATTCTATAAAACGAAATGTAAGTCAGTAATTCAGCCGGTTCTTGAACGCTTCATCAGTGAGATCCGTCTCTGTCTGTTTCCTGTTTGCTCTTTCTGCTCATTAAGTCTGATGTGTTTGAACAAATCGACCGCAGCCGACAGCAAATATCACAGCTGGTGACATTTTTATTAAAAAGCAACAAACCCTGCAGACTTTTACCACCTGAAGCTGATCTCCTATCTGACAGTTCAGTACATTGTATTATCATCATCATATACAGTTTGTCATGTTCATGTTATTCAGACAGAAACTGTGGTAGTGTAATCAAGATAACTCCACATTTGTTGCATTATTTAAAGAAATATGTCAATTAAAGAGTTTTTATTTCCAGAAGTTGACTTAAAACATCTTGTCTGTCGCTCCGACTGGCTCAGCTGTTAATTAAACTGGCAACAGGCAAATATTTGGCTCTAACTACTCAACCTGAAGTAAATGCTGATGGTACAGTGTGGTGACTGTAGAAAAGTGACACCATCCGCTTCTATATTGGATCCCTATCAGCTTGCTTTCATTATGCGATTCAGTCTGGATTTCTTTCTGGAAAGATGAGGGTTGAATTACAGCACAAAGAGACAATAAAGGGCGTCGTTTTCCCTGGTTACTAGTGTGGAAAAAGATCACTGCTGATGGAGGAAGCAAAGAAGGTGAAGAGGGAGAGGGCTAGAAACGAGAGTGAACGGACAGCGTTCACTGGATGGAGGCGCTCCGGTGTTGTGTCAAAGTCTGTTCCCCTGTTGATATGTGTTTCCTCTCAGCACCGGGACTCAAGACGCTTCAGAACCAGAATGCTTTTCACTCAATCGGTAAGAAAGAAAATCTGCCTACTTATTAATACGACCGGCTGTTTTACTCTGACGTTTCACAGCACTGAGATCAGGGTTTCTAGATCAAACGCGGATTCGCAAAACTCAGTTTTTTGCTTTGGACAGGAACCAGGCTGCTAGCAGCAGCCATGTTGCTAACCCTGCTAACAGCACCAACAGTAAACACCATAGGGAAACACTTTTGTATTTTAGCACAAAACACTCCACTGCCTCTATTGAGCGAGTATGGATCGTATATTAATACTGCAGTATTGATTTGTTTGTGATCTTTCTTCAGAGAGCTTCCTGCTCTGAATGAGTCTCCAGGCTAATGAGTTATGTTTCAAGCACACATTCATTTCCACTGCAGCTTCTATAATTAAAGGAAACCTTAAATCACTTAGAAGCCAATTAAACATGCCTCAGACTTTACTTCTTCATGTCTCGTGTCACATTATAGACACCACAGAAGAATCAGAAGAGCAGTCGTGTCAAAGTAAACACAGAGAAATCAACAGCAAAGAACAAACCCGACAACAACTCTCTATATCATCACGTCTTCTGTTACTGACTTGATGCGGCTGATTTTACACTTCACATGAAGTCAAGACAACAAAACCTCGTCACACTCCCACACACACACACACACACACACACACACACACACACACACACACACTGAGCGGAAGAGAAACAGTGTGACATTTGAAGCAAGAAGAAGAAGAAAGCGTTTGTTCCTCACCAGATTCGTAGACGTAAATCCCAGGGTGGGAAAGAAGTGTGACGGAGAAGCTGCTCAGTCGCAGTCGACGAGTCCAACGGGGACCACCGGGAGAAAATCCAGTCTGTAAATACATAAACAGGTATGAGATGACAGATACAGTGTGACAGACTGCTTATCAGATAAAAAATATAGAAGATATCGCATAAAAATACATTTAAAGAGAGAGTAAGATGGATATTTTTTTGTCGAGCTGTGTGAGCAGAGCAATTGAGCTGTCAATCAAACATCTGACACAGAAATTCAACTGTTCAAAGAAAAATCACAAAACGTTTCTGCTGATGTTGCCATCATTAGACTCATCACTGTGTTTCTGCATCAGGCTTCACGGGTCGACTGAACGCGGCTGAATGTGACCGGATCCGATGTTGTGAATTTCAGACCACAGAATCACAAATGGAACAAAAAAAACTGCATCCACCACAACGAAGACCAGTTATCGTTTAAACATGGTCATGTCTGTGAGCTGTGTGATATAATGATTGTTGGATGATAGAAAAACTACCATTGTTCCATATTATGCTTTGTTTATTTAATTATATCACAAATCAGACTCTTCACAGCAGTGATCTCAACATTTGGACGGCAGTTTGTGCAGGAAATTTGCATGAAGGCAACAGAAACAAACATGGAGAACAAACAGGACACAGAACGAGGTAACGCCGTATCAAATGACCCCGACCAGCCAAGACACAACGAGGAGCCTGAACCCAACACAGTCGGATCAAAACGTCTAAGACCACTGTAGAGATCTCTCATGTAGTCACGGAGAAGCACCGCTCCATCCTTCAGAGACATGCTCCACCCTGACGGAGTAGAAGCACTGCTCCATCCTTCAGAGACATGCTCCACCCTGACGGAGAAGCACCGCTCCATCCTTCAGAGACATGCTCCACCCTGACGGAGGAGAAGCACCGCTCCATCCTTCAGAGACATGCTCCACCCTGACAGAGGAGAAGCACCGCTCCATCCTTCAGAGACATGCTCCACCCTGACGGAGGAGAAGCACCGCTCCATCCTTCAGAGACATGCTCCACCAGTATAATGAGCCCAAACATGGTCCTTCCTCCACAGTCACCTGACCTCAACAAGACGCTTTGTGGAACCCTGTCGGATCCTGCTGGGATAACATGAGTCAGCAGGTTTGACACTAACTTGTGGAGTCCATGCCAGCTGCAGTGCATGCTGTCATTAAAGCAAAAAGGAGGACAAAGCAAATACAAAGATATTCTGAACAGAAGTGACAGGTTGCATGCCCTACATCATGTCTCCATGTCGTGGCAGTAATGACAAACAAAAAAAGTATCGATAAATCAAAACTGAATATCTGAAACAATTTCAGTATTCATTGTTTGCAGTATCGATACTCAAGCTGCATATTTCTCGCTGCTCCTTAAGGAGTAAATAAACGTAGGTGGTGTACACACGCTTTATTTCTCTTCTAATAAATGAAATGTTTTCCCATAATGTGATGGCAGTTGTTATCAAATATGACTATTTTTCAGGATATGATATCGAAGTCAGATAATCCAGTATTGTCACAGCACCAGAACTGAACTGCACCACTGAACTCTTACAATCAGACGTATTCACTGAGTCGCTACTACAAGTGTTGAGTAAAGCATCGGTCCAGGCCTGCAGCTTCACTCCAGTTGACTTCTGGGAAGGTACCAGTGTGCAGCGCAGCTCTGGGGGGGTTCAGGCGGTGACAGAGAGGCAGATGGGTGGAGTGAAGCAAGAAGTCAGAAAACCTCCACAAAAAGAGAGTGTTGTCTTTATTTCGTCCTCCCTGGCGCTCGCTGCGCTCCGTCCAGATGGCAGCTCCTCTCTGCAGCCGTACACAACAGAGGGAGGCGACATGACGCCCGTCAGAAACTCTGCCCCGGAGCCCGATCCGAGCCAGAGCCTGTAACAAACCCTCAGCACGCATGCCGACAGTCTAATCTGCATCCACATCAAACGGGGCGTGGAGCGGGGGAGGGGGGCTCGAGTCATCCCGACCTGCAGGAGGTCTCGGGCTGTTTTTACTGCAGCTGATAGCGGGAGTGCTGCTGTTGTTTGTGTGCTAACAGCCCTCTGATGGCTCCAGGAGCACAGCCAGATTGGCTCGTAGTGTGAAACAACAGCAGCCATTAAAGCTGCTCAATACAACCTGGGGGAGGGAGGGGGGAGGAGGGGGAGGCAGCCACCCACCCATAACACAGCCCTGCCCACTGTGAGCGAGGATAATCTCATTCTCTTTCTTTCTGTTTTTGTCTTAGTTAGCAGTAAACACAATCAGGAGAGACTCACATCCACTGACATGCTCTGCAGTAATCTGATTACTCTTACAGCAGTAAACAGATTACTGCTCTTTATCGTGTTAAAGGTTTAAAACAGTTTAACACACACACACACACACACACACACTTCTGCAGGATGAATGAAAACATGGAAGGTTTTGAAACATGAAAGGAAAGATTCCTTCTGCCAGCAGAGACGAGACGATGAGACGAAGATCATCAAGTCCAAAATGAATAAATCCAAAGTCTTCCAATCCACCGCACTGACGTGTATACGATGTTTACAGGAAACTTGTCACAGTAATCATGGGAAGGGGGATTAGAGGAGCCTGGTTCTCCTGGAGGAGACAGAATCTCTGGTATGTATCCACTTTAACATGCGAGTGTGTGCAGGTCGGGCTGGAGGAGCGTCGCTGCCACGGCTCAGCAGCAGGAATACGGATCAGAGGATAAAAGATTTCATTGTGGATTGTGATAAAAAACACTGTGGCTGAATACTCGGCTTGTACACCGGACAAGGATCATTAAAATCAGATGAGGGATTATGGATAAGGTCTCACAGTTTAATTATCCTTTATGATCACCTGACTGAAGACTGTTTGGTTGTATGTCCACATTTAATGATTCTCTCTCTTTTTTTAGACGATATAAAACTTTACGTCACAATTAACCCGGCCACATAATTCATGCTACAATCCTGAAGGCATCGTAAAGAAATAAGAAACAAATATTACTGCATCACAGATCAGCATATTCACAACAGCTTAATTTAAAATCTGATCAAAAGTGAACGAACACATCGTAGCGTTACAAGTGAAAATACATCAAATCTCTTCGTTTGAAACCTGATTTCTTATATTTAAACTGCAGACGATGCAAAGTGACACTGAAAAGCTGCAGCACCATGTTTCTACAGTTCTGTTTTCTGTCAGCAGTTGAACAGCTTGTTGATTTCAGTGGATCCTGTCATCAGATACAGTCTGTGACTTCAGATCAAACCCGACGAGAACACATGAAGAACTCACAGACAGGCTGGTGACAACACATCAACACATCAGCACATCAGCACATCGACACCTCGTGGGGATAAAAAATACTTAAAACCGCAGTAAGTTTATCAGCATCACAAACAGTCACAGGTCACACTGCATGGACTGAAAGCCAATTAGCAGCTTTGTGGAGCCGTGGAGGAGGTTTGACAATCAGCACTTTGATGTGCGACTTTTCAAAGCGACGTGACACAAACGACAGAGAGGACGAATCATGTGGGAGCTGACTGCAGGTGCAGCCGTCTGAAAGGGTTCAAAATAATTAAATACGTTAAAGGAGACGATCCACAAACAGGGACAACAAACAGACACAGACAGCACGGACGGACAACAGACGTGAAGTCTGTCTCGTGGTCGGGTCGTTGATATATCATATATATTACATCAGCTTCAGCCTGTAACAGGCTGCAGAGGTGCTTCATACAGCAAAGTGCCTTCAAACAGTCATGACTGAGGTGGACGAGCTGCAGTGGTGATGTTGGCAGCCATTTTAGATTTAGTCTGAGTTTTAGTCTTCAGACCGAAAAGCTCATTAGATTAAGTCACATTTAAGTCCTTCTTATCCTTCATAGTTTGAGCCTGTTCTTGTTGACAAAATGTTTTAAGTGTTAAAGTGTTTTCTCACTTTAACTAATTCAATCAGGCCTTTTAGTCTCTGTGGCTCCATTTGTTGCAGATTTCTCTTTCCAACGTCAGACAGTTTGATCTAGTCAAATGTTTTGATGTGCAAAATATTTGACTAGAAAGTGAAGTGAAAGGTCGCGTTCAGAGCTGCCAAGACGTGAAAACACATCGAGCATTAAGAGCTGCTTCAATCTCCAGATATATATATAAATATATGAATGAATAAACTGGCAGAAACACGATGGTGTGCATTTAGACTTTTTTCCAACAGGACAGACGTTTACTTGTCCTGGACAATGTCAAAGCTCTGCATGTTTCCCTCACAAGCTCTGTAGCTAACACATTTACCCAGCTAACACGTTACCCAGCTAACGATGGCCTGAAGCCAGACATTAGCTGACACATTAAGCCATCCGTCCATGCACATATATGCATCCATACCCCTAACTCACTTTGGGGAGTGTATTCTCACAGACAGACTCAACCAGGGATGCTGAGGGGTCGGTCTATATAATGTCTTTATAGTAAACGGTGGGCAACATGAATTTTTTTTTGCATTGATTTGAATGGGGAGGATTTCATGTGTCTGACAATTATTAACAATAATTAACAACATTTTGAACTAAAGCAGACGGCAAATGTGAACAGCAACATATTATAGGTCAGAACAGCCACTTTAACTACAGTCAACTACAGCAGGGAGATGAAGAGGGACACACAGTCCCCCGACTGAAAGTTCGCATCATGACTGAGGGAAATTAAGGTTTAACAAAGCTGAGAAACACCTGAGGTCCTCAGTATCCCAGAATGCACTGGGTGATAGACACTGTGCTATTTCCAGTTTATTTTTGAGTGTTTTTGGAAAAGAAAATCCACAGCCCACGACGACCAACATCTGAAAGTGATTTTACAGAAAAACAAGCACAAAGTCGCCTCTAATAAGCAGACCTGGCAACCCTGATCCGAGGCTCCAGTCTTCAGATCCTCCGACCCATCCACCCTTTCACTGCAGGGTCCTCATCTACATCTCCTCCAGGCTCCCTCCACTCTCACTGCAGCACTCGTCCACGCCTCAGGGCCGTTACCTTCAGTCCGACCAGCATCTCTCTCACCGGGACAGACGGACCGAAGCGCTGAGCTGCTGCAGGGCTGCTGAGGTATTCTCAGCATGTTTGCTGTGAAGCGTCTGCAGGGACTCAGGTTTAGACTTTGGGGTGAATTCAGGTTCTGAATCCTTGAATTCTCGGTACAGTAGAAAGAGAAACAGGACGTTGCTGCTGCTGCTGCTGCTGCTGCTGCTGCTGGGGGGGAAACTGAGAGGAGGAGCTGAGATAAGAAAGATTTTTAGATGAGTTTGGGGACTCGGGGAGGGATTCTAGCTTTGGTGGGAAGTGGAGGGAAAGCAGAGGGAAAGCAGAGGGGGGTTAAAAGCTTCGACTACACTTCTTCTCCTGACTGGCATACAGCAGGGAGAGAGAGGGGGGAGGAGGGCAGGGCGGCGAGGGAGGATCCTGCTTTCCTCTTTGAGGTGAAGCTCATCAGCCCCAGAAAACATCTACACCTTTAAAAAAGGAGTCTGTTGATTTTACACAGAAACACAAAGATCTGATGCTTCTGCTGCCGTCAGACGACACAACAGCTCAGAGTGAAGACGCTCTGAGGTGACGACGGATCAGAACATGTTTTCACCGACAGAGAAAAATACAGAGAAAGACAAAGAACCGCTGCCAAAGTAAAACACACAGAACGTTCTGGAGTCGTTTTATCATTTAGCTGAGTCATTTTAACATTAATAGTTTTTTAATTCACTCAAAAAACATAAATTAATTGGTGAAACTTTTAGAGTATAACTTCCAAAATACAGAGAAGCAATTCTGCCAAGTTAACAAGCATTGAACACACACACACACACACACACACACACACACACACACACACTCTGCATGCACGATTAACCCATCGACTCGCTCTCTCTGCTGCTTCAGTGTCTGGTGGAGGTGGCAGTAGTATTTGGGAGCGAGCGATGGAGAATAATGAGGTTATGATAGCGTCGCTCCACGCTCCATTACACCACCCGCCTCCCAGAGGCCCCAGCTACACCACCGCTGCACCACCGCTGCACCACCGCTGCACCCAGGACGCTCAGCTCAGGCGCCCGACCGGTTATTTTCACGTTAGCGACTTTATTCATGCTTGTTGACTGAGGGGAAGTGTGTGTGTGTGTGTGTGTGTGTGTGTGTGTGTGTGTTAAAATCAAACAGCCTTTTGAATCCAGAACGATCCTCCTCTGACACACAGTGATTTAATGTAACTGAAACTAAAAGTAATTTTTTACTCAAGTACTGTATTCAAATACAATTTTGAGGTTTTTGTACTTTGAGTATTTTAATATTTTCTATTTTCTTTAAATTTCCACTCCACAGGTGCAGATATTTCACTTTTTACTCTGATACATGCATTCGATAACTTTGATTACTTTGCAGATTACAGATTACAGATTACAGATTACATGCTGCATCAGGGCCAAAGTAATGTAATTCTAATTTTATTTGTTTAATCTGCTGATTCCAATAATCAGAAAAATGCTATAAATCAGATCCAATAATGAGTCACAGTGCATCAGGTGAGCATATAAATATATAATTCACTTGTACTATCAGATACTTTTACTCTCTGTGTGACTTTGTGGTACTTTAACAAAACTACATTTGTCATTTTAATCCAACTATAAACATCTCTAACATTTCATTTTCAGCCTGATGTTTAATTTAATCTGAATGTTTCTGTGTTTACAGAGTTCGTCTCTTTTTAACTAATTAACTTTATTTCGCTCTCAGACTTCTTTGATAAATTAGTAAAAATTACTGACAGTCAGAAACCAAAGTGGTTCGGCCCACCAGCACATCGTGCCAGAATCATGACGTGAAATAACCACTTCAAGTTCACCTGTCTGATACCGGTGCCAGCGCCGGCCCATGGCTGGCCCACTTTGGACCGGTTCCAAACCCTGGAAACCAACTTCCAAATCTGGCAACCTTGTTGGACACAGATGTGACTCACATCTGGCGCTGTGCTGCCAGAACGCAGCAGAGTGAGGCGAGGACGACGAGCGACGCGCAGACTGATGTTTTCTGTGAACAGAACTTTCTCTGTGAAGGTGACACGTCTGACCAACGTCTCCTCAGTCCGACCGGATCAAACCGGATCAGTGACCCGGATCATTGGAGACCGACGTGCTGCCAATTTAAATAACGCTCACTAATAATGTCGACCTGAAGAGTTCTCACTTAAAACTGAAACTGCACAAATGTTTAGTTTTAACACTGTGAGGAGTTTAAACTCAACAGTTACTCACAGCTCAGTTTTCTGGACCGAGTCAGAACCTTTTTAGACACATCGAACTGCTTTTAGGCACAAAGTCTAAATAAAACATTTTAAATAATCTAAAAACATCCGGTCAGTTCTGTTAAGTGATCAACTTCAACATGTTTTCTTCTGACAAAACGTGACGTGAGTTTGTAATCAGATTACTTCTCCGTCAGACTCTCGTCTTCACGTCGTCTCTCTGGTTCTTCTCTGCAGAACAAACAGCTGCCAGCTGAAGTGACCCGGCCTGTGATCACAGACAAACTGTCACAGTGTTGTGACTGTCACACACCAGCGTGGAGGTGAAACCTGACACACACACACACACACACACACACACACACACTGAACACACAGACTGGATGTTTACACACAGATTAACCTCCAATCAGCACTCAGGAAACCTGAAGCTCGTCTGAACAGGAAGTCACACACCAACAACAAGTCCACTGAATTTTCTTTGAGTTTTGGACAAAGCCAGACGTCTGGAGATGATCTAAATCTGTTATAGATGAAATCTGTTTGTTGGAAAAACAGGTAGAATAATTCTTCATTTAAATAAAACTGAGCACCACAGCAGAGCAGAGCTAGGTAGGCATTAACAGCACTAACAGTCGGCATCATTAACATTTCTGTAAACCACAGATACGTTCAACATTTCTACAGTGACCACTGTTCAGGACTGGGTTTCAACTTTTCTGAGCCTGAATATTTTAAAAGAGACACCGAGATATTTTTTCCAGCCTCGTCTGTGGCGACAGAACCAGGTACCAAAGCAGGATCTTCTTCTCACCCTGACCGGACTTTAAACACAGCAGTGTCAGAACACGAGATATAAAGTCCGTCCACGGTGTACAGAAACGTACAACGCCAACATTTCTACTGACAACGAGGTCGAGTCTGCAGGAGAAGAAAACAAGTGACTGTTCACTTCCAACACTGGTGCTTCCACGTCTCAGAGGTTACAACACCAACCAAGAACCAGGAGGTCCAGTTCAAATCCATCTGGAGACATTTTTACATCTCGCTCAGAGAGCAGACGGAGACGATCCATCATGAAGACGAAGAAACTAATGTTGAGTTAATTCTGATCTTACCGGCTGATTGAAGTGTTTTTATGTCAAAGCTGCATCACGTTACGCTCCACTTCCTGTCTGACACTTCAAATCGAAAGTGTAAAAATCTCATGAGACGCAGGTTCAATGAGTCCGTGTTGTTAACGGCTGCTCCGCTTCATCTGTGGTGTTTCTGGAAGACTTTTCCTCTAGACTCTTAAATGAAGTCATGTGAGGCTGTAGAAGAAACTGTACCTACATATTTTTTAATCTAAAGACACAGAAGAGGTTTTTGTCCAAATCCCACCAGTGTTGTTGTTTGTTGATATCTCACACGCGTCTGAAGGAAGTTACCGACTGTAAATCCCTCAGAGGCGAATGTGTGATTTGAATCTACATGAATAAGATTTACTCGACCTGGTTCGGCCATTTTTATTCTTTCTAAAGAAATTATTTTTGCTCCTCGTGATTTTCTGATCAACTGAAGCTGATCGGCTCTCGAACACGTGCTGCAGAGATGAAGTCAGAGCAGCAGAAAGTTTCCAGCTGAAGTTTGAGGATCACGTCACTCGGGGCGCTGAGTTCAAGAGCGTCGGCTAAATGGACGCTGCATTATTTATGAACAAGATTAACGGCTCATGTTTCCGCTTTCGCACAAAAGTCTAAAACATTATCTGGCTTTTTATCGCTGCTCCCTCCTGCTCTTCTCTCCTCCATCACTTCCTCCCTCTCTTCTCTTACTCATGTTAGCTTTAGCCGCTCGTCCCGGCGCCACGCCTCGTCTCCTCGGGTTCATTAGCTGCAAGTCACTTCCTGATCGAGAGCTTCTTTGATGGCACGACGGAGATAACGAGGAGGAGGAGACAAACAGGCCGAGGGAAGAGAGTCACAAATCACAACCACATCACACACAACATCACTGGTTATATACACCTCTCACTGTGACACACACACACTCGACACACACAGCATGTGTAGGTAGATGTGTGTTCACACACTGAAGACTCGTCCCACACAGAGAGCTCTATAAATACAAAGAGGAGGACAGTTGTAGATCCAGTGTGAGCAGCAGAGAGAGATGGAGGGAGGAAGAGGCTTTTTAAAGAGAGAGCACTGCTGGCAGATACGCAGCAGAGTGCATCTTCATGTACATTAATCCCGAGCGTTCAGGTCAATCAATCAGCGAGAGCTATAAATGGACTTATGTAAGAGTCTTTATGGAGTGACGTCATCACTTTTCTTCATACCTCTACATCACTAAGTGGAAAAGTAAAGTTCAAGTTCACTACGTGCAGCCGAGCTTCTGCTTCTGTTTCCAAAGCTCGACAGTGTGCAGCTCGCAGGGATCACAGGTCTGCTGTCACGTGACTCGTCCACATCAAATACAGCTTCTCAGAAAGAGAGCGCCATCATCAGATCAGATCAGATCAGCAGGTATCCTGAATAAAACAGGAAGGTGCATCCTTAACTTTGGTGTAGAGGTGGGTGATATGAAGACAAGTCTCCAGCTGCTTCAGCTGTTCAGCAGAACGCTGCAACTCTGTTTTACTGTGAAGCTCCAGAAATGTTCTGTGGACTACGAGACTTCACCTGACTTTATATCATCAGGAGGAGACGATGACTGAGCCTGACTTTATATCATCAGGAGGAGATGATGGCTGAGCCTGACTTTATATCATCAGGAGGGAGGAGATGATGGCTGCGCCTGACTTTATATCATCAGGAGGAGACGATGACTGAGCCTGACTTTATATCATCAGGAGGAGACGATGACTGAGCCTGACTTTATATCATCAGGAGGAGATGATGACTGAGCCTGACTTTATATCATCAGTACACTTTAAATTCTTCAGAATATTCAAACATTGGAAGTGGAATGTGAAAACATATTATAAATAAATAAATAAAACAATAAATAAATCAGACTCGTTAACAAAGATTGTCTGTAAATACGACGATAATAATAATCCAGCTCTGCGTCCATCGTCTGTCCGGTCACGACCGCACGTGTTCGTGGATTTACAGCCAACATGAAGCCGTGCTCTCTGACCTCCTGCGTGACTTTTGTTTCTCCAAGTTTCTAAAACTATGTTCAGGCGGAGACGATGTTCTGACCCACAGAGAGCTGCAGCTCCTCGTCCACTTCCTGAAATATTCAACAGTCTCTCTTCTTCTTCCCCTCTTTCTTTCTCTCTCTCCTCCTCGTCCTCAGTTCCTCCCATCACTCCTTCACCCTGACTCAGCATCCTCTCTGCTGCTGCTCGTCCTCGGTGTCACCACTGACACAAACACACCGGCAGCTTCTGCAGAAGTGAAGGGTAAATATAATATTGTTTGTCTGGAGGACACCTGGGTTTATTTGACTTACTGCGGCTTTAAGGTAAGAAAACATCCCGACAGAAGACTGAGTGAACATCAACGTCCCTTCATGACCTCAGAAACACTTGTGTTTCTACTGAGGACGACCAGGAGACACTGAGAGCTCTGGACTGAGCTGCTGAGAGGAACTAAATAAAAATATAAACCTCCTCTTTGATTTAAAATGATCACTTATATAAATATGAGTGTGTAATAAACCCACAAACCATGAATAACATGAAGTACATTCTGGGAGTAGCAGCTTCATATCTTACATTTTATTTTATTCTGAATTTTATATGCTGGTAATTTAATCTGTTTTGGCCCTTTGACGACAAAATTAACGGAAAAATAAAATAAGGTAATAAACCTGCTGGCTCCAAGGCAGAAAGTGTGTGAACCTGCAGAGAGCCGATCCATCACAGCCGACGTTATGTTGCCTTTAATTTCATTTACCAACGTTACATCATCATAATGTGATGCTGCCGTCGTGAGCAGAGACGATTTTAATTAAAAAATGTGTCTTTATAAAAATCACTGCACGACGGTGCATTCAAGGACATTCAGACATCTCAGATTTAATGATCATGTTTCCTGTAAGAGTCTAAAACTTATTTTCATTGTTTGGTCTAAAACCTGACCGATATATTGATCGGCTGATATTATCACAGATATAAAGTATCAGCATACATACATACACATACATGTTGTCCGAAATGCGCTAATATATAAAACCTTTTTTTTTTTTCAGAACATAAAGTGTCTGGGGTCATTTATAATTATTATATTTTCAGTGAAGTTTGACTTTCACTGCTCTGATATCACTTATTATTGTTCAATATTCTGCTTCTGTTACATGTTTTTGTCTCCAGTGTCCCTCGAACATACGAGGAACGATTGCAAAATTGTGCGTATATCAACCGAAATATCACCAACTGAATTTCTTTATTACCTGATATCAGCTTTGGCCCCAATGATTGAGTATCAGCCCGTTTCCCAGAGTCCTCAAATGTCTCGTTGTGTCGACAACTCTAAAAACATTTAGTTTACTGTCACAGAAACCAGAAAGTATCCTGTGCTCATTGTGAGGGAATATAAATCTCAAAATGCTAAAACTTCTTCTAAATTAGTGCTAAAACATGTAAAACCTCACAGAGCTGAACTTTGGTCCGTGAGCCACAGTCACATGTACCGACACAAATAAAAGTCCTCTGGGACGTCTTGGCAGACGTGCAAAGGATCGAGCTGAGCCGAGCTTTTTGGACAGATCATCAAAGTTTGACTGAGTCTGTGAGGACGAAGCCTTCAGCTGCCTGAGGCCAGCTTCCTGTCCTCAACCAGCGCAGACAACACACCAACCATCACTTCCACCGTCCTCCATGACGGCGAGCGTACTTGGGTCAGATCGAGGAGAAGCTCGTAGCAGCACAAAGTAAAATCAATGATGAATATGAACAAATATTAATGCACATCTTGTTGCCTTGTTAACAGCACAGGATTACAGTCATCACTCACTTGTCACCTCTTATGTTGTTAATGAGATTCCTCTCAGTCTGTGAAAGTGATTTTACCCACTTCACATTAGAAACAGCCTCGTCCAGCCACAATGATATATCAATGTTTCATCTCTCCTCTGTATAACAAGTGCACGGATGAATGAATGAATAATTATCCAGCTAAATGTTTTACATTCGGCTCGTGAGCAAAAAGAAAGGATCAAACAATTTATTAAAAAGAGAAACAAGATTCGGAGGGAGGAGGTTTTTTCATATTCATAATGTTCATTAATTCAGACTTTAAAGGCAAAGAATGGAAATCATCTCTGATGCAGCTGAGACGGGAGGAAACACTGGTTCCTGTGAGCTCAGACAGCAGACCTGCCCCGAACCCAAACCTTCACAGGTAACTTCATGAACTGGACCAACAAACTTGACTCTCCGTCGTCATCCTAGAAAACAAATGCTGCTGAACTGCCAACTCATTGTTGGTCAACATCCAACCACCGAGTCGAGGTGGCAGCAGGCTGAGTAAGGTACTCCAGACGTCCTTCTCCCCAGCAACACTTTCCAGCCGCTCCTGGAGGATCCCGAGGCGTTCCCGAGCCCGATCAGATATATAAACCCTTCAACGAGTTCTGGGTCTGCCCTGGGGTCTCCTTCCAGTTGGTCGAGCCTGGAAAACCTCCAAAAGCAGGTGCCAAGATGCCCCAACCACCTCAGCTGACTCCTGAAGGAGCAGCTCATTCTTTCAATCACTACCTAAGGCTCGTGGGTAGATGAGGGCTGGAACGTAGATCAACGGGTGAATTGAAAGCTTTGCCTTCTGGTTCAGCTCCTCTTCACCCTGAGATACTGCTGGAGGAACGGCCCAGTGTCTGCTGGAGGAACGTGGGCCAAAGAAGCCAACAGAACCACCTCGTTTGCAAAAAAAGCCAAGACACAACTGGGAGGTTTCCAAACCAGACGCTCTCCTCACCGTGGCTGTGGCTTGAGATCTTGTCCATGATTATCACGCACAGGATCAGGGACAAGGGACGACCCTGGTGGAGCGCAACGCTCCCTGGAAACATCTCTGACTTTGGGTAAATAAAGGGAGGACACAGTCGTAAGCCGTCTTAAACAGAACCTGCGTTGCTCCTCCTGAATCTGAGGTTCGGTCTCAGCCTCCTTTTCAGCATCCTGGAATAAACTTTTCCCAGGAGGCTGAGCGGAGTGATCCCCGATAACTGGAGCACTCCGACCCACTGGAGGTGTCGGTTGGTCTGCATGACTATTATTAATCTTTGCACATTGTTCAGGGTGCCGGTTCAAGAATATTAGAAAATACTGCACTTATTGTCTCTGGTGTCATTGAGAATAAGAACACAATACGTTCATGTAAAGAGCAAATTCCTTCATCATGAATCATGAAATAATCCATAAAACAGTGTTTAAAACCATCTTCTGGAACGTTGTCACTCTCTCCTCGTCTGTTATTACAGACAGAACCACGTGATCCACATCAGTCCACGCTCGGGCTGCCGACATGAACAGGCGATCATATCAGCAACGTATCAAACCCTCACATGTGAAGAGAGGAAACAGAGCGAACCAGCGCTGTCACAAAAGGCTGAATCACACACAAACACATCGTCTCCAGCTGATCCATCATCAGCTGTCACGCTGAATGTCCCGGTCAGGACCGGAGCTGTCAATCAGGGGACAATAAAGGCACGCTGGGAGCAGAGTTCAGCTGCAGCAGGACTGACGAGCAGAGACAAGACGGATACGTACAGGAAGGATGACGAGTCCTCTCCCGGGATTCAGACGAGGACTTTAAGCAGCTTTGAAGCACGACTCAGCAGCTTTTTAGACATTTGGACTGAGCGACAGTTCGTCCTCACAGAGCTGCAGCGAGGACGGAGACTCCTCAGCTACAGAAACTGTTCATCCACCAGACCGACTCCATTTTTCTAAAGAGTTGAAGCTCATCTTTCAGTCCCGCCTGCCTGCGGTGTAAAGAGGCACAGTATCACTCATTAGAGTTACTACCACTGAGTCGCCTCATCACCAAACGTCTGGTTGTGCTTTTTCTCACATTTGAACAAAATGCCACATTTTCCATCTGACACCTCTGTTAGAGATCAGCTCCAGCTGACAGGAAGCCGTCATGGAGCCCAAAAATAATAAAAGTCGTCCCAACGGACAGAAAGTGTGATTATCAGTCGGCAGAGTAAATTATAGAGCTGCAGGGATCATTACAGCAGCTGTGAACACGACCACAGAGCTCCACTCGCACATGAAACCAGGTGTCTCACCCAGAAATAACAGTCTTCTGAGGTTTGGTGCAGCCGACCTCGTGTACGTACATCTCACATGTTCCTGAGGTGGAGCTGGAGTTAAAATGAGCTGGTGACTATTTATAAAGAAGATTCAACTTCCTTCTTAGAGACGGCCACGTGTGATGTTTCACCACAATTCATTTTAGAGTTACTATTCATGCATGAATTATTAAATCACAATCAATCACATTTTCAATGTTTTAACTCTTGAACAAGTGAAGAATTATGCCAATAACCTTTCTTTCTCCCATGTATGTTATTTTGTGCTTCACGCTCAGCGGACTGGACGGGCGTATTTCAAGTCATAGAAAACAAGATCAATGTTATTAAAATCTCATTTAACATATTTCTCTCATCTTTTCCTCGTCTGGTTTTTATATTAAAAGAGGATTAAACAACTTCTCCAGAGGTGCTTGGTGCTTCTCCTCTCCCCTCTGCCAGTCTGAATTTATAATGCGAAATGACAACATACAAAGACAAAAATATGCTTGAATTAAGTCTCATCACCTGGTGTGAAACATGTTACTCAGACTTAAACGGCCTCCAAATATCTAACACAAGAAAACACCACAAACATCCAAAGGTCTGACTGAAACCATTAACTTCCTCCTCCGTAGTCATTCAGTTTAAAAATGTTTGCATGGAGTAAAATCAGTTCAAATCAGCGGACACGTCTGTTACTGCAGCTCCAACAATTCACTTCAGCTTATTTAAAAACTACAACATGAAACTTGATAGAAAACATATAAAGCACCAGGAGCTGGGGAAAGTTCAGGGTGTCTGTTTGTTCAACATGTTATCAAAATAAGTTCATCTTTAAAGTTATTCCTCATGTAAAATCGTCTGACAGAACATAAATCTCGCGTCACGTATTTCCCAGCAGCCTCCAGGGCCTCGACCTCAACTGACAAACACAGACGGCTTTAAACACATTTTAGCCAATCAGACGCGAGAGCTGACTGAGGTGGTCATCTTTCTCTCAGGTATAAATGGTTTTAACACTTTTTTAAATGTCGCCTCGCTGCCTCAAAGTTTCCTTTGTGTTGGCTCTGTTATATTTTTCCATCCGATTCAGTCGACAACTCTAAAAAGACAACTTCCATCCTTCCCTCAGGAACTATTAGGTCTTGTGTGCAGCTCCTCAAACGGCTCAAAAGATCCAAAACTTAATTCAAAAGTCCTCTCAATCTGTGAAAACATCTAAAGACCAGTCTGAAATATATCAGGCTTTCTCTTCTGTCTGGGTACCTTGGCCTCATGCTTCCCTTTCATATTTTTGCTGCCTGCAGCCGGCACATCACAGATGAACTGAAAAAACTGAGCAAAATCGATTTCTGTGACACAAAAACAAAACAAAACAGGTCTGAGTCCAGGGTTCAAGCCTTACCTCGAGGAGCCTCAGCAGAGAAACTCTTCCTGCCTGAGTTAGAAACAGTTGAGCAGCCAGAGGAGCACAGATCCATCTGAGGGGGCAGAGTTAATGTTCCTGACACCCACTAACAGATGATCTGAATACGAAGAGGCCGCCGGCGGGGACAAAAGAGCCGGCATGAAGAGAGCCGACACCTCCTGAGGCTAAAACACCTTACCCCCGCCCCAACGCCTCCTCTCCCTGATCCTCCATTCATACTGCCCTGCAGGAGTCCCCCTCGCCCCCACAGCCCCCACAGCCCCCACAGCCCCACTCAGGCCGTGTTAATGTGAGGGGCATGTTGAGAAGCCACATGTTGGACACAGGCCATCAGGACCAAAACACCCCCAACTACTCCAACAGCAACGTGGTGGGAAACACAAAGGTGGTGAAGTGGACGTCACTGCGAGGACAAAATACAGAAGATAGAAGATAAAAGTGTTTCTGTACGAGATCTGCAAAATAACATCCAGAACACCAAACCCACAGAATAATAAATGGTGTCTAAGAACCACACAGTCGTCTTCTTCAGGGTCCAGCAGTTAAACTGAGAGATTAACTTTTACTTTGTGAATGAAAAAATATTTCCCCTCTAAAGAAAAATGAGCCCTTGACAAACCCACTGTGCTCATAAGAGCCTGAAGACAGCACTGATTGTGTCGGATCCACGAGGCTCTTCCTCTGTTAGTTTTCATTTTATCAAAACAGATTATTCCTCTATTTTAGTAGCACAGTTGACTCGTACCTGATGTTTCCATCCACCCTGAGTCCTCGATCACAGGTGGACAGCTCTACGTCCGTCAGTTCACACCTGACGTTAACCACTTGTGATCAGAGCTCACTTCCCCGCTTTAAATGCAAATATCACATCACTGGGTCAAACAGACAGGAAGTTTTCTACACAAAGACAGAAAGAAGTTCATGTGTAACATTTGCTAAATTTACAAGAAGGAACAAATAAGTCAGAATCAGGTAGAGACAGAGTTTCACACAGTTTATAAAGTGTCTCCAACTCAACAACTCACTAAATTGGGTGTTTTTTTAAGGGAGTCTGGGGACAAAGAAGTAGAAGAAATCTGGTTTTGTGTATTTGTAACATGTGACATGTTTAGATCAATAAAATGTTTCTTCTTTCATAAATTGAGTGTAAATGGTGAAATCAGTGTAAACAGTGTGTTCAAACAGCTGCTAAATGTTGGCAGGTAAGACTTTAGCACTTTAGACACAGAAGCAGACAGGCTGGTACAGCCATGCTGCCACAAACTGACACTTTTTACAAGGAAACAAACAACTGACTGTTTTCATTTAATGCTGAATTTACAACAAGGAGACAATGATTCAGAATCTGTCAGAGACAGAGTTTCACTACGTTACAGAGTTTGTTTTAACTCAACAACTCTTAAAATCACCACATTTGTTAAGGGAGTCTGGTGATGTTGAGGTTACTAGTTCAGTGGTCGGATCAGTTGAAGCAGACAGTGTTTAAGGAGGTGCACTGTGTCACTGAAGTACTTCATCAACATCAACAGTCGATGGAGTATTAGGACTTGTTTGGGTACACAAAGTTCAGGACTTTGTCTCTGGACTTCTAGCTCAACACAAACCCTCACATTTTTAAATGCAGTCTCACACTGAGTGAGTTGTAACTCCATTTGAGGTTTCATTCTTGAAAGAACAAAAAAAGATAAAGCCGCAGCTCTCTCAGTCTTTGACGTATAACTTGGAGACGCAGTCAGAAAGTTTTCTCACCAATAAAAAAGTAATTTATCTGCCTGGTCAACTCTGAACTTTTCTCACAGCTCACAGCTCAAAAGGTTCAAATACAGAACTGAAATCATGTTCGGACACGATCACGGGTCAGACGAGGTCAAAACGTTCCCAAATCTGCTTTTCATTTCATTCATCACTGATCCGTTAGCAAGCTGCGCTAATGCTACACACAGATCTGCCTCTTTGAAACAAAACTGACATCTCAGTCAACCAGGAGGTTTATTTCTCCTTCATAAGACCACTGAAATAGGTGAGATGGAGGATCACACACACACACGCACACACACACACACACACACACACACACACACACACACGCCTTTCATAGTCCACAGAAATAGGAGTGCAGAGAGAAAAGCAGCGGGTCCGCTATAAAAGGCATCAAATCAGAGCTGGACTCCCACGTGCAGCTCGGCGCTGAAGGCGATGAGCGCCGCAGCAGCTCGGCTTCGTATCACACAGCACACTGAAGAGAAGCAGGACACGGGTCAGGCTTTATCCTCCTGCTGCTGCCGGAGCGACGGACACGTGAGAGAAGACCTCCACACCTTTCACACAAAGACTGAGTGATGAGATGAGATGTGGAGCGCAGCTTCAGTTCACGTCTGACCAATAATATCAGCTCTGTGGTTCTCAGGGCGATGATTGAGTTAATTAAATGTACTACAAATTACTTTTAATTGGTTGATTCTATTTAATATTGATGCCTCTATATGACCTGAATCAGCAAACAAGACCATCAGAGAGAAGATATTAAAATATGTTGCATATTTCTTTTAATTGCTCCCAAAACAAATGAATGAAGGCCAGATCTTTACCACAGGAGGCGCTGGTGCTCATACCGCTTCTGTCCACAGGGGGCGCCACAGTCAACACAAAATCAAAGCTCCTCAAAGCAGCTTTAAGATTCAATACAGCAGATTTATAAATGTTTTTTTATTAACCATTATTTTCTACATCGCCAGCAGCAGAACCTGAATATGTTCCTGTGTTTCTGTCCCTCCAAAGTCACGTCTCAAGGTTCATTCACGGTCTCCACAGGAGCGACCCAAGTGCAACCACAAAGACACAAGATGGAAACAAATGACGAGTCAGTTTTGCATCTCAGAGTTATGATTCAATTGCAGAATGAATCTCCTCCCTGAAGGTCACCTCCAGCACAGACAGGAGCTCAGTCTGCCCACTCAGGCACCGTCGCTGTACTGAATCAGCTTCAACCATCAGAATCAGAACGCAGAACAGCTCTTCTGTACTTTGATCATCTATATAGCAGGAAATGAACCAACTTCCTCATTCAGCCCAGTCTGCAGGATATAATGTCAGCAGGTCACAGTAATGTTTGTACCAAATGTGGCATCACATTTACATGATATGATTTCTCAGCAGGAGGTGGAGGAGAAGGTGGTGGTGTTAACACCTCTGGATATTTTTAAGGACACCTGGAGACATTTCCAGGTGTGTCTGTGTCGACCTAAACAGGTTTTTTAATCCAAACCAGTGTTTTTTGTGCCTCAACCTAACCGGAGCATAAGCACAGCGCTGTGACGAGCGAGAAAGTTCGATCCAAACAAACGTAAAGTTGCAACATAAAGAAACAAACATTTATTCTGGAGAGTGGTTGCCTCACTTGTAGCACTGCGGCTACGTCAGCTGGAGCAGAGGAGCTAAATGACGTGCTCACAAAAAAGACCTGTATGTGCAAATGGAGCATTAGTCAGTGGATCCTACATTTCCCATAATGCACTTCATCTTTACATTGTTTTTCACCAGCTGAGAAAAACTAAACATGACAAATAAACTGATGTTAATGTGTAAAACTTCTGTAGTGAGTGAAGCCAGCTCACTTCATTACTCAGTGTCTGTGTTTCCAGGCACATCTGGCACACCGAGTATTTGCTTTATAACACTCTGAAATCTGAGTGAAGCTGAAATAAAATCAAAACTGCAGCATCAAACCACTGAGACGAACAAAGGAGGAGTTTCATGTTATATTTTATCCCCCTGAGCTCCCATCTCTCTCTATAATGTCAGCTGGTCTTAAAATCACAAAAACGCTCTTAACACGAGCTCATGATTGAATAAATGACAATAAAACTGCAGTCAGCAGACGATTTAATGACGCAGAGTAAATCAAAATGGACCAGGTATAAATGAGCTGTAGCAGCAGTGATAAACAGACGTCTTAACAGCTGAATTTGACCGCACTTGTTAACGTTTTATCCTCAGTATTGGACGGCATAAATCTGACAAGCAGCTCTCTCAGCTGTACGAGAGCTAAAACACAAACACAGCAAACAGATAATGACCTGAAATCAATCAGAGCTTCAGAGGGATTATTAGCATGCAGCCCAGCAGGCCGCGCAAGTCTGCAGTCGTCTGTGCGGTCTGGATCTGGTTCAGGAAATGTTGAGAAAGGAGGTCGATGCTCAGAAAAGACGAGCGGGACACACAAACACACAAATCTGTTTCCTCACACGAAGAGGACGAGACGAAGGAGACAAGCATAGAAACTTAATGAATGTGGTACAAAGAACCTTTTCTATCGACGTGAGAGTAACGTCTGATTGTGAATAAACACACAGTAAATAAAATGAACAGACCGGAGAAGCAGGTGAATAAGTTCCTGACTGTGTTTTTTTAAAGGAGTTGGGTAAAAAGTTGAAACATACAGAAAGAGACCAGCATCAACTCTTTATGAACACATACACGTAATATTTCAACCTGACATAAATCATAATAATCACATACATTTATTTTGGCCTGAGAACCCAAAAATGAAAATTCAATCATTATGAACTCCTTACACCAATGGAAAGTCAGGCTCAGCCATCATCTCCTCCTGATGATATTAAGTCAGGCTCAGCCATCATCTCCTCCTGATGATATAAAGTCAGGCTCAGCCATCGTCTCCTCCTGATGATATAAAGTCAGGCTCAGCCGTCGTCTCCTCCTGATGATATAAAGTCAGGCTCAGCCATCGTCTCCTCCTGATGATATAAAGTCAGGCTCAGCCATCATCTCCTCCTGATGATATAAAGTCAGGCTCAGTCATCATCTCCTCCTGATGATATAAAGTCAGGCTCAGTCATCGTCTCCTCCTGATGATATAAAGTCAGGCTCAGTCATCATCTCCTGATGATATAAAGTCAGGCTCAGTCATCGTCTCCTCCTGATGATATAAAGTCAGGCTCAGTCATCATCTCCTCCTGATGATATAAAGTCAGGCTCAGTCATCGTCTCCTCCTGATGATATAAAGTCAGGCTCAGTCATCATCTCCTGATGATATAAAGTCAGGCTCAGCCATCATCTCCTCCTGATGATATAAAGTCAGGCTCAGTCATCATCTCCTACTGATGATATAAAGTCAGGCTCAGCCATCGTCTCCTCCTGATGATATAAAGTCAGGCTCAGTCATCGTCTCCTCCTGATGATATAAAGTCAGGCTCAGCCATCGTCTCCTCCTGATGATATAAAGTCAGGCTCAGCCATCATCTCCTCCTGATGATATAAAGTCAGGCTCAGTCATCGTCTCCTCCTGATGATATAAAGTCAGGCTCAGTCATCATCTCCTGATGATATAAAGTCAGGCTCAGCCATCATCTCCTCCTGATGATATAAAGTCAGGCTCAGCCATCATCTCCTCCTGATGATATAAAGTCAGGCTCAGTCATCGTCTCCTCCTGATGATATAAAGTCAGGCTCAGCCATCATCTCCTCCTGATGATATAAAGTCAGGCTCAGCCATCATCTCCTCCTGATGATATAAAGTCAGGCTCAGTCATCGTCTCCTCCTGATGATATAAAGTCAGGCTCAGTCATCATCTCCTGATGATATAAAGTCAG
Source organism: Pagrus pagrus (assembly GCF_965226575.1). Lineage (NCBI taxonomy): Eukaryota > Metazoa > Chordata > Actinopteri > Spariformes > Sparidae > Pagrus > Pagrus pagrus. The sequence goes on along the minus strand of NC_140185.1, from coordinate 37,254,749 downwards.
GCTCAGTCATCATCTCCTCCTGATGATATAAAGTCAGGCTCAGTCATCGTCTCCTCCTGATGATATAAAGTCAGGCTCAGCCATCATCTCCTCCTGATGATATAAAGTCAGGCTCAGTCATCGTCTCCTCCTGATGATATAAAGTCAGGCTCAGTCATCATCTCCTGATGATATAAAGTCAGGCTCAGTCATCATCTCCTCCTGATGATATAAAGTCAGGCTCAGTCATCGTCTCCTCCTGATGATATAAAGTCAGGCTCAGTCATCGTCTCCTCCTGATGATATAAAGTCAGGCTCAGTCATCGTCTCCTCCTGATGATATAAAGTCAGGCTCAGTCATCGTCTCCTCCTGATGATATAAAGTCAGGCTCAGTCATCGTCTCCTCCTGATGATATAAAGTCAGGCTCAGTCATCGTCTCCTCCTGATGATATAAAGTCAGGCTCAGTCATCGTCTCCTCCTGATGATATAAAGTCAGGCTCAGTCATCGTCTCCTCCTGATGATATAAAGTCAGGTGAAGTCTCGTAGTCCACAGAACATTTCTGGAGCTTCACAGTAAAACAGAGTTGCAGCGTTCTGCTGAACAGCTGAAGCAGCTGGAGATGATTTTAGGGCTGTAACGATTCATCGAGTTACTCGAGTTACTCGATTACAAAAATTGGTCGAGGCAAAAACTCTGCCTCGAAGCGTCGTTAAATTCCTATGACGCGCAGGGATCTTGAATGTTCCACACGGACCGTTGTTACTACTGCGTAAAGTGCCGTACACGGACACAGAGAGCCATCGTCGGAGAGCCTCTCCGGGCGCATGAAAGATTTTTTAAGTGTCCGTCACTCCGTCGAGGGGAAACGGAGACGGCAAGGGCTGTGATTGGTCCTCTAAACTCACGTCCTCACGCTGGTTCTCCAGCAGCCCGGGGGGGATTGCATTGCGTATCCGCCACAACGACGGAGAACTGCGAAGGCTCGAGATGACATGCCAGAGCAGAATCAGTTTGTGCCTTGTTAAAAAACGTAGATATGATATCTGCTTTACAGACAGTTGAGACCGACGTGACATGTTCTCTCTCTCTGTCTGTAAGTGTGTGTGCACGTGTGTTTGTTTACGTCGGTCCGGAGCTCCTCCCTTCGTAAAACAGAGCGGAGGAGAATTGTAGATGCGCGACGATGAAGAAATTATTAATTAAACGAACACGGTCCGGACCGGTTCTATAGGAAAAGTGACCTTAAATGACTTCTGTTGTGATTTGGTGCTGTGTATAACATAAAATCATATATAACACAGCATGCGTGCACACACATAGGTTGCTAGGTTACCATAGCAAATAGGCCTATCCCAGAGATTATATATTATTTGTTAGTAGGTGGTTAGAAGGTGCAATCCCTTTTTGTAATGTTGTATAAGACAACACTAAGGCAAAATTGCCTACTATTTAAGTTTGTATTGATTCATAGTGTTACATGTTATACATGTTTTACAGTAAGTTGAAACTGTATTGTTATTTAATTGTTTGCACTTGCACTAAATGGGTAAATTGCAATAAAGTTTTGGAGCCAAATGTTGGAGTTGTAAGAAATACCTCTGTTTTTTTAAGAAATAAAAGCCAAATGGTTGATCATTTTACAGCCACATCATTTTCGTCATGCATTATTTGTTTTGGTTGTTTAAAAATGCAAAAAAATATATATATACGATTAATCGATTAATCGATCGATAAAGTGCTAGATTAATCGATTCCAAAAAGAATCGATAGCTACAGCCCTAGATGATTTAACATCAGATGTCTCCATGCAGCTCGTCTGCTGTAGCCAAACTCTTGTAGCTGCTAAGCTAAGCATTTAGCAGATCATTACAAAACTGAATGATTCATTATATTCACAAATATAGTGATAATTATGATTGAATTAAAAATGGTCTGTGCACGAGTTAATTATCTGATTTAAATGAACCACAGCTCAACATTTAACTGGACCGGTTACCATCGGCGATCAGCATGATACAGCAGTGTTGGCTCTGTCCGTCGCAGCAGCAGCACACAGCCTCTTTCTGTGGGGCCACACTGAAATATCTAACAGCTACCTGATGGTTTCCCATGCAGACCTTTTCTTCAGCTTTTTCTGTTCTCAGAGATAAAAGCTGTAAAAAGCCATTGTACACTTCCTGCCGATCAGCAAACAGCAGACAGACACAGTTAAACAGTAGCTGGTGAACTCAGCGGAGCATTTAGCAGCTACAGAGACACATACTTCCCTCAGGCGGTGGTGGAGGCCAAAAACAGAGCTAAAAGGGAGCAAATGCTGGACTGAGACTCATCAGGTGACACAAACACAACACTTTGCTCTGTAGCGATAAAAACGACTCGATAACCTAAAAGATGATTTTGTTTTCTGAGCTCGTTTCTTCTGCAAAACACAAGGCCAGGAGAAGCAGCTCAGATCAGAGAGAGGTGATGGTGTGAAACACAGTCTGCTCCACCTGCATCAGAGTCCATGAAGATTTCATTTTAAATCATTCAGCTGCTCATCAAACAGCAGAGGGAGAGAAAAACTCACCGGGCTCCAGGTTAAACTGACGATACAGCAGCTGCAAGGACATCCAGAGACAATACTGTGCAGACCTTGTGGCAACAGTTTCCATTAAAGAGAAAAGGTAGTGAGTGCGTGTGTGTGTGTGTGTGTGTGTGTGTGTGTGTGTGTGTGTGTGTGTGTGTGTGTGTGTGTGTGTGTGTGAAGGCTTAAATGTGTGGTCAAATCTGTGAAATGCACGGCTGGATAATGTCTCTTTCCGCTTGGTCAAACACGTTATTTATTTGTCATTATGTGTGGCCACGGGCCGTAAATAAATCTGTAATTACCCACACAGCCGTCAGGTGGGGTTAATGGAGAAACCATTAGCAGCAGAGAGGGGACGGACGGAGGAATGGACGGACAAAATGGAGCAGAGACAGAGGAAGGAGAGGAGGAGGAGGACGAGGAGGAGGAGGAGGAGGAGGAGGGGAACAAAGCTACGGGCAGAAGCAGCAGATAGTCGTCGTTAATTCTGCCTATAACGAATCCGCCTGCCGCCCTGCTGCTTCCTGCAGGAGACAGGTCAGCAATTAAAAGAGGATCATAAGAAATAAAGGAGGATCTGATTTCATTTAATTGTAAAGAGGCTGGTGCTCCGACTGTCAACAACTAACACAGCAGCTCACGGTAGTTTTTATCAAACCGACAGGAGGAGGTAGAGTGTTTATTCATCTACACGTGTTTGTGGCAGCAGGACGGTGTGTGTGTGTTCACGGTTATGAAGCAACACTTTTAAGTGTACTGACAAAATGACATCGAGCACTACAGAGTATTGATTCATGTTCAATCAAATCAGTGCCAAATTATTAAAATCAATATTTGACTCCAGTGTATCAAAGTTATATCTGCACACTTGATGTATGTATTGTGCTTCACCGGACTTTAAAGGAAGTGAAGTGGAAACATAAAAACTTGATGTATTATTAGACGAGGAAGAAGAATTCTTGAAGGTAAAAAAAAAAAAGTGCTGTAAATTAGAGAAGTGGTTGAGAGGTCGAATAAAACTATTATTACACTATCAGCTCTACGAGCAGCAGAGTACATTAGGGCTCACTCAGCAGGGCTTGTAACATTAATATTATACAGCATATACCTTTGAAATATTGATCAGCCATATTTTAATGGTTAGGTTTCTGTTCTGCAGACAACAGAGCAGGACGAGCTCATTACAGAGCACAGCTGAGGGTTACAGGAAGTGAAAGACTTAAATAAAAACGGGTCGTTACTCTTTTAATCATCCAAGAATCTGCTGAAAGCAACTGAACAGAAAGAACAAAAGTTTGTGCTTTTTAAAACATTACTTAGTTCGTTATTTTGGGGAATACGCCGTCGGCGCTGCCATCGCCGTCTGTAACGTACATATGAAGCTACAGGTGGAGACAGTTAGCTTAGCTTAGCATAAAGACTGGAAACAGGGGGAACAGCTAGCCTGGCTCTGTTCGTAAGATACTAGAATCATGAAATAATCATTGTTTGGTGCAAAAAGGGAAAATTTATGACAAAATGCTTCATACTGATGTTAGAGAGACAGAATATTAAGTTCATATTTGCTTAAAGACGACATTCACAAGTATAACTCTGCGACCTGATCTCCGTCTCGCACACATCAGAGTCGCCTTCACATCCCAGACTCACACTTCTGCTCTTAATGAGAAGATCTTGTGATTTATTCTAATCATCTGGGTGAAACAGGTTGATTCTCTGTTCAAATTCTGATTAAATTCACGGTTATGAATGTTTTTATTCGTCACAAATGAAACTATGATTAAAAATTAAACCCCGTCATGCACACACATGAAGCTCCCCAGGTATGTCTGCAGAATAATTGTGGAACATCTGCTGTTTTCCTCTTTGTCTCATTCTCCATTTTTAATTTTAATTTTTTTAACCTTCTCCTCCGCCTCCTCCTCTCCATCGCTTTGTCTCTTTCTCTGTGATCAGTTACCATCTCAGCCATCTGTCACAAACGGTACCAGGTTAGACTTGATCACAATAACCATCGATCGTTGAGTGTCATCGCGTGGACGCTAACGACTCTGTAATTATTCGCTCAGTTACTCTGCAGCGACTCGCCACATGTTCAAGATGTGGCTGCCTGACTGTGTTCTACATTTCAGCTTATTACAGATATTATCAGAATTACTATAATCACAAGATGAAACCAGCAGTGAGTGGACACCTGCTCCGTCATATGTAACATGTGACACCACGTTCATTACGCTGCTGCTCTGACAGCCTCCGCTCTCCTGGTTTCAGACCCTCTAGCTGATGTTTGGACCAGCTGCAGCTGGTTTGATCTCACTGCAGAGCATCAGTCAGGTCCAACACTGGTGCTGGTGACCGGGTCTGACTGAGTCGCATTCAAATCAGGGCTGCTAATTTCTGTTTAATCGAAACCAAAGGTCCAAAACCAAAAGAAATTCAGTTTACTTTCATTTTTTAACAATAAAAAGCATCAAAGCATCATCAGAGCTGAAGTCGGGTATTTTAAAATTTTATCTGCAATCGGACACAAAAATCACAGATACCTGTACTGTAGAAAAATGCTGAATATCGGCTCCGATAATCAGTCAGACCAATAATCAAGCCTGTGTTGCATAAACCTGTGTCTCGACCAATCAGCACACAGCAGAGACTTCAGGCTACGGCCATCGAGCTCGTACCTTCTGCTCTCGCGTGAGAGGAAAAAAACTCTCCACGCCACCAGGGGGCGATAATATGTATCGTCATTCAAAAAGGTAAAAAAGATATCCTGATATATCTATGAATCAAGCTCAGAAAACATCCTACATTTCCCATAATGCAGCTTGATAGGGTCCTGTGAGTAGACCCTTCCCACCTGGAGAAGATCCACACCTCCAGGCAGTAGGAGAAGAGTAGTCCTCCACATGACATGCAAACTGATCTCATGTGTAAAACAGTCAGCCTCAGTATCCAGAACCGGTCTGGGTCCGACCCCTCCAGGCTCTGATCCGGCTCTGCCGTGCGTCACCGGTTCCCTCCACTAAACAGCAGCATTAACATAAAGTGCTGGAGGTGAAGTGTGACACGCGTCATCAGGAAATCCAATCGCACACTCGAGGGATTTCCGAGCGGATGCAAATGGCGTTTCTCATTTCCTAAATCTGATTTCACACTTCCTGGACGGGTTAAGTGTGGAGTCAGTGCGAGCCGAGCGCTACGACTACTGTTCCCTCTCAGAGCGCCACTCTGGCACACCTTCATTCAAGTGATGAATATTTAAATATTACATGCCGGGGAAGTGTTCGCCGCCATTAATACAAAGAGGGACATGAGAGGGAGGGACGGGGGGGGAGGACACAGAGGACAGAGCAGGACGTCAGAGACCAGAACGTCTCATTTCAACAGTTTCCTTTGGAGCTGCATCTTTAGAAAACATACAGCAACACAGCGAGTACACTGCAGAGGCAAATACACCCATGATGCATTTCATGACATATGGTGACTCTGCAGTTCCCCTCAGCTTTACAGAGCTGTTTAGCCTCTTTTAGCTCTTAGTTTTGGTAACAAGCTCTGAAAAACCCGACATTCACCACAGCAGACAGTCACAGTCAGATATCAGCTGATAAACTGATCAATGTACAAGTTGTAAAGTCAGAGTGAGAACAGTGTGTAACTAAAGTGGGCCTGTAAAGACGGACTAGTGAGGAGACGAGTCTCCGTGTTCGCTGTGAGGACGTTTAATGTCCCCGACAACCTCTGTAGTCTCATTCAGACACTTGTTGTCGTGGTTTATTTACTAACATATCTGTGTCGTAGAAAATCTCTTCATCTTAGATGCTAACTCATTTCAGGTTTAAGGAATCAGTCCTGCAGCACTCGAGTTGTAGTTTGTCGTATTTCACTGATTAACTACTAATTAGCTGACCCCAGCTCAGCTGCACAGAAGCTGTTAAATGTAATAGTTGATTAATAAACGATGTTATGATTCTTAAAATTTAAATCCTGGTTGATTTGGCGCCTCCTGTGGTTACTGGAGGTAACTGCAGCTGTTTCCTTTCAGCTCTCATGTGCATCTATTTAACCTGTTAGAAGCAGCAGCGGTCGCCATTATTCCAACTCGTCGGACGTACGGACGTGAAACAAGGCGTTGCTGCTCCACAAGCTGTTAGTGGACGGAGTAACAGCACTGAATCACTGTCTGTGTAAAAAAAGGGTGAGTCAGCAGGACGAGATGCTCCGTTACACACACACACACACACACACACACACACACTGTTGTGTTACATGTCAAGCCCCACAACGTTGGCATGTAATGTAAAAATCACACACTGGGGGCGCCTTCACGCCAGCGCTGTTCAGTTCAGTGTAAAAAAGCAAAGCTGGCGTCACGTTTTTGCAGAATCTGTGTTTAAAGAGCTGATCACTGAGGATGCGTTCACGCTGCAGCTGACTGACGGGAACTGGGTCTGAAATAATGGAAATACTGACTGAAACTTTAATGACACTCATATCCTCCTTTATTTAAATAAAATCCATTCCCTCTCCGTGGAGGAGGATGGATCCTGAGGCAAAACGAGCCGAAAAACCTTCATCTTCAGAATACAAAGTACAATCAGTGCTTCAGTGGGAGCATCGCTGTATAAAAGCACGACAGTTTGAATGAACTGGACCGAATAAATCAGCAGGTGAGAAGAGCATTCATGTTAAAAAGCAGCAGAGCAGGTGAGTGTGACACGACTGTGTGGACGTACAGCAGGACTCATCACCAGGTGAGTCTCCTCTCTCCCGGCATGTTTCTATTCATGAAACAATCACTAATCCAGATTCTGCTCCTGTTTGTGCAGCAGCTTTTATTTTTACTGGACGCTGTGTTAATGTTCTCACTAGTGACAGTTTCAGGAGTGAATCTACAGCAGCTGATCGTTTTGGTTTCTAGGATTTAAATATATAACCCAGAAGGAATTAGGTCATCGGTCGTAACCTTAAAAATTCATGACCTAAAAAAAAATCTTCTATTCACAGAAATATTAACATTTCAATTTATTTTGTTATGTGTGAGAAACCAGCGTGTGTGTGTGTGTGTGTGTGTGTGTGTGTGCACGGTGAGGGGGCTTCTGAACATGGCTCAGCGGATAAGAATGTAGCTGTTAGACCTTATCCAACACACAGGTCACATGGACCTGACACACACACACACACACACACACACACACTCACTCACACACACACACACACACACATACACACACTCACACACACACACACACACACACACACACACATGCATATAATCCATCAAAAGCAGAATTACATTGAGAGATTTCTGTTGCTTTCTCTTCCCTCTGATCCTCTCAGGGTCAAATCTGAGTATCAAACTCAAACTGGCTTCTTCATCTTCATCTCCATCATCATCATCATCATCATCATCTCCTCTCAGAAGCAGAGAGTGAACATGTTGCTCACCTGTGTCTGTAGATCCTGGAGGCTGTTACTTCCACTGCTGTTTGGTCCCGAGCTTGTGAATCACTCCATATCTTAATCCAGGAGATTTGTAAACCAATCAAACATCCATCCAGAAACAGGGACAGAGCTCTGCAGGAGGTGGAGGCATCGTCCAATCCAAAAAGGTGTGTATCCGCGTGCGTGTGCGTGTGTCACTTTAACAGCTCTGCAAAAACTGTCCTCAAACGCTCGTGCACACACAGACACACATGTAGAGCAGAGAGGACGGCAGAGACACGCTGAGACACGCAGAGCTCCGGAGGAAAGAGGCTCAGTCCGCGCTGGATTCACCCGCAGCACGGTGCACCCTGCCCGGGTTGGAGGAGTGAGGACGGTGCCGCTGTCAGAACCAGTCCGCTGGTTCTCTACAGTCCGCCTGTGTGTCGGTGTGCAGCCGGTCGGGGTTCGGTCCGGGAACAACACACGGTCCGCTGCCTGCTCAGCTGCTCCTGAACACTGAGGCTGACTGCAGCAGCACCACCCCCCAGCGGGACAGGCCCCGCCCACACACCGGCTCAGCCAATAGCAGAGGCTGCCTGCTCTTACTTCCTGCCTCTCTCTCTCTCTCTCTCTCTCTCTCTCTCTCACACACACACACACACACACACACCTCCCTCTGCCACACACACACACACACACACCTCCCTCTGCCATACACACACTGAGCCTCAGCTTCACACCAGGAGCCAATCACAGATATTCGGCCTGTACCAGCAGCAGACAGTCGGACTGAGCTGCACCAGCACCGAGCAGCGTTACAGACACAATCCGAGCAGCACCTTGAGCCAGAAACACCAAACTGAAGATTAATGGAGGAAATAAAAGTACTTTTACACCCTGAAAGTACTCCACTATGAGTAAAAGTACTGCATTCAAAACTTCACTGAAAGAAAAACAGAATATTATCAGCAAGATCTATTTAAATATACGGCCTGAGTTTTAGTTTAAAACGTTCAAAAACCAGAATCAACATCATCAACTGAGTGTGAGACAACAAGTGTTGATCTGTCTGTTGTCACCGGCTACAAAAGTGTCGCCGGGCGATGCTCGAGGTTTCTGACTCACTCACCAACTCATCAGATACTATACAGAGGCTGAAGCTCTCGCTCTGCGTCCAACTCGGTTCTTTTTCTTTGGTTCCTTCTTTTAAAACATGTTTCCAGTTGAAACTAGACGCCATGCTGACAGTCCTGATGTAACTTTTAACCTGACTGAAATACACTTAAATGTATCTCTGTTGACACAGCAGAGTCAATTATTAACCTTCTTATGTGACGTTAAAGTTACTGAACTACTTCAACAGGTGCTCAAGAAGAAAGATTGAAGGTCATGATGTTCAATATTTGCACATTTTTTAAGCTTTTGGACAGAAATCGAAGAATTTATTTTTGTGAAGACGTAGAATCAGAAACTTTAAGTGAGACTAAAGTTGGTGTCATTGAGACTAACAATCTGTTTTCCTGTCTGCAAACACAAGACTGAGAGGTTTGCCAAGACAAACAGAAATCCTGCAGAAACACCAGGTTGTAGACAAGAAGTCCAAAGTTCAAGGAAACCTGAGTTGGATTTTGCTGCAGCAGCTGCAGATATCACACTTCAGCTCTCAGGTCTCAATAAATCTTCTCTCCGTGAAGCTCAGGGAGCATTTTAACTGATTTAAGACCTTTTTATATTCAGGTTAAGATCAGCGTGGGAGCTCGCTCAGCTTTGAATAACTGTATGAAAAATGCATCAGAGCAACAACAAAAAAAGAGGGAACAAAAACAGGTCTGTGTTATCAGTTTGGACCTTTGGGGTGGAACAGATCCATTTTTCTAAACAGGTGAGAGAATAACTAAACAAGATCAGACCTCAGAGATAAAACTGTGTGAATAATGAAACCTACAAGGACACAACGGACCGCACAGGACAACACAAGAACACACTGATTAGAAGAGTCCACCACCCACTTCCCTTCACACTCCCATAACTCAGACGCACAACGTACAGTACAAACAAAACAGCAGATCACAATCAGTGCAGCAGAAACAGAGACTTTGGGTCCAGAGATGAAGGAGGAGTTTAGCGCGCCTCAACAGCTTCACATGGAGCTGGAAGTCTCCGGGGAGGTTATTAAAGGCCAGTCTCCTTTTTATTTGACTCTGATGAAGACACACAAGTGACATCAAAACCTCAGTCCTTGAATAAAAGTTTTTCTGGTCTGTACCCGTGTACTCCAGTCCACCTTGGACTTTGTTCCTTGAGTTTCAAGAGAGTTTGGGACCTATAACTAATAGATTACTTCCATTAGATTATTATTACATTTAGACGGAGAGTTCCTATTTGAACTGGCTCAGCTTTTCGAGCCTTTGCGGCACCAGTGACCCAGGAAAGTCACAGGCCAGTTACATGTTTTATTAATGACTCATATGAAGCTGCACAGACAATTAAATCTGTGTGTTGGATTAAATATTAACAAATCACCCGACTAGTGTCACTTTCAGAGATTTAAATAATCTTCGAACCTCTGACCCCGAAAGTGTTCGAGGTGCAAGATGCCAGAAGTGAACAAATACTTGACTTACTGTGAACAAATGACAGTCGACGCGTTAAACATTTTATTTTACAGACTTGAATACTGAAACATATCTAAACATTTCATTCACTAGTTTTTTACAAACACTAGTGTAAAAATGCACCCGACACCCTGCTGCCATTGTTGTGTAGAAAGACATTTTCAGGTTCTGTGTTGTCCTGAACGCAGCATTCCTCTCACACCTGCAGAGGAAATCGTCTCCTCTTGAAGGTGGACAGTTTATGACCGGCAGCCACATGATCAGATATGATCAGCTGTCCTGTCTGTGCTGGATGTCTGGACATGTCTGCAGAGGACTGTCAGGATGAATCAGGCATCAAAAATCCTTTCTGAGGTTGTGTTTCTGTGTCTGCAGCTCTCGTGTGGGTAAAGTGAATATGTGGAGATTTAAATTGCATTACTGTGATTACTGTAGTTTCATTTTGTATATTTAGAATAAAAAATTCTGCATTTCTGACACATTTCAGTGATGCATATCGTAACGCTGCCTGCTGTTGGTGTTTTTAGTTCATTGTGTTTCTTGTCAAATGTTGTTTTGTTGCATTTTGGATGTGAGATGAGCTGCATGATGGTGAAGAGAGCTGAGCACAGACACAATGTAAAGGGTGTCATTGATCGGGATACAACTTTATAATATGTGTGATTAGATCAGGACGTTGTACATACGACATCATTCTTAGCGCTCGCTCTCACCGACTGCCTCGTGTGCAGCTTCAACCTGCTGAATCAGCTGCAGATAAGGCTGAATAGAGCCAATAATGCTGCACACACTGAGGAAACTACTAACAACTAAACGATGGCCCGGTGATGTCTGGATGGCCCTGATATCACCTCACCATCACAGCGGTGTTTGTCGGTGGCCAGTGGTTCTGATTCCCACAGAGACAGACGGAGGTTCACACTGAAAAAACTCAGGTTGGAAAGAAGCTGATAAACGAGCGAGAGGGAGAAAATAAAGTCAGTGGAAGAGCGAGCGGGAGAGTTTACAAACTAGATTCAGGCAGGAAAAGAAGGTGAAGCAGCACGAGAAGCAAAAAACCCGCAGATCATAAATAATTCAGAGACAAGTTGTTTTTATAAGAGCAGAAAAAAATCAGACGAGGACAACTTTCACTGAGCTGGAGCTGAGACACACACACACTCAGCTCACACACAGACACACACACACACAGACACACACACACACACACACACACACACACAGATATGCACAAATATTCAAGGTGAGGCTGAAGATCCAGAAGAGGCATCGTATGCAAATCGCCCATATGTGCTGCCTGTCACAGCAGCAGTCTCTGGACACACACAAAGTCAGGGGTGTGTGTGTGTGTGTGTGTGTGTGTGTGTGTGCGCCTGTGTGGTGAGATTGTTGGTGAGACAGCTGATAGTTGGGATAGTGTGTTCACGGTGGGGTCAGAGGTCAGATGGGACGCCTTAAAGGACAGATGGACGACCGTCCTGAGAAGCACTTTATGTAACACACACACACACACACAAACACACTCACACACACACACACACACACACACACACACAGGTTTACAATATAATTAACCTTCTCTGACCCACCTTCTGCTTTCTGCAGTCCGTCCGTCTAATTTAAATTAAAAAGCAACATTATGTCATTTTTTACCTTAAAATAACAGATTCAAGTGATTTAATGTCAGTGACGTGTGATAAAGTATCACATGTTCGTCCTCTGTGTAACTTCAGTGATCACAGTGTGAGAACATCACACAGCACCGACTATCAGTGATCTCGGTGAAGCTGCTTCATATTTTATGAAGAAAACGTTCTCTGGTTTTCACCCTGATGTCCTCCAGCTGCTCTGCTGCTGCTGTCTGAGATTCACAGAGTTTCTTGAAAGCATCATGTAACTAACTGTTAGCTCTGTTAGCCGGCTCTGCTTAGAGCGCCGCCGGGGAGCACTGTTGTTTACACCGCTCTCACAGCGGCCCCGGACCATCGGGGAGGTTGTCAGGGGCCAGGATGGGCACCTGAAGTGGAGCCGTCCTCAGCAGCCTCTACGGACTTCATTACAGAGGTGAAGAGACCAGAGACCTGAGACCTGAGACCAGAGACCAGAGACCTGAGACCACTGACAGAGGAACTAAGAACAGAAAAAGGGGGAATAACTGAACGAGAGGCGACAGACAAGAGTCTCAGACCGGCTCTCAGTCCTCGGTGACAGCTTCACTACATGAAAGGCTGCAGACAGACGCAGAGCTGGACTTGTACTCCAACATTCAGTAATATTAGTTGTATTGTTGAGTTATATGTCTTGTGTTGTTGCACCCGCTGGCAGCATGTTAAAGCCAGGTGCTGCTGTCTCCGGTTCAGGTTCTGTTAGCTTGGCTCGCTGTTAATGTTCTGAGTTGTGTTTGCGCACGTTTACTTCAAAACCTACGTTTTCAACACAGAGCTTTTGTAGGACGTGCTGAGTTTTGTTTGTAGCCGGCACATAGCATTATATCACATCTGACCAATCTGTTACAGAGCTTGCATTGATGATAGCGGTGCTGCACTCAGAAAACACTACAAATTACAACAAATTCAAAAAACTTGATAAAAGTAAAAATCAATAAATGTTGAGACAAAGATCAAGTTTACAGCTGACTGATTTTTGTTTGTTTTTTTATTTAACAAATCAATTTTTCCAACTTAAAAACCTGAAACAATGAGCTCCGCCTCTCGTCTCGTCTCCAAGGTTACAAAAAAAAGTTTGCTCCAGCTACAAACACGCAGCGCGAAGGCGTCACATGTTCACCGCATATATTTGTATGTGCGGTGCAGTCGGTGTGACGGCTGCTGCAGACAGACCTTCAATATTTGATGAGCTGCCAGATGGCACAGTGGAGCCTTTGATAGCCATCTTTAATATAGGTAGTCAGGCATACCTCTGTGTGTGTGTGTGTGTGTGTGTGTGTGTATGTGTGTGTGTGTGTGTGTGGTTTGAAGATGGTGGGGTTCCTGCGATCAAAGAACCAAACTCCGATAGCAGACACGAGTCAAGAGCCAGACGCACACATCAATAATTTACCAAACCTACACACACACACGCGCACACACACGCACACACACACACACACACACACACACACACACACACACACACACACACACACACAGCATTATCTGAGTTCTCTTCAGTCTTTCTTCTTTAGTTTTGTGTTGATGAGAATCTGTAAATTCAGTTGATTCATTAATTTTTAGTGCAGTTTGTTTTGAATGTATAATTACATAAACTGTTAAACATCAGACGTTGAACTCGGTGACAGACTCATCCTGCTTTCAGTCGAACATAAATATTTCTGAGTGCGCTGCACTTTGAGCCTCGTGTTGGACAGACTGCAGATAAACTTGTGACATCTGAGATAATAACTGCTAAATTAACTGCAGAGAAAAGATGGAAGTTCGCCCCAAATGGCCTTCAAAAATAAAAATACAGCAGTGACTCAGTTTAAAGCGATGGCCTGCCAACTCCGGGACTCAGACTACAATAACGACTGAGTGCTTTTAATTCTGCACCAAGTCTCCACAGGCTGTGATAAACAACATGTGGAGACGCTGATGCAATCATTTCTAACAAATCTGAATCATGAGCTGGAAAAAGCCGGTGACAGCAAACAGCTTCAGTCTCATATTCACCAGGGCTTCAACACGAGGCGTCAAGAAGAAAGACATTCATCAAGCCAAACAGCAAGACGACAGCCAGCGACTTCTGTTGTCCTCCCTCGAGTTAAGATGCTTCGTCTTAGCGTTAGAAAAAGTATCACGTAGTTCTGATGTCATGATGTTAAACAAGGTGACTGCAAACTGACTGTGAACCGAACAAACACACAGTCTGAAATAACCCTGTCACACTGCAGGGTTAGGGTTAGATCAAGCACATGATTGGCTTCGTGACGATCTCTGGTGTTACAAATCTTTCTTTTCAAAATGCTCTCAGTGGTTCACCTCCTCTCTTCAAAGGTCTCTGGAGATACTAAACACAAGTTCCAGGTTTCAGTGCTGTCAGCTGTGATTGGTCAGGCGGGTGTGATGTCATCATCAAAACAATGACGACAAGATTGAACTCTGTGATGTTTGAAGTGTAAATTAAATGTGTAGCAGTAAGAAGCTAATGCTAGGCTACAAACAGACGACATCACGGTCACATGACTCAAACGTCTCCACCACTGAGCGTCTTACTGCACAATTACTATCCAGGTTTATATAAACTGATCAATGTACAAGTTGTAAAGTCAGAGTGAGAACAGTGTGTAACTAAAGTGGGCCTGTAAAGACGGACTAGTGAGGAGACGAGTCTCCGTGTTCGCTGTGAGGACGTTTAATGTCCCCGACAACCTCTGTAGTCTCATTCAGACACTTGTTAGCAACCGCTAACTGTTTTTAACACATGAAGAGCTTTATAATTAAACTGTGGGACATTTAATGCTGAATAAAATGTGTAAATATGTTCAGCCGGTGGTGACCACACACCTTATTTCACACATTTAACTGAAAACCAATTAAAAGAAACTCCCAGACTTTGAGACGAGGGAACAGGAAGTGCTAACATGCTAACTGATTTCCAGGTTTTAGGACTACAGACTGCACCTCTCTATTAGCCCAAAGCACAGGGCAGAGCCGAGGCTGATGGGAAGGTCCAACACTGTGAAGCACTTCCCTCCAGCAGGAGTTTGCATCAGGTCCATCAGGACCAAAACTTGCACCAGAGCAGCTCCTTCCTGTCTGCAGCCGGCTCATCAACACGGCCCGCAGACGCTACATGTTACATTAACATAAAGTCGACAGATCTGACTGGGCGCGTTGTATAACTTGTTCCAAACTGATGAATAATTTTCTACATGAGGCTTCAAAATAAAACCCTGACCATGTATATTGTATTGTATATTGTATATTATATATTGTATATTTATTATATATTGTATATTGTATTGTATATTGTACTGTATATTGTATTATATATTGTACTGTATATTGTACTTTATATTGTATTGTATATTGTACTGTATATTGTATTGTATATTGTATATTGTATTGTATATTGTATATTGTACTGTATATTGTATTGTATATTGTATATTGTACTGTATATTGTATTGTATATTGTATATTGTATATTGTATTGTATATTGTATATTGTATTGTATATTGTATATTGTACTGTATATTGTATTATATATTGTATATTGTATATTGTATATTGTATATTGTATTGTATATTGTATATTGTATATTGTATTGTATATTGTATTATATATTGTATATTGTATTGTATATTGAAGAGGTGACTTCCTGTTTCTCCCTGCAGGTCTCAGGTTGATTGACAGAGGGTGTGAGGCAGCACTAATGAAGTCAGGATGAAACAAGGTTTCCTCGTGTTCACGCTGATGGATTATCTCATTCTGAACGAGATCGAATGGCACCAAGTGGTTTCTCCTGATATCTGCACCGACAGATACAAACAGGAGAAACACAATCTGAACTACACACCAGCTGTGAACAGGTGTCTGCTTCACACACACTTCATTCAGCCTCACCTGTCTGATGGTTAACGCTTGACAAAGTTTAGAGATGAGACCATTTCGTAGATATTCAGGAAGTAACTAACAAATCTGCCAAAGGCTGAAATTTAGTGTTTTAACTTTCAAATTTACGTTACTAGTTTTCTTGCTAATATGCTAAATGTACAGACGTTGGATTAGTTACAGTGACTACGAGGAACTCTTAAGTGTTTATGTTTAACAGGCTGTGATTCCTCTGATGATTATAAATGACCTGTAACAGCGAACAAGACCATCAGCGAACACACTGCTGTTTGTATATAGTTATTATTAATGCCTGTGTTCAGCTCCGATCACAGACATCACATATAAAGTCACATAAACAACCTCTAAAACAAATGCACGCGCTAGCAAAGATCTTTACAACAGATCGTACTGCTTTTGTCCAAACGGACGCTAAAATGAACAAAAACTGAAAGTTCTTCATCGTCACTTTAACTCAGTTGAATGAAAATGATTTATTTATGGAAAATAAACAAACAAGAGTGTGCTGATCCTTTTCATTAGTTGCCTCCTCTGTCATTGTTAACGACTAATACAATTTGTGGATATTTGCTTAAAAAGACGGGTTTAAAAAATGTAAAATACATGTCTACTCTTACCTGTAGCGCTATTGATCCGTCTAGATTGTTTTGTTGTGAGCTGCAGGGCTTCAGAGATGTCTGTCTTCCCTCCAATATAATTGAAGAACATTTGAAAAACTCAACAGAAATGTCTCTTTCCAGAAATCATGACCCAGTTATTCAACAGAACTCCGGTGTGAGCCATTTCATTCAGAACTACACCTGCAGTCAGTGTGGGTCTGAGTAAGCTAAAGCTAAGCTAGCTAACGTTACAGCTCAGCTGAGGAGGACAGCAGTAATGTTTACATGCAGATCAAATCAGTTTTATTTATACAGCACAAAAGTTTACCCTCGATTTGACTGAGGAAAAGAACACGCTCACTACTAAACCGATCATTATCTGGTTTATGGAGTTACCAGGTCATTCAGGTAATCTGCCCAATATTCAGTTTTATTCGGTGCATTTGTACCGTTAATCCAGTTTCTTTCGTTCATTTACATCTGTGCATGTGAAAACGTAAAAGAAACGGGATGTTATTAAAACACGAGCAGATGTGGATTCATTTTCTGCTGATATGCATAACGAGAAGAAGAACAACACGGACAGATGTATTTTCCAGCAGCTGCCTGTAAGCGTTAAAGCTACAGCAGCGTTTCTGTCTGTGTAGGTGGTAGCATCCACTCGCCTGTGGGTTATAAAGTGTAAATGAGTTTGTGAGTGATTTACAGTCTGGTTCCATGAAGTGCTTTGCATGAATACACAGCACATTACACAGTATATCACAGCACATCTCCACCTGAGGAGGTTCAGTTTTTTCACTCGTGTCTGTTTGTTGGTTTTTCTGTTTCGTCAGCAGAATTACACAAAAAACTAATGAATGAATTTAAATGCAACTTGTGTGGCGGCTGAGTCTCTGCCTGGAACAGACACCATTAATGTTAAATATGTGTTTAAATGTGTTTTATATGATATCAGATCAGGCTTGAGTGAATTCACAGGGACTGTTGGCGGAGGTGAGTCGAGGTTAAACGGCGACGCTGAGCTGAAACTTGAGTATTTTCTAAATCTAAGAGTCTGTGGAGCATAAAGTGTGTGAGCTCCTCCGACATTACATTAAGTCTAATACCACTCCAACTTCTTCTAATGTGAATATAACATATTTAGGCTTCGGCCTAAAATAGTAATGTAATGTTCTATTAGCACCAAAATGCTGAAATTAAACAAGCCATCAGGGATAAATGAGGATTATTAGGATTGTCATATTACACCCAAAGATGAATTAGAGGCACTCGGGAGTGAGAAACATATTATTACTATAATATTAGTATCTGAGCAATAAAATGTGACTTTCTGATGGGAAACATAAAAATTGGATAAAAGGAAATTAACAATCTGCCTCTGAGATTTGTGTTATGTCATAAAAGATCCATCTCAACATGTCATTCAGCCTCATTTCAGCTTCATTTGAGATCATTTTTTTCTCCAGATAATGAGACGATTAATTCAACTTGTTCCTGCTTCAGTTTCCCTTCCTGCATCTCGACGGAGGACATTTTAAACAACATCTACAAACAGGAGTCAGTTTGTAGAGAGAGCATGTGAAGTCTTTGTGAAGAAACAAAAAAAACACTTCGTTTATCTGCTGAAGTCGACACGAGTGTAACGATCTGACCAGTGAGTCCAAAGCAGACCAAACATGTGGACGACCTTTTTACTCCAACGAGATTCAAAAGCAGCAGAGAGACGACTGAAATAAGAAAGTCAGAACTGAAAGAGCCGAGTGTGTGTGTGTGTGTGTGTGTGTGTGTGTGTGTGTGTGTGTGTGTAGTTTCTTGTATATGAGTGGGTCTGCTGGGAGAGGGATGTGCTCGTAGCTCCAGCTGCCTCCGGCATCGAGAACAACACATAATCCTCCCCTTCATGACTGCATGATTGCATATCAACAAATCCCAGAGTCTCTAACCAGCACAGATTTGATGGCTGCAGACAGATGAGGGGCACTTTTTACAGTGAACTACACTTCAGATACAGGAATCAGTCGCTCGCTGTTGCTGGCAGCGGGAAAAGTTTGTGAAGTTGGCACTGAATGATAATTTTGTGTGTGTGATGACGAGAGAAAATGTGTTTGAAGAGGCCACGAGGTCGTTTACCTGTGATTACAGTCCACTGTAATATTCAGTACATGAGAGAACAAATCCTCAGAAACATGAACTATTCTTGCTACTTGTGGGCAGCGTTGGGGAAGTTACTAAAAAAAAAAGTGATGTATTACACAGAAAGTCATTTGTTACACAACTCATTACTTAACTGTGATGCACGGTCACATAAATGGCAGTTAAGGATATGACATTAAACCCCTCATACGTCCGCACATCAGCACATCAACGAGGAGGACGTTTTTCTTAATGCTCTTTAATAACGTAACAACACAAAGCCGAGATCCCAGGCTGTTACGCAGGTTAGCATTCTGTGTTTGAGCCTGAGGCTGGTGATGAGGGCAATTCATTAATTGAAGATATGAAGAATGCAGCTTTCAGTTTTCATGTTCTAACTTATGAATTATTATGTCAGTGCGTCTGAGAGTTTGAAGGAGTGTGAGAGTGTGTTACAGATCACAGACCTGCAGTCTGTCTCTCGTTGTGTTCGTTCTTCCTCTCAGTGTTTCTGAGCATCTCTGTAAGTTAATAAGAGACAAAGAGGAGGCGAGCTGACGAGAAAAACCTTCTTGCTTCATCAAGGACGCTTTCTTCCACACCGGTGACAGTTGGCCAATACTCTCTTTTTATTCAATATACACAGCGTCTGTATTGGCCGTGTGCCCTCTGATCCGCTCCACAGAAGAGTCAGAGCGAGGAGAGTGTGTGCATAAACCGTGTTGATGTGTGTGATGATGTTTAAGTGTATGCGTTGCAGCTTTCAGCAGTGCCACGCTGACATTTCCTGAGCTGGCGGAGCAGCAGAGGTGAACGGTTACTCGGGTGTGACTTACCAAAGTGTGTCTGTAATAAAGACCTGAGAGGACGGCTCCAGTCTGCTCCGACCTCCATTACGGTGTGATTGTTGGGGCCCGGGGAGCCACTCCAGAACCATTATCCCCCCGATGTACCCAGAGAAGGTCAACCAGGAAGGAAACTCTGAGAAAGATGGAACAAACTTCAAACTTTTCCTCAGGAAAAAACAGGAAAGATGACGTCACTACACTCACGACACTTAATGCCTGTACTCGGGTCCGATCACATATATCACATACAAAGTCATATAAATGACCTCATTGAGACCCCCCTGTGGTCTCTGTCACGCGCTAGCAAAGATCTTTACATCAGCAGGCGCTGGTGTCGTACCGCTGAAAGTTCCTCGTCGTCAGTTTCCAAGTGGTGTTACTGTTGGTGTCGCTGCCGCAAAGACAACTGGATCAATTCTGTTTTCAACACAGAGGAACTGTGAAATCAACCTTTACTTCATCAGGATACGTCAAAGCAAAAAAACTTCTGTTGCTGGTTGAAGTAAAACGTATAATATTTCCCTCAGCAGCCTCAGAAGTACAGTACTTGTACTTGAGTAGATGTACTTTGTTACTGCTGGTCAGTATTTTAAAAGACGCTCACAGTTTTTAAGAACATTTAACTGTGGAAATGAAACTTTAAATGTAGGAGAGGAAAAGATAAACTGCTTCAGGCTGTTCCCACAGACGCCTGCCCTCCTCCTCAGTCTGCTTCTTGTTGTCGCTGCCCGTCCACCACGACCACCACCAGCACCACCTGCTCCCGCAGCACCCGCCTCTCCTCTTCTGGTGAGGTTTCATTTCTCTTATTTACTCAAGAATATATTTTTTTTATTAGTAGCAGATTAAACTGGCAGAGCTGTAATGAGATGCCATTTTACTGCAGCAGTAGGAGTCACCATCTGCCTCCATCTGCTCTCTCTCATTCCACAACACCTACACAAACACACAACCAACCACCGTGCACATGCAACGACACACACACATAGACACACACACACACACCTACACTGTACATCACACACAGCGGGCAGTAAATCAAAAACACGCAGCGGTGCGTCCGGCAGGTAGAGAGGTCTTTTTAATCCGGTCTGCAGGAGGTTCCACCGAACACACGGCGCGATGACGAGGAGGGAAACAAGACAACACAGCACAGCGTTCATTACACGCCTTCAGCCACTGTCTCCACCCTCTCCACTGTCTCCACCGTCCTCCACCCTCTCCACCCCCCTTCCCGCCTCTTTATTGCTCTTTAGTTTCCCTGCAGCAGCAGCTTCATTCATCCCTCCTCTTACAGACGGACGAGGCTCTCTGATCATTTCAACTGGTGGAATGTAACTAAGTACATTTACTCGAGTACTGTACTTATACTACTTTCTACACCACTACATTTAAAATACTGAAAATACAAACAAAACATTGTTATTTGAGTGAAAGGAGTGAGCTCCATCATTACATTGAGAGTTACGGCACTTTGGCACGTTTATGTTATGAGGAAAATCAGGCGCATGTAAATAAAGATCCAGATCGAGCAGATTTAAAGGTTTTATTTGATATTGGATTAGATTTGATTGAATTAACGGGGACTGTGGAGCCTTGGCGGAGGTATGCGCTCTACTGAGTGCCTTTATAGATTTAGTTTTCTAGCATTACGTTGCATTTTGTCATCAAAGAGATATTTTTCCTCTAAACTCGAATGGTTTCTTTAAAAATCTACTTGAGGATCGAAAAGATAAAAATATTCCAACATTTCATAGAAAAAGCAAAGATTGGAGAGAAGTCTTAAATATTTTAATATTAGATATATTAATATTTATTACACTTTTACTCGTAATGGGATATTTTTACATTGTTGTATTGGTCCTTTTCCTTCAGTGAAACATCTTATTCATCAATAAAATATCTGGACCGTCTCTGAAAACTATCCTTCAAGCCTGAAATGGGCTAAAAGTTAAAAATCGCAGAAGAACAAAATCGGGAAGCGTATCTTTAAATCTTTAAATGAGACTGGAGAGTAAAACTCAGGAGTTTCACCGCTGGTTTGTTTTGTCTGTCTGGACCTGGAGGGATCAGAGTGGACCTGGCAGGGTTCTGTGCTCGGCGCTGCAGATGAACAACCTCTGTCCTCCTCAGGGAGAAGCTAATTGAAACTCGGCCCATTTCCCCAAAACTGCTGTCAGTCACCTCTGACCGCTCGGCCGGGACACAATAATAAAGGCAGTCGTTTCAGGACAAACTCGGCTGCTTTCCTTCTCTTCCCATCAATAAAATAGGAGCAAGGTTAGCTCTGGCTACACGGCTCTGTCAGTGCCGTTAACGCCAATCAACGAGGTATTCTCGGCACGGAGCTCTGGTGTTTCTGTGAATTCAGTATCAGCTTTTACCTTTAATATTTTTTGTCAAGTGTATTCTGTAAGCTGTAAGTATCGCCTCCAGGATGTGTGTACGCGTTGACCGCAGGAGTTTAAAGAAGAAGGAGTGGAGGGACGATTGGAAAAGACGAGTCGCTCTCAATCATGATTCTCGAGCTCTGGTTCTCACTTCAGCTTCTAATCAGAGGCTGCTTTACAGTCGGGATGCCAGGTGAAAGCAATTAACCGCCTGGTAGGACAGAAACTCGAGGAGACGGCTGGATTCCAGAAACAAAACCAAATGGAAAAGACCAAAAGATGTGTCCGGCTGCAGCAGCATCAAACGAGCCGCCACGGTCCACCTTTAATCCCCCACACAGCCCTCTGCTCACAGCAA
The DNA here is from genome assembly GCF_965226575.1 of Pagrus pagrus. Taxonomy (NCBI): domain Eukaryota; kingdom Metazoa; phylum Chordata; class Actinopteri; order Spariformes; family Sparidae; genus Pagrus; species Pagrus pagrus. The sequence goes on along the minus strand of NC_140185.1, from coordinate 37,232,257 downwards.
ACACTAACAAGATGCATATTTTCAGTCCAGTCACATCAGAGCACCTGTCGCTGAGAAACAACGCAGCTCGGTTCAGCTGCACACCTCCGAATTCACTCCTCAGAGATGTTCGGACATCAAGACAAACCCGTCCAGCAGCTTCATGTTGGTGCTCGCTCACAGTCACAGGAGTCGTCCGGTGTGATGTCACGTCGGCTATCAAACTATCCACGAGGACATTTGTGAGTTTGATGAAGACCTGGTGTGAAAACACTGAAGCCTTCTCATGTGAGGACGTGTTGCGTTTGCATGAACAGAAATCAGCAAAACACAAAAAACAGCAGCAGACTGACACTGAGGCTTCTTGGAGTGTACGTGTGGATACAGTATATGTACAGTAGCTGCAGCACTGTGATCCTGTAGCATCGATTCACGCCTGCTGCAGACACCAGATGTGTCAACCAGACAGGAGGAGACATGCACCATCCCGCATGTTTCTATCCGGAGGGTTAATGGGATCAAACCGCTGCCTCTGTGCAGGGAAGAAAAGCTGTGGTGCATCAGGATGATATGTGGGCCTGTACAGAAAATAAAGGAAAGTAACCCGTCAGTCGCGTGCTCTTGGACGTGCTCTTGAACGTGCTCTTGGACGTGCTCTTGGACGTGCTCTTGAACGTGCTCTTGGACGTGCTCTTGGACGTGCTCTTGAACGTGCTCTTGGACAAAGTGTATGTGAAGCTTTATCAGCACATTTACACCAGCTCGTCAGAAACACAACCACGTGGGTCGACTGTTAGTTACTGTAATCGCAACTGTGATGCAAAAACGATCATTCCAGCTAATCGAGAATCATCTGTCAGAATAATCACAGCGTGGTTTGGTTTTTTTAATAAAGAAAAAAAAACTTTAAAGACTTTTTCCCTTGTTTCCAAACCGAGTGGCACCGAGCAGAACTGACACCGAACAACCTGGTTAAAATATCAGTGACTGTGTTTATCTGTGAGACGCTCGTCTCTGTTCTCCTCTCTGTCTTCAGCAGCTCGTGGACCAAACACAGCAGATCAACAGGTCAACAAGAGGAGGAGGGAGAGGAGGAGGAGGAGAGGAGGAGGAGGAAGAGGAGGAGGAAGAGGAGGAGGAGGAGGAGGAGGAGGAGGAGGAGGAGAGGAGGAGGAGGAGGAGGGAGAGGAGGAGGAGGAAGAGGAGGAGAGGAGGAGGAGGGAGAGGAGGAGGAAGAGGGGGAGGAGAGGAGGAGGCGAGGAGGAGGAGGAGGAGGAGGAGGAAGAGGAGGGAGAGGAGGAGGAGGAGGAGGAGGAGGAGCATTTTGATACAACACTTCAGTATCACAGTGTTCCTCCTCTGGACACTGATCATGTTCATGTTGTTCAGAGAAACTTTTGATTTCTGGTTGGAGGACGACCAGCAGGGACTCCATGGTTACCACTAATGGATGCTAGCTACAGCAGTTGCCATGGTTACAGTCCAGCTGGAACAGGTTTTTTTTTTTTTTTTTACATCACTTCAGTTTGTAAAAAAATCTTTATAAAAAACAATATTTATCAATATGACAAATGTGTCTGAAAGCTGAGGCCTGATGGGAAAAAGGTTTTCTTTCCTGACATGTACTCAGAGTATCAGAGTAAGAAGTCTCCCTCTGAAGGACATCCGTGGTCAAAGCTAACTGAAGCTCACGTCATATTAATATAATTCAAAGACTATTAAAGTTAAAGGTAGAGTCAGTAGGATTTGTCCCAGCTGTTCCTGAACGCACCACAAAGATAGTTGATTGTTGAGTCTCATTCCCAGGACGTCAAATAGCCACATGTTGGGCTGGTAAAGCGTCCCGAGCAGCAACAAAGAGAGAAAATAAGAAACTCTCTGCAGATACGAGACACTAACACGCCTTTTCTCCCCATTCCAGCCTCCCTCTCTGTCTGTTCACGTCTTTTACGTCTGTGAGGAGGAGAAAGTTCAGATGTTTGTGTTCAGATGTAGAGAGGGAAAGTCTCAGAGATACTCAGGTACAGGACAGATACATGAAACATGTACTGCAGGACAGTAATGAAGTATTTGTACTTAGTTACCTCCAACCTCTGCTGCATCGCTGTTTTACTGTGAAGCTCCAGAAAAGCTTTGTCGACTACAAAACTTTACATCAGCATGGAGGGAGGAGATGATGACTGTTTTTGGGTGTACTGTTCCTTTAAGTAAGGTTTTTTAACTGTTACAGAGCATTTTCAAAGTGACGTATGAGAACTATTAATGAATAAAGGATCTGAATGCTTCAGCGCACCGCTCCGTGTCCTGGTGTCTTTAGGTGACAGACATGTTGTGGTTTGCTCTCCTGCAGTCGGCAGCAGGAACAGTCGAGTCGTACGGAGAGAGAAGTACCTGCTCCGGGCTGAACTAGTAAAAACTGTTATTCAGCAAGTTTCCTGCTTTTCCACACAGTCAGGACAAATCACACATTTGCAGCAGCTAGAACAGTGACCCAGTTTCATGGCAAAAAAACAGAAAAATCACGATCCACCAGTGACGTGTTCGTTCAGCATGTGGCCCACGAGCAGTGTCTCTGGCTTGACAGATTGTCAGTGTCTTGTTTTGTCCAACAGGACAACACGGCACCTGTAGTCTCCTGCTCGTGGAGCTCACTGGTGCACAACAACAAGTCTTCACATAGATAGCAGCTATCAAGAGAACCGAGTCCTGATGTGAACCGCTCCCCCCCCCGGAGGTTCTGGTGGTGAGCGTGTCCGCCTACCTCAGTTCACTTGTGAAGCCGTCACGTTGAACTGTTTGGCAGGAAGCGTTGTTTAAAAGGGCTCTGAGGTGGAGGCTGGTGAGCTCTGTGTCTGAGCGCATCTGTGAGTCTAATGGAGCCTGAAGATCCTGCTGCCATCAGAGAGAGGCTGTAATCAGCCAGGCTTTTAACGCATGGCCTGCTCTCCACCAGCCTCACCCATCACGCCGCGCCGTCACACAGCCAAGAAACACAAACACACCGACGGGACACGCAGGCCGGAGGACAAGGAGCAGTGGAGGATGTTTTAAAGACTTTTAAAAGATCATCTTCATTATAAAACCTGTAATATTAATGCAATATATTTTCACATCTGCATGAAGTTTTCTTTGCTGACTTCAGTCGAACACACTCTCAGAGATCATTAGACGTCATTTTCAAAATCAATAACTCATTTTCCATCTGTGGTGAAGAATAACAGTCCGAACTGAGGCTGCGGTCCACTGAGCTATTCTGCATTTAACACAAACTATAAACTGTAAAGATTATCATTTAAAAGGTCAGAAGAAGAGGAGATACAGAACCGAAGCTGAGGAGAGATGAGGGTCTCAGCGTCTTATAGTAAGTCATACATAAGAAGTGCACGGCTTGCAGCTTGCAGGGAGCCGGTGGGCTGCAGGCTGAGATCCACAAACTGTGTCACAAGCACAAAATCCATCAGCAGCTTCCCACACAGAGAGACCAGGACGGGAATAAAATGCATCTGACTGCAGCCAAAAATAAAGTGCCTCAGCAGCCGTGTACTGGCTCAGCTACCAATAATAATTCACCAGAAAGAAGAAAAAAAACAAGAAGTGGCTTTCAATCCTCAAATTGATTTCAGCTCGATGCTTCCTGTCACGAGAAGAGCTTCAGTGAGTGATGATCGGCAGCGTTCAGGCTGCAGAGGACTCATTGTTGTCTTTATGCTCACTGACTCACCGATACACGGGTCCATCGAGGCTTCTCAGAACCAGGCGTCGTTCTAGTCCGAACATGTCGAGCTTTAAATAGTAAAAAGTACAACGTGATGTCTGTTAGTCTGAACTCTGCAACCCTGTACCTGCATCACCCGCATCATCATCCTGATGAAGGCGGGAAAGGAAACGTCCTTTATTTTTATTTTTAAACGAATAAACAGAATTCTGACAGTTTTTTTCATTTTTCATTTGAATGGCTGGATGATTGGATGATTCACAGACCCGACCCAAGTGTTGGCACCGAACGTTTTTGCAAACTACAGAAACTTTACATTTATCTCTTGGTTAGTGTTCGGAGAAGATCACATTTTGCTACAAATATCTGTTTCAGTCGTCGCTAACACAGCTGGAAAATGTCTTCTGAAATATATCGGACGGTTTCACGCTTACAAGTGTTGGAACACGTCCTCAGACGGCGGTCACTGGCTCGGTTTCACGCTGCACTGCAGGAACGCAGCCGGACGACCAGAGCTCAGCCTGAAACAACCGAGTGAACCTCAGAGACAGTCGAGCACTCTCAGATCTCATGTTTGTGAGTTTGAGCTGCAGAAGTTTTCTCTTTACTCCGTCTCCGCTGTGTTTGTTAACAGGAGGAGACGTTAATGTCACTCATTGACTCTCTTGTGTCCTGTGTGAAAGTTTTTAAGATATGCACAACACATCGCATCATAAATAAATAAGAGCTTAGCAGAGAGTCAGAGGGGATTGTTTTTTTAATTAACTGCAGCTATAACGTTCACCGAGGCCGGAGCGCTTCCTGTCTGCTGCTCAGGTAACCCCCCGTTTCTCTAACGAAGACTCCGTCTCTTCCTCAGTTTCAGTACTTGCTGTTGTTGTGGCCGGTTTTAAGATGCCAAACTTTGAAAAGCCCAAACTTTTAAGTGGCTCCCCGGAGGATAAACGCCAGACAGGCGCCAGAATTTGTGCCTGCTTTTAAAAAGTGGCCGCCCTGCACTTTAGAGTCCAATTCTAAAGCTATGAATCTCAAACAGGCTTGGAGGGAAATCTCACTCTACACTACTCAGCCGCCTTAAGCAGACACACACACACACACACACATGTCAAGATCACAGGCCAGGGTGAAAACAGCTTCTCTAAGTGATTTCAGTGAAGCCTGCGGGGTGTTCAGACTGTGTTACTGTCACACTTCAATAACCAGCCGCCCTCCAGGATGCATCTCTCCCAGCGCTGTCATTACACTGGAACAAGTTTGCACCAGTCACCTGTGACAGTGGAGAGGCTGCGATTTAAAACCCAAAGTCTCAGAAGTCTTTCTCTCTCGCTCTTTCAGATTCAGCAGAGTGACCGGAGCTAATGATCGTCAAAAAAAAACAACCTCAGCTCGCTTTCCCGTCTTTAACGCTGTGATCTCTTCAGTAAACGTACGTGTTCATAAACACGTCATCTCTGAGAATCCAAACTAAAGACAATCTCATCAAAGTACTTCTGTTACTTCTTCGTCTTTACTCGGGGACACAGATGTACCGAAGGACGGATATCCTCAGATACAACACAGGAGTCGAGGCTCAAGTCTTTTCCACAGCAGCGGCTCGAGGCTGGAAAGTGTGTTACATAATGCTAACACAGAACAAACAGATGATTTTTACATTGAGGCTGCTGTTAAAGTGAAAGTCGTGTAGCCATAAATATCCAAATGGTTTTCATCCACTTGAGAGTAAATTACATGTTTTTCTGCTGGATATGTTATGAAATAGGTGACGAATATAACTGAAGCCTCTAACACGTCGCTCTGAGACCCTGCAGGTGTGAACCTGAGTCTGGACCTCTGGAGTATTAAGTGTTTTATTTTACCAGTAAATACTCGTGTTGACGCTGCCTTTGTAATTAATGATGGTGCATTAACTGGTGAGGGGGTCGTCTGGTAATCGGAGGAGGCCCGGTTCGATTCCCCGGCTCTGCCAGCTGCACGTTGAAGTGTCCTCGAGCGTCGTCGTTGTTGACCTCCTCTCTGAAGTCGGCTCTTTCATTTTCTGGAGACGTTTCTTCATCAGAAGTCAGACGACGTAGATATGTTTGGGTTTTAGTATGTTGACCATTGACTTCAGTACAGCCGACACCAGACTGGCACCAAACCAGATCCGGTGACGTCGTGACCTCCTCCTTCAGGTTCCTTTGTTTTTTTTCTGCAATTGTTTCAACTGTTTTTTGGCGCAAATCTCAAAGATTCAAGGAATTTATTGTCGTGTATAAAATGCAAACTGTGTCTAAAACTGTGTCTTAAATACAGAAGGGTTCAACCTCTGGGAAGCATGACTGCTCTGTACATCTGAGGGATCTGGAACCAGCCCAACCATCAGACTTTCCCACCACTTGTGGACAAAACCCGATTTCAAAGTCTTCCCGTCATGAACCAGCACTCAGACCTGCTCCCCTCTCCTCCCTCTTCTGCACACAGATCATCTTACAAGGTCGGAGGAAGCTGAAACTGGGTGCAGCATTACATTATGAGAATAATACAACAGGAAGTACTCTGACAGAAATAGCGCAGTGGATTTTTCCCCTCAGCTCTGAAGAGCTTGATTGTCACCTCATTATTTTCCACGAGCCGGAGCAGAATCTCTGTCTTTAAACTCAGTACAGGATCAATACTGCGGCGCGTTCCAGGACCGCGTGTCATCTCCAGCACTGGGTTTATTCAATCAGCCTTCTCCTCTCTGCATCACTGAGCTGTAACTGATGATGCCGTTCAGGGAGAAATCGGAGCCCCTCCAGTGTACCTGGCTCTCCGTCTCACCATGAGAATATTCACAGATGAACAGTCCGTTGGGGAGAAACCGAGCAGCACAAAATCACTTAGGAATTCATCCACTAACTCGGCCCATAATCTCTGCAGCGAGTCCAACAATTAGAAATCGTTACCCATTTGCCACCTGAACAGCTCGCTGCACAAACGGGGGAGAAAAAATAGTCGTAATGAGGAGATAATTCTGTTATTCCTAACGACACTCCAGTGCATTGTTGCGGTGTCACTGTGAGGTTTTCACCCCCCCTCATCGTCCTCCTCTTTTCCCAGCAGCAGTGATTAAGTCGAGTTAATGAATGCCACAGTGAGAGTTCACCTCGCGTCCGCGCAGGAAATACAACGATTTACAGGAAAAGCTGCAGCTCTGAATAGCTCTCGTCTGATTACAGCCCTGACGCCACAATAAATGTTGGCAGCTGAAACTACAAACACGTTCTAATTTCTATGATTCACATGTTGCCACTACAATACATGTCGTATCACGCTTATGTTACATAAGTGAACTGACTTGGATGGTGGCAGCGAGAAGGCCGACCAAGACTGGTTGTTTTTAACAAGACGTCGTGTTTGTGGCAAACAAACGCAGATATTTTTGACAAGACGTCATTTTAAACCATGAGGTGGCCAAAAAAAAATGTTTTTCAGCTGGACATTTTTCAGCCGGGTTTGTGGCAACAGAACCAGAAATCTTGGGAACCTGGATATTTCTGACAAGAAGTCACAACACTTACAGCCATGTTTGTTGTTTGTTTGTTTGTTTGTTTGCATGTTGAGTTGAGTTGAGACATTTACATCCAGTTTTTTGGTATGAAAACGTGATATTTTCAACAAGAAGCTGGGGGACAAAAAGTCCGGATATTTCTGACGAGGCGCGATGTTTACAGCCGTGTTTGTGGTGTGAAAAGGACTTTTTTGGACAGGACGCCGGGACACTTGCAGGTTTGTTTGTCGTGACAAAACCAGGTTTTTTAAGCCTCGTCTTCCTGAATCTAACAAGGTGGTTTTTGTGCCTAAACCTAACCACCATAAGCAAACGGCATTGTGACATCATACAGAAAGGTGAAGTTTGAACATGTGGTTCGCAGTAACGTGCACATAAACACCAACCTGATTTTCTACCACGTCAACCTGAAAATTCAGTTTATTGCTGCAACCCAGCCTTGTACATAGTCGTTTGATGCATCACTAAAATATTGAATAGTGCAGCTTTAAACTGGACTGCTTACAGACAACGACACAGAGACCAGCTGGTCTGAGCCGGGCTCTCCACCCTGCTGACCACCGAGCTGCTCGACTTTCTCGCATTAATAAACAGCACAGGATGTTCTCCAGCTGCTGTCGAGTGTCCTCCACATCTGCCGGCTCATCCCATCGTAGCTCCAGTACAGACGCTGCTACGCAGCGAGAACAGACGTCTTCACAGCGCCTCGTGTAAGAGATAACTCATCCAGGAAAATATGAGGTGGCTGCAGCTTTTTATAAAACAGAAAGATGGGCTCGTGTGTTTTAGAGTGCATTTCCCTTTAACGTCCTCTACTGTAACCCTGTGTGTGTGTGTGTGTGTGTGTGTGTGTGTGTGTGTGTGTCTGTGTGTGTGTGTGTGTGTGTGTGTGTGTGTGTGTTAAACTGTACAACATCCACCTCTCTGACAGAGAGAAGAACCTTTTGTTCCACCTCTACAGTCCCCAATTACAGTAATCTCCTTCCTCGGCTAATCCTGCAGCGCACAACTTTGAAGTGAAGCGCTTCATTGAACATCAAAAGTGTCTCCTCGCTCCTCCGCTCACGCCAGCCGCCCAAACACTGTCGGATATAAAAGGGAGAGGATTGAGGATTGATGTGACGGATAGAAGAGCCTGCACAACACAAATATACACTTTGTCCCACAACTTCAAATACGCACTCAGCAGACTATTACAGAGGAAATCCAGCTAATGCTGATGCAAAGCTGCTGCTGCTGCTGGAGACCCGACGGTTTGCCAAGTTTTGACAGTCACACGGGCAGAAGTTCACAGAGGGAGGGTGGGATGCAGGATGAACTGTGTGCTGGTGAGTCTCACTCACTTTTAACTTGTTTTGGTCTTGTGCGGAAAGTTTCTGCTGGAGTTTGGCTTTTTCATTGTGCTCATATTTTTCTATCTGCGCTTGTAAAGTCTGCAGCTCATCTTGAAGCAGCAGAAGGCCAAACTGTATTCAGTTATAATTGACTGTATTGAGTATCTACTCGTACAACACATTCTTCAAGTGCTCGGATAAAATGACCTTCAGGTTTTCTGCCAGTCTGAAGACGTTTTACTCAGAGTTAGAAACTCTCAGAAACTTTCCATCAGTCGTCTTTACTGTCTCCTGTCGGCGTACGAATCCCATCATGTGCAGGTCATCATGTTTGGGGTCAAAGTTCATCCATCCATCCATTTCCTGCAGCTTATCCAGGCTTGGTCACTGTGGCAGCAGGTTAATCAAAGCTGGGCAGATGTTCCTGTCCAATACCTGCCGACCTCCAGACCTCAGAAAAAGGGAGGATTTTGAAATGAAAGCTGGCGTCGGGGGTCCTGTGGACACATCGCTTCCTGCGTTCTGGTGATTTTCAGAGAATGAAAATAATAAAATCCACTGCAGCATATTTAGGTTAAATACATTTAACTTTTAATATCAGGCGTCTGGAATAAACTCATATTCATCAGTTTTCATTCATTCATCCCTTTAGAGCGTCTGTGCACATCACTGCCCTGTGTCCGTCAGCCAGACGACGGTTCGACCCGCGATGGCCAGAAAAATCAACACGACAGATTTTACAAAATGCTCCTTTTCTTTAAACTTCCCGTAAGAAATGTGAACTCTTTCTCCCAGAATCTTTGAAATTCTGCTCAAATCATTTCTTCTCCTTTCACTGAGGACGACCAGATGCAACAGTACAGCGGGCTTCACGCTGCACAGTGTCAGAAACAGGTTGTGGTAACTAAAAGGAGAAACAGGTGAACATTTTTCATAAATCACATGAAATACAGAAGAATTGTGACCCTGGGAGAAAATCGGGGGAGGATAATGAAAAACAGGAGGCTCCCGGCAAAATCAGCTCTCTCCTCCTCCTCCTCTTCTCCTCAGCTCCTCCTGAGGGATACTGAGACATTCAAAAAGCCAGATGAGATATAAATAATCCCTCCAGCGTGTTCTGGTCCGACCCTCTGGCCTCCTACCAGTCGGACGTGCTCAGAAAACCTTGATCCTGATCAGCTTCCCGATCCAACTCACCTGGCTCTACTACTCCGCGCTGCCTCTGGATGAGAGCTGGAGCGTAGATCAACATGTAAATCAGAAGCTTTGTCTTCTGGGTTACAACACCTGTATCACCGCTGGCGCTGCACCGACCCGCCCGCTGACCACACGCTCCATTTTAACCCTCGCTGGTGAACGAGACCCCGAGACACTTGAACTTCTCCACTTGAGGGAAACAACTCACTCCCAACTTTAAAGTTAGATGTAGTTGAATTTCTTGCCACACACCCTGAAGCCTCACACAGCTGCCGGAGAGCGCTGCAGCTGTCTCCGCTGGAAATAATGACCTCGCTCTGCACAAGGCCGAATATCTCAGCCATGAGCAACACCTTAGTGCTGTTTTTATTCCATATTTCTTTATATTTTGGTGAAACTGCACCGGCTTGTTTGAGGACACAGTTACTTTAGAAGTTAGACTCCCATCTTCCATTCTCTGTACAAGGCTAAAAAGTTCTGGACTTATGAAACACGGACCGACGTCCTCGTCTGACAAACAAACAAACCCTCGACATCCGGCTCAGCAGCCTTCTCACCTGTAAGTCCACCACCATCTCCGCCACCTCCCAATGTGAAAGTCAGGTCATTAACATGTAACATGAACCTGATATGAGGTTTTATTGATCGTCAACAGTATGCAACCTACGACACGTACAAATGTTGCAGAAATGTTAACTGCCTCCATTTTGTCCTGCGACTGAGCTCGTCACATCAGCAGGCAGCAGCCAGAGTCTGGTTTCAGGAGGAGACACTGTGTTTATTCCACTTTTGCAGTTATAATGTTTTAATCAACCTGCAGATCAACCACAGACTCCGCTCATGTTGCAGAACCGCCGGCCATGAACACAGAAACCAAACTGCAGGTTTTTTTGATCAATTATTCAAACGGCACACTTTTTTTTCCACCTCAAGGCTTTTAGGTGATTAATTAGACTCGGGCACGACCAGCGAGGAGCCGCCGCATCCATTTTCATTTAAAACAAATCCAATATGTAAACGTTGGATTAATTGTATGTGATGAACGATAGGACGTTTATTACATCACGTCTGTTTCAAAAGCGAGAGCTGAGTTATATTTGATTCATTTTGTTTCATTTTGAGGTCGAGCACAACATTCACAGCTGAACGGACGACTCGATGTCTGGAGACGTAGCGACAGGAATATAATATATCTTCTTGTGTAAGAGTGCGGTCGCCTTCCTCCACGTGTCACATGACAGGATGTAACCATCAGGACGAAGAGGAAGTGGAGTGTGAAATTACTCTTCACTTACAATTCATCCACCTCCATTGATCATCCTATCGAGTTAGTTTTAGATCGGTAAATGTGGAAATCGTTTGCTGCTGAACGTGGCGTACTGCACGAGGAGCGGTGTCAGAGCCGATCGATCGTTCTACCTGTGAGTTCATTTAACACGAGCTTTACTGTGTAATCAATCGAGAAAAACTCCTTCAACACGAAGACTTTATTCTTCACATTAGTGCTCAGCTGCTCGGGTTTTGATGTTTTTTGCATACGTCTTTACAGACGTCTTTGAGCGGAAACATCCCTGAAAGAGATCGTTTCTTTGTTGGTTTATCAGTTTATCAGCTCGTCACATGGAGCCTGATTGATGTAGTTTTACATTAGAGCGATGAGACCGATCTGCTTCTACATCAAATTCTGAGGTGTCCATTTTTGCCGTTTTTGTGGCGATCACAACAGGTATTTTAATCAAAACCATGATGTTTTCTAACTCTGACCAAGTGTTTTTTGTGCCTAAAGCGAACCAGAGCATCAGCACAGCGTGGTGACGAGAGAGCACCTGTGTTGTTATAATTTACCAGAGATCTGCTCTTTAACCACCTTCTGGACACTTTTGCACTTATTTCTTCATGACCGCCAGGTATCAGAACCAAACTGAGAACTTTTATCAAGCACACAGTTCAGTTTCTGTACATGGAGTCACCGCCTCACAGAGCCACGAGCGCTTGTACTGTAATGCACAGCTCCAATGAGAATCAGTCATTAAAAACAGAAGAAAAGGTCATTGACAGCAACTCAGATGGTTTTTCCTGCAATAATGGTGCAGTTTCTGCCTCACAAGCCATGCACAATACAGAAAAAGGTCATTGAGAGCCGGAGGACTGAACACTCACAGTTAATATGTAACCATGAATAACTTGAACTATAAGAGACACTTTTAATAAATACTGAGAGGAGATTTGTCAGTTGAGGCAATTAGTGGAACTGCAGGTTTCAACCAACACACTGACCTTTGTGTTACATTAGTCATCACCATAACATACGTGTCATGATTACAGTGACTTCAAACACTCGCAGAGGCCGAAATAAAGGAGTCATCTCTGCTTTGCTTGAATCATGTGATGATATATCTCTGCCGCGTCGGTGGGTTTTGCTCCTCAGCAGTTACTCTGGGCTCTACTTTAAAGTTAGAATATTTTTATCACCCGAAGCTTCAACTGGACCACCTGCAGGTCCAACACCAGACTCCCTCACATGTTGCAGGTCACGGATACAGAGACAGTCCAGGTCTTGATCAATTATTCAAACAGCCCTCTTTTTCTCTGCAAGGCTTTTAGGTGATTAATTAGACTCTGAGACGCCCACTGAAGTACCAACACAGTCGCCTACTTCTTATTTTTAACCAAAAAAAAGCTGAAATTATTGAAGAAAAAATAGAATGGAAAGTGTCTCTGCTTTCAGAAAACGTTGCCTTTTATCCTCAAGAGCTTTTGAGGCTCTGTGGCAGAAATATTTTCAAGGAAAAGAAACTAAATTATTGAGGGAAAACTGCTTTTATCAACTGTTATTTGTGGGAGGCAGGAGGAAACCTTTTATGTGATGCTTCAAGTTTTGCTTCTGAAACCACACGTGTCCTGATCTGCTACTGTTTGATTAGACTGAGGCGCATAAAGAAAAGATTGTGGTCGCAGCTTTGCTGACCCACCCACAGTGTCCACCAAGTTGATCCTGGTTCAACTTTTCCCCAAACGCATCGTCATGGAGCAGAACGATGTGCTGTCTCATCAGGACGTGGACGTTTGAAGAGGTGCACATAACAGATTCTCTTCCACGAGGGGTGATTGATCATCTTATATATATATATATATACTACACAGCTCTCGTTACATGCACATGCAGTTCAACTCTTTGCAGATTTGAACTCATCCAACACTCGCCCCGTTCACCTGACTTGATGCCCTCAGATATCCACCTCGACCTCTACAGAGCCTCAGATCCAGCAGCCTGGTCATCCCACCCCTCTGGTGGAGAGAGCGAGAAAGGTCCAAGTCAGGAAGCAGACGGGAGGTTGGAAAGGTCATAAACAGGAGCTTCCAACCGGAGATCAGGGTATAAGTCCTGTGTGTGACCAAGAATCGAGACGTATCATATGTAAAAGTGACTTGACTGAACGCAGTATGATGTTTTTCTGAACCCAACCACATGGTTTTTGCAAACCAATCACCAGAATAAATGTTAGTCAGGAAAGTTTCTGCAAAACCTCAGATCAGTTCAAACTGAACCTTTCTTTATTTGAAACCACTTCTCTCTTGTCACCACGCTGTGCTGATGCTCTGGTCAGGTTTATGCACGAAAAACACTTGGCCAAGGTGAGAAAACATCAGGTTTTGGCTTCAAATACCTGTTTTGGTCACGACGATCACTGAGGGAGACTTCTTGTGAATAAAAAACACCCAGTGGTGCGACTCAAACTGCAGTCGGCCTTGTTGATGTTCACGACATCAGTAACAGTCCAACATTCATGATGTCATAATGTACAAACTGTTTCTCAGTAAGCTAGCATAGTTAGAGAGAAGCCACCGACCACGCTGCTGGATCTGAAGAGTTGGACAGTGATCATTATGGATGTTGTTCCCAAAACATAACGTTTTGTTCCCATAAGCTCGGGTTTTGATAGTTGAAGGGGATCTGTGGGAAACAGAAGGTGAGTTGTGAGTTTATCAAAGTCAGCGAAGTCCTTCTACCTTTTGTTGTTACAGTTCAAACATGGACTCTCATCCAGCAGCTTTAATGAGAGCAGTTTTCATTCAGGCTCCAGTCAGCGCTCACCTCTCTGAACCGAGCCTGAGCCGGAGGTAAGAGGCATGTTTGAGATCCGTCTGTATTGTTTGACTCTGTAAAGGAAGGTAGGAAGTGACTGAGGATTAAACTGCTGTGGAGGAACAGCAACAAGTACTGACTGAGGAAAAATAACTGCATTCATTACACATTTATTCTGATTACTGTCGTCCTCATCCTACTGGAAGATACCATCCATCCGTTTCAGAGACAAACATCCAGACAAATACTGAATGAATTAACATTAAATTTGGGTTAGGGTGAGGTTAGGTGCCAAGATGTCCTGAGATGGCCACCGTACCGAAGATAATCTCTGCTAATGCAGGACCTTTCCTCCGACACCACGCTCAGGAAAAAACTTTAGATTGTTTTCTTTAAGAACAGAAAAGTTGTCTCTCCAGTTTTCATTAGGTCACAGTTGTGTTTCCTGTTGTGAAGAACAGAACAGATTTTCTCTTCAACAGTTAAACTCTGTCTCACATTCAGACCCGTCTCGATGTCAGTCAGTTAAAAACTTTAAGCACAAAGAGACGTCAGCGAGGTTCAGATCAGATCCACTCTGATCCGTTCATCCGTCTCTCGGGTCGGCAGGCTGAAACAGGCTGGAGGGTGGAGGATTTGGCACAGGAGACGAACAGGTGGAGCCTCCACACACACACACACACACACACACACACACATTCAGCTGCAGACTGCACCGTAAAACTGTAGCAGCAGGAAGAGGTTGGAGTTCAACAACGCAAACTGTCATAAAGGCTGCATTTCAAACGTATAAACAGCACAAGATGAATTCGTCTTCTGTGTAAGTGTTCATGTGCTCATGGAGCTCTTCAACAAACTGAAATTGCAAAAAGAAACAACAATAATAACAATAATATTAATATTAGTTTTATTTACTCATAGGCAAATGCGTCTGCGACACATCGTCAAACCAAAACGTAGTCAGTGTTTTCTAAAACATCACGTATCACAGCTCCTAAAACAACATGGCTGTCGCAGCGTACCAGCCGCAGCAGACCGGACCCTCATCGTGCGCTCGCAGGTTGGTCAGGTTCAGGAAAACATTGAGGTTTGTTTTAAAATCACCACGTTACTTCTGCAACTTCAGTCACAAATGTACCTACATCACATACATAACTTAAGTGACATTGTGTGTCCGCGGCCACTTCGCTATGTTGGTAGTGAAGTAACTAAAAATACATCACTGTTGACTTTTGGACACAAAACAATCCGAGCCAACCTCTTCACTGTGTGTACTAACTCACCTGACTTCCTCCTTTGCTGCCATAATAATAATAAGTAGTCGCCATTGAACAAGAAATTTAAACATGGGTCGTAATAAGCTGCTTTCACAGTCGACATATTTTTTGTCTGGTGAGGACGGGTTGGATTTTTGGACATTTCGCATCAAATAAATTGAAATTACATCATATTTCACACATGAAATGTAACAAGAGAAAACATCAGGTTCACGTGATGCGAGTTGTGAAACAACATGTCACATTTCATACGCAAATGATCGTATTTCTTTTTAAAACAATGAGTTTTTTCATTTTAGCTGCGACCTGCGGCTCTACAGATCGCTCTGACGGTCGGTCCACTCAAACGTTTCCACCCTTTGACGTTCAAATGTTCAAAAATGTTGGATATAATTACTGTAAACCAGCTGGTGCAGAATAATCAAAATACAGGTGAAATGAGCAACATGACAGGAAACACAGCGCTGGCAGCAGCTCGAAGCCTCATCAACAAGTTCACCTCAGCGGTTTGGAGATATTTGGCTGTTTTTGTGTGTTGTCGGGTTAAATTACTAAACAGGTGTGTGGTGATGCCCGTCTCAGCCGCTGTGTGACGTCTGCACAGTTTGCAGTGAGAGCAAGAAGCATATTTTGATGTTGAAAAGAGATTTTATCTTTATTACTGTTTGAAAAGTTCCATCTCAGATTAGTGAAATGTTCTGCGGTGTTTCTCCAGCCCGGAGCCAAACGAGTCATATCACGTTCACATTATACGATTATTCCCATCTCATCTGCAGCAGCAGGAGGTCGAGGAGATGGTGGTGACATTTGCATCCATTTTAGTGGCAACAAAACCAGCTATTATTCACAGAAAATCAGACCATCTCCATCCATGATCGTGGCGACCAAAACAAGGGACACCTAGAGACGTTTCCAAGTGTTTATGTGTCGACCACAGCAGGTGTTTTCACGGTAAGTCTCCGTCAGTGATGTGTTGCAACATGAAGAAACGCGTCTAACATTTATTCTGGGGGTTGTGTTGGGAGTTTGTGAGGATGTGTGTGTGAATACGTGGTCAGCTGGTCGAACTTATAGTTAATTCACGCTTGTTTTTGTGAGGATTGCAAGAGAGGAAGAAGAAACAGAGGACATGCTGGAATGAAAGCACTTTGAGCAGAAACACCAACGTGTTGGACACAACGATCCGGTGGCTCACAGTTCAACACGGAGTGATTCAGTTTAATGGCAGTCAGAAATCTTCCTCTCCGGTTCACAGAAAGTCCAACAACTTTTATTGCTGGTGTTCAGGAGGACGCTGGATTTTAATCTTTCGCTTTCCAATCTGTCTCTCCACATGGAGACGATCTGGAAATCACACTGAAGTTTCATTTGAGCAAACAGGATGAATGTAAAGTGAAGCGGTGCAAAGAGACACTCCTCTCTGATGTCTCTGATGAAGAGGCTGTACGTTACCATTAAACTGTCTGATACAGACGAAGAAGACACAAACTCCTGTTGTACCACAGAATCAACTCCATGAAATAAGAAATCAAAGTGTGAAGGATGATGGATGCACCTGTATTTGGCTTATTTCTTTGTATTGTCTGACAGTGTGTTGCATGAAAAATGCAATCAAAGCAAGATTATTACTCCTCTGTGTCTCTCACACTAACACATGTAAATGTAATGCATGTTCCTGGTTTAATAACAACTGAGATTAAAACTGTGTGTGCATCTCAAATCTCTTTAAACAAAACATCACCTGCTTCCTCAGGAACACTGAAACAATCCTAAAGCTCCACTAATCAACATCTTTATTTTTACAATAAGATAAACTGCTGCGACAAACCCACAGAGAAAATCATCTACTCTGCAGCTTTACTGAGCTTTTAGCCCAAATACATTTCCTGTCTGGGTCAGTCGTGTTTCCAGCAACCGTTTTCATCGAACATGCTCTGATTAACCCGCTGCAGGCCGACATCAGCACAACTCAATCACCAGAATAAATGTCACCTAAGCACGATTCTGCAAAACCATTTCTTTATGTTGCAACTTTATGTCTGTTTATTTCATTAATTTCTCTCTTGTCACGATGCTGAATATCATGGTTTGGATTAAAGTACCTGTTCTGGTCGCCATGATCACGGATGGAGATCGTCCAACTTCTCGTGAAAGATTATTGGTCTTGGTCGTTAAACACGCTGGAAATGTCACCAGGTGTTCGTAATATCCAGTGATGTGACTCATTTGTTGACACTTGAGAACCAAACAGGATGACAACTGACTCATCCTCATTACATTTGAGAAAGTTTTGGGACATCCAGGTTTTATTATCTGAGACAGGTTGTGAGCTTAGCGAGGCTCCTATGATCCGAGGGTTTTAATGTACAGTTGAGTGTCGTCAGCGTAACAAGGGTAAGAGACATTCCTACATTTTAAATAACCTGGACAAGAGGCGGCACATAAATCGAAAACAAAAGAGGACCAAGGACGGAGCCTTGAGGGACTAAACAAGTCAGACCAACTGCTGAGGAAGTGAGTTTACTCAGCGACAGAAAGAGATAAGTGTCGTAAGCCTCGCGCTGAAAATGATTCAACTGGAGTGAAATGTTTGTTCATTTCTCGCAGCTTTACAACTCGACTTCATAAACATACAGAAAGAAGAGGAAAGAGGAGAGAAAGTGAGAGGAAACTACAGCTCTGTGTCTGCTGGATGTTGCAATAAGCTTCTGTTTGCTAACGCAGAAACTCCTCAGAAGGATAATGTGCCGCAAAAAATGTTGAAAGTCGAGTTCAAAAGCAAGAAAATTCGATTTAAGTTACGTTAAACTTGGGCTATTTAAATCAGTAAATAATTTAGGGTCTAATTAATATCTCGTGACTAAATTATGACACGATTTAATGGAAATGTTCATTAAAAGATTAAGATTATAGCTGGATTTAAAAACGGCTGTGAAAATGTTCAGGAGGAAGAAAGTGATGGAGAGCTTCAGAGAGGTCCGAGCCAGCTGATTGGAGCTCATCACTGTGTGTGCGTGTGTGTGTGCTTGTGTGCTTGTGTGTGTGTGTGTGTGTGTCTCATTAATTCACTTTTACTCGGCCTCTCTGATAAGACTCTCTCTCCTCAGTGAGCTGAATAAATTGCATTTCTCCACTCACCGAGAGGACGGCTGACTTGTGAATGAAGCGCTGAGCCTCGATAACGCGCCTCCCGTCCTGTTTATTGTTTCCTTCCTTCGGCGGGAACGTGAGGTTGAAAGGTTTCGAGAGAAGATTTCATTTGCTCTGTAGATATACATGAAAAAATAATGAGACGTCTTTGTGCGTTTCCGGCTTTCATTAATAAAACAGCAGCCAGTGTGGGAGCGAAGAGAGAAAAGGAACCGGATTCGATCTTTTAAGTTATTATTGAAGTAGCACTGTTTTCTCCACGTAGTCCGGGTTAATGTGGAAATAATACAGGCGATAATTCGACATTAACTTAATTATTCGTGCAGCAATTTGACACCGATTCTTTCTATTTTCCAGAATATCTGGCGTCACCACTGATCCGCCTGGTTTCACATAAAAAATGACTTTCCACATCTGAAGCGCGGTGTGCGTTACAGAGCGATTAAAGCCTTTGTTTTCTCAAGCGACTTTGTGTTTGAACTGTGAATGAGTAATCCTCGACACTGTAAGAACATTATAATATGGAAAGTATCTCTCACTTTGAGCCCTTATGTTCCACATAATCCCTTTAAATTCCCCCTCAGTAGCTTCATAGATTACACATTTTTCCAGCACTCTTAAAATTGTGGCACTTGTCGTCCTGCTCTGGTGCTCGAAGCCACATCACATTTAAATAGAGTGAAATATATGGCAGCCATTCATTGTAAATACAGTATATGCCTCAAATCAAATGGAAATACTCGTCATTTTATATACATTTCACTTCAAATATGCCTGATTTATTTACGTCTGCTGAAGCTGTGGACGTCCTTCTTACAGCCCAGTCACCAGAATACATGTTAGCCAACTGTGATTCAGCTAAAACACAGCTCGTTAAACTTATGTTGTAATTTTATGTTGTTTTGAATGAATGTTTTTATTTCTCTCTTGTCACAGCACGCTGCTTCTGCTCTGCTCAGGTTTATAGATAAAAACACTTGGTTAGGGTTAAAAATACCTTTTTTGTTTTGTCGCTGCGATCACAGATGAAAACGTCTCCAGGTCCTTAAAGATATCCAGCGGTGTGACGAGGACTGCAGTCAGCCTTGTTGGCTGTAATAACGCCACGTCCTGATGTAAATCAGCTAATGATCATACAATGTGAACGTGACGTGACACGTTTGGTACAAATGTCGACCAACGTGTCTGTGGTTTTCAGTAACATTAACTTCTAACATCATGTCCTGGTGACTGGGACGCTTTTCGATCAAAAAACTGAAAACTGTCATGAGGAACCGAAGCCCCATCCACATTCAAAAGACTGGACACATTTTGTAATCTAGGGAAGGAAAGTGAAACCGTTTCTACTTTACACACTTTCAAGAGACACATGAAATGAAAAGCACTGGTGGAATGTAACTAAGTACATTTACTCAAGTACTGAACTTAAAGCAACATCATGTAACTCTTTACCTTAAAATAACAGCTAATGTAACTGCTGCGTGCTGCAGCTGCACGTTAGCTGATTCTGCTCGGAGCACCAGGTTGCTCTGTTTACACGGCAATCACAGCCGGTTTGGACCGCTGGGACGAAGAGGATATCAGGTCTGGGCCCAGAGTGGGGAACAGAACCAGTGACAGACAATTGGCCAATAGAACTGGGCTCAGCAGTCTCCATGGACATCATGACAGAGGTGAAGAGACGTTGACAGACGTTGCTAAGTTGAATGTCTTGTGTCACTTTCTTGATGTTTGGCTGTCAACCCATGAAGAAAGTTGAGAGCTTGCTAAGAGTCAATCACAACGGAGGTTCACCAGGTGCTATTGTCTCTGGTTCAGGTTATGTTATCTTGGCGTGCTGTTACTGTTCTGAGGTGTGTGCAACGCTTCTGCAAAAATGCCTGAGCGTGCATGTTTACTTCAAGACACACGCTAACAAGACGTAACACTGTTGTGGGGCGCTGAGTTTTGTCTGTATTTGTACGCAACGTTACATCACATCTGACAAACTGTCACAGAAACTCTGCACTGACTACATCCTGATGGTTTATGTGATCTGCACTGTCGGGTTTACAAAGTGTTTATTTGGGCTGTGATGTGTTAAATGTGCCACCAGCATGTACCTACAACTTTAAATTGGGTCGTAATTTATGTTCAGGTTATAAAAACATGTTTGTAAAACTACAGCCTGAAACATCCAGGAACATGAGCTGTGTCAATAAACCTGCAGACCCTGAAAGCTTTTTTACTGAGAACGACGGTTTAGCAGTGGAGGCACACGGAGCGCTCTGTGGATTATTACTGCTGACATGTTTTGAATTGTTTGGAGCAAAACAAGCAAAATCTAATTTACCTCCGTTGAGCTGGACCTGCAGTCTCAGTGACAGATCTCACAGGAGGAAAGGAGAATAAACCAGTTATGCTCTCATTTATTTTGTTCTGTGCGTCTGTACGACGAGAGGAAAGTATTGTGTTAGCTTATTAACTGTTCAGTGGACTGACT
This sequence comes from Pagrus pagrus, assembly GCF_965226575.1. NCBI lineage: Eukaryota > Metazoa > Chordata > Actinopteri > Spariformes > Sparidae > Pagrus > Pagrus pagrus. The sequence goes on along the minus strand of NC_140185.1, from coordinate 37,211,507 downwards.
CTTTAAAGAAAAACTCACGGACAGGAGATCAGCCTCCACCAGCCCCTTGTGCACCTGACACCCTGTGCACCTTATTCATTAAGATCATGACGTCTTCTTCAATCTCTTCTCCGGCATCAGAAGGTCGAACGCCCACTTTAATCTCCTCTCGGTGTGAAGTGCTGCTGTCATCTCCTCTGCTGCTCTGATCGCTCACTCATTAATTCCTTCCCTCGACTCCTCGTGTCCTGTTCGACACTCTAACAACACGTGAACGCATGTTTTAATTTCCCTCCTCGTGCTGCTTATATCTCCAGGCTCTCCTGCAGCCCCTCGGCGGGCGGCTGTTCCCGCGCTCTGAGTGTCTCCTCCAGCTGTCGGAGCTCCGGACTCGTACAGAGAGCTCTTCACGTGGATCTGAAGAGGCCCAGAGGTTACACAAATGATGGCGGGGAGCTGCGAGTAGCGATGCAGCCGAGGACACCTGAGGGCTGATTCAAGACCGGGGCTGATCAGGAGGCGAGACATGCAGTGTGTCGAGATGTAACGTCTCACTGGTGGTGATCAGACTTCTGTAGATAAAGTATCCGCCTGCATCATAACACACCCGGGTCTTCATCCAGACTGTCTCTGAGACAACACGACACCTGAGGTCTTTTCCGGACCTTAATCAACTGGTTTTGGTTCTTGAAGCTGAACCAAATTGCTCCCATATCGAGTGTGTATAATGTAGCAGGCGTTTCCTGTAGTGACGCTTCAACATCCTGTATTCTTGAAACTGTCAGACGCCAAGTTGCATTGTGGGTAGTGAGTGAATAAAGGAGATGATATCTCTGATTCTTCTGCACCAGTTTTGATCCTTTTAAAGTCAACACTGTTCACCTGATTCAGCGAGTCCTGCGCTCGATTCACCGACAGTCTGGAGTCCGAAGACGCCCGTGTCAAAACTCTGACAGTGACGCAGATTTAAATTCTCATTAAAGTGACTGTTTACAAACTAGTGCACAAACCAACCAGTCAGAACACAACATAGATACACACAGGTAGATAATAACACACCTGCATCTGATGGCTCTCTGAATATATATTTCTTCTGTTGCGATTGTATATTTTAGCATTTAGATTATCACAGATTCTTCAAACTGAAGCTACAGTTCAAGCCTGGCCTTTAAATAATATTCTGATATTTTGTGATTCACGATTTATATCTCAATATATTTTGAAATCTCCTCAAAACACACAAACAATGAGATTTTTGAATGGCAGTCTGGTAAGTTCAGAAAATGACATGGCTTCACTGTAACGCAGCGTTTAAAACGCTGTAACGAAATCCAGAATCTGAGACCGTATATCATCTCATTCAACGAGTACAATATTATGTGTTGTTTAATCTGGCTAACGACACGAGTTTTGTGGTGTGTTCATTAATCAAAGCATTAAACGTCTCGACTGGTTTGTTCAGTCTCATGTAATCACATAGATGCTGCGGTCGGCTCTGGAAAAACTATATTTTGTATTTTTCTGTGTGAGATGAAACTGAAGCCGGAGGTCACGCTGCGACAATAACAGCTTCTTCACAGAGAAACAACAACAAACGTAAAAGAAATATAGAAATATAGAAACACACGGCAGCTAACTGAGCTTAATGTGGCAGAACAAGGGTTAACAGGTGAAACTAAATCAGAAATAAATGAAATTCAAACCTAACTGATGGTGATACAGACACTGAGATCAGGCTGGAGAGCTGAGAACATTTGTCCAACATGACATCATGTCCCTGTCTGTCCCAGCTGTGCTTAAATATTATATACAGTGTCGTGTAGCGTGGCGGTGAACAGGTACGCTCTGTAGATATTCTAACACCAGATTTATGTCTCAGCTCTGCTGCTGTCACACCGTCTCTCTCATAAATCATAAGACAGACTGAAGCTTGAATTATCCAAACAGTTTGGTCTCCGGGGGGAAGAGCAGCAGCGCAGCACTAATCCACACCGACAGGAAGAGCATGCGGGAAAAAGTGAGACTCACGTTAAAACACATTGCTGCACACTGAATCCATGCACCAGGCGCAGAGTTTTAATTATAAAAAACTGCTGGTGTTCTGCTGATTCTTTCATTGTTTAAAATTGATTCGGTTCTTGTCAGTCTTCTGCAGAGACATGCAGGGCAGAGGACGGTGAAGTGCACTCTGAGCTTCGACCACGTCGGTCGCTTCCCGAGCGAACAGCTGACAGAATCCGTTCTTCCCTCTGAGTCTTCAGGCGTCCGCTGACCTGAGGGACGGAGAGCAGCTGACGCCAACCGTCCCGGTCAGAGTTCGACCGATTATCAGCTGCATGATGACACGAGACGCTCAGTGAAATGTGTCCTCTCCCCTCCACAAAAACACAAGTAAAGGTTTTTTCCCGTGTCACGTTTGGTGCAGTAGAAAGCAGCAGGTCACAAACCTTCAAATGATCCAACATTATCGACAGATTGTGAAGAAATAACCTTGTTGACACGTCAAAGACGTCTATGTACTGTGGTGCCAAGGTTTCCGGCCCGTCCTGTCTCACTGACACACAGTCCGACAGGATGGATCAGCCCCAGAACCGTCTTGGTTACTTTCAACTGTCCAACAATCCCCGACTCTGATACTCACTGATACATCTGCAGCCTTTAGTCGTGCAAACAAGCTAACGTGTCTACTGTGTCCTCATCAGAGTCCCGTGACAAAACCTGACACAACGTTCCTGCTGGCAGAAAAGCATTAAGCTGAGGCGCTTAACATGCAGCCTCATGCAGCGGCTGCGTGTTTCATTTAATTCACATTACTTATACTTGAGCACAGAGTCCTCTATAAGTGGAGTCTTTGTCCAGTGTGAAAGTGTTTTAGTGTCAACAAAAATGTCAGATTCACATTTATGTTCTGTTACAAACTTTATCTATAAACCTGACTGTTCATCTATAGAAAGAAATGATCTGATCTGAAAAAACCTGCTTCCTGTCTCACCTCCACACAGCTGACCAGTCACAGGGCGTCAACTTTTCATGTTCAGTTACAGTTCTGACGCCAAAGTGGTGTGAAGGGAGTTCAGACGCTGTTTGACCTCTGGAGCACCATCGGGTCAGCTGACTCTGCCACACACACACACACACACACACACACACACACACACACACACACACAGTGTGTCAGTGGTCTCCATGCAGTGAATCATACAGATGAGACGAGCAGACCTCCGGTCACGCTCAGAGACGTTCATGGTGTTACACCGCTGTGCTACGAATGAGACGAGAGAGAAACCCTGTCCTCACCTCCACACACACTTCTGACCCATGTGACTGTCAAGTCATCGGTTTTGGAAAGACGACCCGACTGAGCCTCTGACTGTTTTAGCATGTAAGGCTCAGATATTACACACATCTGAGTCCACCTTCAACTGATTAAAGCTGACTGACGTCTCCTGGTTTCCTCCTGGAGTCACAATTATTTTTCATTCACAACCTTCTTCTGTCTCAGTTCAGCGTTCAGTCCTCTGAGCTCAGTGAGCGAGAGACCGATGATTTAGGTTTGTGTCTTTATTGAGTCAATACTACTAACTTTATCATTGCTTAGCCCACTTAGTTAATGCTTCTTACATGATTAATACACGTAAATAAACATGATTAATCACTTTGAAACCTCTCTACAAGCCTGTGAACCATCTGTTGAAGCTGATTTCTTTGTGAAGGACAAAAGGATGAGATGATCTCGAGTGCCTCGTCTCAGTTCCTCTCAGGAGCTAACGTTGGTTTAGAAACGAGTCCGTTAACATAAACCAACGACCGGCTTCCAGCTTCCGTCCGTCCTGCTCCAAAACTTAGTTAAGTAAATGTCCGTACGATTGAGTTTCCTACTTTAAACAGTTTGACAGTATCTTAGCTTATATAATTTTATTTCCTTGTCCATAAGAAAACCAATAAAGTCCAAGTTGTCTGTAATACTGTGTGCTGGAGGTAAGACTAACCCATAAACCCGTCATCACTGTCGCTCTCTCTCACTCCGTCTTCCACGTTTCTCTCAGTTTCTCTCAGTTTCTCTCAGTTTCTGTCCTCGGGGGAGGAGGAAGCAGCGTTTTGATGCCAGGCAACAAAGTTTCAATTGATCCGCTCCTTTAAAAACTCCACTGAGCCTCAGTTACACATAATCAGCCTGACCGCCGGTCGGTGCCTGAGACGGGCTCCTCGCGGTGGTGCTGGGGACATTTCTTGGCACATAAAGACTAAAACTTACAGCCTGAAGGAGAAAAGTTCTACAGAAGCTTCAGTCAGCGTCTAATTAGATACTTTCCAGAAGATCCACACGGCCCAGAATGAATCCTGCACGTTCTGCCTGAAACCAAACTGTAACCTCAGCCGCACGGAAACGATCCCTCGGAAACAAATCACAGAAGTTTCTGGTTCCAGTTGCAACTCAAGCCACATTATATCAAACAGGAGCTGCTCGTAACAGGATTTACACACTGAGAGCTTCTGCTGGAGAAATACAGCCTGTTTCTGCTGCTCGTGACTGAGTCTGAAAGAAAGTAAAGACCCCGAACGCAACGTATCTTTAATCTCTGTTCATATCACAAAATGACTAATAAATCATATTAAAGTAAAGGGAGTAAAGGACAGTCGGTCGGGTAAAGGATTATTTTCAGGGTTAATAGATGAATCAGAGGATATGAAATGAAAAAAAAGTGAAAAATGCTCGTCACAATTTCCCAGACCCCAAAAAATTGCTTCTTTTGTCAAACCAACAGCCCAAAACCCAAAAACTCTTCATCTACCATCATAAATGACGAAGGAAAGCAGCAAATCCTCACATTTAAGAAGCTGGAACCAGAACATGTTTGACCATTTTGCTTGAAAAATGACTGAAATGATTAATCGATTATCAAAAACAGTTACCTGTTCATTTTCTTTCGATGGACTCGTCAGTTGAACCATTAATGACTAATTGTTGCAGCTCCTGTTTTAAGTGCAAAATCAGAAAGTTGCATCACATTCAAGCGTCGTTGTATCTATCTTTGATTTCATGTCCTGACACTGCAAGTGTAAAAGTCAGACTGCGTGAGCTTTATTTTTAAAGTCTAATCTGTTGCTGCATATTGAGGATTATTGTTAACTGCAGTCATTCACACGAACGCTTCATGTGCATCTCGACTCCACGACAACAATATCCTGACAACCGCCGCTGCCCGATCGACACTGCTTCTCTCTGGAGCGAGGCAGATGTGTGATCCACAGGAGACAAAAATACAGTGAATATTATCGCCTCGACCAGGATGAAGACAAAGAGCCACGGTGACGTCACCACAGCCTTTCTGAGACGTTGAGATTTTCAACTCGGCTGCTGACGCTCATTTGGATTAATTTTAAAAAAAACGTGGCCTCTGAGAAAGAAGTCTCTCTGTGGACACGAGGCCACTGACGGAGCTGCTGAATCTGATGAGCTGGGAGTTAAAACGTGTTGAGACATTACTGAGAAATGACAAAAGTCACATTCTCCGCAAAAATATTCTTAATTCGAGTCTGTATATCAAAAAAAGCTCCTGGCAGTGATCATTTGGTGTTTGCTCCATCACCAGCCAGCTGAAATCATGTTCTGATCGCTGCCCGAGCACAGGGAGACGAACAAAAGCCGTGAAAACGACTGATGTTCATGAAAGGAGCTTTAAATATCTCAAACATCTGAGCGCTCAGCTGATCGTCCTCCAGCTCTCAGCTTCGGCTCTGATCAATAACCGCCGAACACACACGTCCACACGTGGAGCTGTGATGTGATGGCCTCCGAGAGCTGCTTTAAAGCCTCATCTCTACTGACGCCTCAGTGGTTAACAGGCGCAGAGCGCATTCAAACCTCCTGAAGGCTTCCCAGAGAAACATCTGTCTCCATGGTGATCCCAGGGCTCCGGCTAGTAAAGCTGCAGAAGTCCGAACCACGCGGCTGCTTCTCTTCGTCTTCTTCTTCTTCTTCCCTCCCATGAGGCCCATTTGATCTTTATGTGCAGGGCAAAGACGCAGTAACACGTCTGAGCGAAGCCGTTTACGACCGGAGCACGCTGCAGCGTATATAAAACATACCGATGGGGTAAGAAGCCTGCGGGCTGCGAGGCACCCGGGCAGTCGTAAAGCTAAAAGGAGAGGGCAGTGAGGTGCAGTTTAAAAGGGGAACGGAGTGCTCTGTGTCAGCTTATGTAAAAGGTACCGGCCTCCTCTGGACTGGACTGAGCTTACTGAACCAGAAGGTGGACAGCAGGGCGGGAGGAGGACGAGGTCGACTGGTGCAACCTTCTGCATGAGCGCTCCGCTTCACAACACATTTGGAAACTCTTTCAGGTGGAGAGTTCATCTGTGTGTGTGTGTGTGTGTGTGTGTGTGTGTGTGTGTGTGTGTGTTGGCTTGAAAGAGTGTTTTTCCACAAAAAAACAGTCGAGTCTCTCTCCGTCTCTCTGTTTCTCTGTTTCTTGCCCAAAGTACTGGTCTCTTTAATAATTCAGTGCCAGATGGGATTCTGGGGAGATGAAGGGGGCAGATATGTTGGACAGTTTTTTTTTTTTCCCCTAAAAGCAGCAAGTCTGAGAAAAAGCTCCATTTTCTGTGAAGAGGAAAAGGATGAAAACTGAACTAAAAAAAGGGGTTTCAAGATAAAAACTAAAAATGCGACAGGATGTTTATTCTGATTAAACTGATCTGCTGCGCTGTTTCAACTTCAAACACGTCCGACAAGTATTTTAAAAAACTACCGACCAGGAAACACAATCTTCTGTGACTCTTCATGTTTGTGGTGATTCAAACATTTTGAGCAATTTCTGAATTTCTTTGAATGCAAATGTTGAAACTGTCAAAGTGTTTAAAGTGAGATTACTCACTTTAAACATGCTGTGTGTCGAAGCTTCAGAGATGTTGTTTCTCATCATTACAGATTATTCTGTGTGATAACACTCTGCAGCAGGAGACATGACTCATCATCAGCCAAACACACGTATTTATCTAATGTATTTATTCTAAGCAATGTGGTTTTCACAGAAACACATCCGTCACTCGCACAAGAAAGAAAATACAACAATAAAAAGAGCTCATCAAACACACTGCGCTGCAGCGTCGTCTGTCACTCACTTCATTTCCCACAAAGTGACCTCCAAAGTAAAAAGGATGTGGACCGGCGGCTGCAACTCGGTTCACCCTGAAGAGAAGAAAGAAAAATTAGAAAAAGCTTTGGCAGCATTTATGGAGGCGTAAATATGAGAAAGGAAGAAGAGGTCATACTCCAAAAGAGTATTTTTAATCCTGCAAAAAAACCCATTTTTATTTAAACTCGTCTCTGAGAATTCACCGAGCTCTGTCCTAGGGGGGTGCTGAAGGGGAAATGTACGGTGGCCGACGGGTGTAGAAGACAACAGGAAGTCAGAGAACACAACAGGAAGTCGGAAAACACAACAGGAAGTCACAGAGCACAACAGGAAGTCAGAAAACACAACAGGAAGTCAGAGAACACAACAGGAAGTCGGAAAACACAACAGGAAGTCAGAAAACATTTAGTTTTAGTCTTGCCGTTGTGATTTGCACCCGTCTGCAGGGGCGGACTTACCATTAGTCAAAACTAGGCGGTTGCCTAGGGCCCCAAGTTCCCGAGGGCCCCATAAAAATCCTCATACACTTATGGTTAATACAGTTATTACTTATTTGCGCACATTAATTATGTTTTTGATTAAAATCCTCTCGTTAAAATGCCGTTAGAACGGATCCAGGAAGACAGCAGCAAAACGAAAACAAACGGCGCGAAGTGGCGAGAGAAGAAGAGGAGAGTATAGAAGAGAAAAGTAAAGAAAAGAGACAGATGAGAAGAAGCTGCCCCAGCCGTGCTGACAAGAGGAGAGAGAAGGAGGAAAACAGAAAACTGATGTCCAAGTTACAGAAAGTGACGACTGTCTTCACTGCGGCTGCGGCAGCAGTAGCAGTAGCAGCATCATCAGCAGCAGCAGCAGCAGCAGTGGCTAGCAGCAGTGGCTAGCAGCAGCAGCAGTAGCAGTGGCTAGCAGCAGTGGCTAGCAGCAGCAGCAGTAGCAGTGGCTAGCAGCGGCAGCAGCAGCAGCAGCAGCAGTGGCTAGCAGCAGCAGCAGCAGCAGTGCTAGCAGCAGCAGCAGTAGCAGTGGCTAGCAGCAGCAGCAGCAGTGGCTAGCAGCAGCAGCAGCAGCAGCAGCAGCAGTGGCTAGCAGCATCAGCAGTAGCAGCAGCGGCAGCATCAGTAGCAGCAGTAGCAGCAGCAGCAGCAGTAGCAGCGGCAGCAGCAGCAGAAGTAGCAGTAGCAGTAGCAGCAGAAGTAGCAGAAGTAGCAGCAGTAGCAGCGGCAGCAGCAGCAGAAGTAGCAGTAGCAGTAGCAGCAGCGGCAGCAGCAGCAGCAGTAGCAGCAGCGGCATCATCATCAGCAGCAGTAGCAGCAGCGGCAGCATCATCAGCAGCAGTAGCAGCAGCAGAAGTAGCAGTAGCAGTAGCAGTAGCAGCAGCGGCAGCAGCAGAAGTAGCAGTAGCAGTAGCAGCAGCGGCAGCAGCAGCAGCAGTAGCAGCAGCGGCAGCATCATCATCAGCAGCAGTAGCAGCAGCGGCAGCAGCATCAGCAGCAGTAGCAGCAGCGGCAGCATCATCATCAGCAGCAGTAGCAGCAGCGGCAGCAGCATCAGCAGCAGTAGCAGCAGCGGCAGCAGCAGCAGCAGCAGTAGCAGCAGCAGTAGCAGCGGCAGCAGCAGCAGAAGTAGCAGCAGCAGTAGCAGTAGCAGCAGCAGTAGCAGCAGCGGCAGCATCATATGCAGCAGTAGCAGCAGCGGCAGCAGCAGCAGCAGCAGTAGCAGTGGCAGCAGCAGCAGCAGCAGCAGTAGCAGCAGCAGCAGCAGCAGCAGCAGCAGCAGCAGCAGCAGTAGCAGCGGCAGCGGCAGCGGCTAGCAACCCACACCCGGCAGGTACGACGACGACGACCTCGACACCTGTTGGGGAGGGTCCGTCGTGTAGAGATGAACTAGTGAGTATCAAAACTGTTCAAGGGGTGATTTTTTCCCCCCTATATCGATAAGTATTCCTTGAAGGCGGAAGCGTATGAGTCATTTTGAAGTAAGCTTTGAATTTCGTTTCTATTTGCTACAGAGGCTGAGAAAACATCAGAAACTATGTAACTTAAGGAAGTTATTAACAACTACTACCCCCAAGATTTTGAAAACAGGAAGTCGGTACACGCTGTAGCCGTCTTCTCCGTGTGTTTACTGTAAAGTCTGCAATACGGGTGCACTTGAAATGTTGGAGTGGCTGCGAATGTCGAATATCCAACTTAAAACTAACTTCGCTGAAGTCTTGTCATGATGTATTTTCCAGCTGGCCCAAGACCATTTTTTAAAGAGTTTTGGCTGAAGAAGTCGACCCACAAAGGAAGACTCTTTCAGTTTATCACAAATATTAGCATTAAATCATCATTTTGAGGGTACATGGTTTTCACTGGGCAGGAAGGGTTTGAAATATGTAGCCAGCAACGTAAATGATGCACAGTAGTGGAGTAGAAAGTGCAGTATTTGCCTCTGAGATACAGCGGAGCAGACAAAACTGACGTTGCATGAAATCCTACAATGTCTACGTCAGCACTTGAGTAAATATACTTACACTTCACCACTGGGTCAGAGCCTGATACTGTGTTTTGTGTGTTTGTTTTCAGAATGAGGGAGAGAGACAACGTGAGAAAGGGACAGGAAGAGAGGGACAACAGGTAAAACACATAATACATGTGTATTCTGTTAAAACGTATGTGTCTGTATAATTGACCTGTTGTTTTGTGTGTTGTCTTCTCATTTCAGAGGGCCCCATGCCTGCCTTTGCCTTGGGCCCCAAATTTCTTAAATCCACCACTGCCCGTCTGCCACCGTAGAAATGCTTTGTTGAAAAAGTTTTTTTTTTTTACATTATCTTCTACAGTTTATTCTCTGTTGACCAGAGTTATTACAGTTTATTACTGTAGTTTCATTTAGTTTCCAGAGTGGATTTCCTCATTAGTCTCTCAGAAATGTTTAGTTGTTTTAATTTCAGTTGTGGTTTTAATTCTCCTGTCACAGTATACTGTATGTGGGTATTTAGGAGCAGATGTTCAGAATAGTTATAACAATACAAACACAACACTGTGACGGTTACTGACTCAGTGTTCAGGTAACATCCCAGCCTCAGTGAACACAATGCGCACTGACAACGACTAAAACTAAATACATCTCCTGTATTTTTACTACACAAGCACCTGACGACCCGTATTTACATTTCTTGTTTGGCTGAAAACTCTACTGGTCGTATTAAATATTATGGCAACAGAGGAGGAAGTCGAGCAGAGAGAGGTCAGGACTTCAGCCAGGAGGCCGCGATTGTGTCCAGCGTGAAAGTAAAAGTCAGCAGCGAGTTAATTTGACTTACCAACGAAGTTAAGTTACGTCGCGTATGTTAGTTACTGAAGTCACGTACATGATGTAGGTACATTCGGAAGTTACAAACATATTAATGTGACACCAAAACACAAAGTTCTCACAAACCTGAGCGAGTGGCTTCAGTGCCTGAACCTGAACGGACCATCAGTTTCATCATATCTGTGCCAGACTGTCAGTCAACCAGCTGCCAGCCTGGAAACACACGCGACAGATCAGCTCAACAAAAACATAATTCAACAGCAAGGACAGTCAGGACGGCAGCTCGCATTTTCCCTCTGACATTATTTTAGATTAAATCAGCTGCTAGTTTATAAAGTGGAGACGCCACCAGACTGAGGCTGCAGCCCACCTCGATGGTGAAGAAGTGGTGAGGCTGGGTGAGCAGCACACACAGATGTATGTGATCCGTCAGATCACTGAAGCTCTCACCTGTGCACCAGCAGAGAGACACAGTTTCAACAGAGTGTTTGCAGAGGGACAGAGAGGACATCTGTACATGAACCGGTCTCTGGATCAGCCTCTCCCTCGGCTCCACCACGGCCTGTTATCCTCAGAGGAAAGCTCCTTTTAACGAAGCTCACTAAGCAGCCGTCAGCCGTCAGCGAGGTCGATGAAGGCGAACAGAAGGACGAGAAGCCATCACGACTCTCATTAACCCTGCAGACACCTGAACCACACGGCTCAGAGGAATCTCCCCACAAAAACTGATCATTTATGAATCTGACTTCTTCTAATCTGCTTCATAAATAACTTATTACTCTCTAATTCCCTCTTTGTGCCATTTATTAAATATTTATTTAGGCTTGTTGTTCGAGCTCCTCTGAAAGACAAAATGTGTCATCGATGGGATGAAACCAGAGTTTTAATCACAATCACCTGAGTCACTGCTGCTTTGATGGACTCGTCTGCACCTGTTGATCCACGTTGGAGGTCCGGGCTTCGTGATGCTCCAGAACATTGTGTCTGATACAGAACTGCATTTGCATCCAAATGTATGTTGCTCATGCACGTTGAAGTAATTTCAGGGCAACGAACACGCTGACCGGCAGCTGAACGGGCTGAAATTCAACAACGCTTCCAAAACCAAAAAAAAGCCATATTGTGTCTGTAACGCCTCCACAGCTCTCCTCCTCCTGCTGCCTCCACCAGCTTCTGTCTCAGTGTCTTCTCTTGGACCGTCCTTCACTGTGGTGTTTAAGCTTCGAGCATCCTGGGAGGCAAATTAACAATCAGGCCAAAAATACTCTCAGGTGTGTCAACCGTCCTGCAGCTGCTGCCAAACCACGCCCACACCGCCACAGTCACTAACACAGGTGTACGAACTCAAAACTGATGATAACTAACACTTGATCTCCAGACAGCTTAAACCACTGTACTGCAGCACAATGTCATCCGGAACCAGAACCCAGAACAAAAGGTTCTGGTGTTGACACCTATTCGCTCTCGTGCAGAGGGTTAGAGAATAAGACCGATCCCGCTCTCCTGTCTACAGCCGGTTCTGCAGGCGCCCCTCTAGTGCAGTTGGATAGACTGGATCTGGGTTTTTCATGGGTCATACACAGAACTATCAACCTGCAGACTGGAGCTTGCGTCCCGTTTGGGACCAAGAGTCTCGATTCATTTGTTTTTAAGTTATTTCACGTAAAAAAAGAAGCAAAAAAAAACGTGCACAAAACCACACACTAATCAAAGTCACCACTTCTTGTCTCTTCTGGACTCTAAAGGCTCCTGGAGGATCATTTCTACAGTTTTGAACAAGATTATGATAAATTACACCGAAAATGTAATAATCCTGCAGGCACGACGAGGAAGCTAACTCTGGAGATTTGCTCGGCCACTTTTTGATCTCTTTAAACTTTGTGTAAATCTGTTTATACTCGGATTTGACACCTCCTGCGGTCAGTTGTGAGAATCGGTCACATCCAGTTTGTTTTATTATTCTTTTTAATCTCAACTCAAAAGCAAAGAAAATGACCTACTGTGTATTTCCAGCAGACACAAACCAAAGTAAGCAGACTGTCTCACAGATGTCCTGCAGATGTAAAGTAAAGGCCTTGAACATTTCCCTCTGCAGCCGACTCTGTGAACCACGTCACAAACTGTCTGAGCAGCTGCAACAAGAAGATGAAGAGAAAAGAAATAATATTTTAATAAATAGTTAATGTGACATAAGTGATGCACTTACCCAAAACAAGCTACGTGACTGAATGTAGTTTTCAACACAGAGAATTATCTTTTCTTCATCTGAACTAAATGCACAACATTAATAACATTCATGTCATAACGTGTGAACTGTTGGTTCAGATGGTTAGCTTAGCTTAGCACAAAGACTGTGAACAAGGGGAAACAGCTAGCGTCGCTCTCTCTCTCTGAAGGTAACAGACTCTTCCTCCCGGTGTAACACGTTTATATCTGGTCTGTTTAATCTGTAAAAAAGAAACAAGCTGCGATATTAGCTGAGGCTGGTGGCGTCGATCTTCTCGATGAACTCTCTGCAGGAAGGTGAATCAAAGTGTTGAACTGTTCTCCTAACCACACACTCATACTGACGAACAGCAGGTCCTCCGGGAGCCTCAGGTGGAGATTTAGACTCTTATTATTTCATTCCTGCACTTTCAGCTGAGGTAACCTCAGTGTTCAGCAGCTGCTGGTCACTCTCACATACCTGCTCTGTTTCTCTCTTTTCTCCGACAGTCCTCATTCAGACCGGAGACGTTGATTACTGAATTACATCTGCTCAGAAACACTAATTTTCGATGGCCGGTTGCCATGGAGCCACGGCGGCCTCGCAACTGCAGCAGTCGGCCTCATTACCGTTGTTTTCTGAACGAGGGCTCTGAGTGTGTGAGTATAACGTCTGATGTTATGAGAATAAAAACGAGGAGCTTCACTTGAAAATGGAAATAATACTCGAGACATGGAAGAAGTCCTTGAAACCGCCCTCCTCCTCTTCCTCCTCCTCCTCCTCCTCCTCCTCCTCCTCCTGCTGCTGCTGCTGTATTTATTCGACCTGCCTTGTTTTCTTCCTTCTGTTTTCCTGCTCTTCATTTCCCTCCTCTCATTGTTGGTGTTTTTCAGTCGGGGTGTTTTTTTTTAATGAATTACCTCCCGACGCCGCAACGCTGATTACAATGCATGTCTGAGCACCTGTAAATCAGGTCTGGCATGAGAGCAACGTGAGCGAAATCCAATTTTTGAGCGAGGACAGACAGCTATTACTTTAATGGATCTCGGTGTGCGAACAGTCAAAGAATCAAGGTGACTGAGTCGGAGTGAAGGATGATGGGAGCACAGAAACAAAGGGGAAGTCAGATAATCAAAGAGCGCTGCTGAATTACTCCACTCTAAATTATCTTATTAACATTTTACTGAATATATTTCAAGGATTTATATTCTCTAATAATCTGAGCGAACATGAGCAGATATGAGCTGCTGTTGTAAAGTTTTCACTGTGTTAAGATTTGGACTGGACTTCTTAATGATCTCATGTTTGATTAATGTTTATGGCAGTGGGTTGGATCGGCGTACATCCGTCTCGCTGTAGCAGTAAAGACCATTTTAATTTAAATTTGACGGACAGACGGAGCTGCGGGACGCAACAGGGCCTGACTGGGGCGGGAATTTTTAGATCAACCGACAGTGATGGTGACGGATCTGGAGCTTCACAGCAAAAACAGCGTCGCAGCATTCAACTAAACAAGTGACGAAGCTGGAGACTTGATTTAAAATGGAAACACAACCACAAATAAAATGGCTCCGTGCAGCTCGTCCAGTGTGATCCACGTCTCCGGACGCTCTGAGATCCCAAACTGAATAACAACACAGAGAACAACCAGCAGACGACTTCATGTAGCGACTGTGGTGATAATTACGACAATTAACGTAGTTAAACTGGCGATAGATGAATTTTTCTGCTTCAGCGTCTCATTACAGAGTCACGTAATGGACACAGAGTAACAAAACCACCAGTGTTTTCATTGGTTCCCTATAAACATGTTATCGCTGTACAGGTTTGTCACTCGGGAAAACGACCGTTGATCCATTTCTATCATCGATCACCTTCTGACCTGTGTTGTTGTCTGCTGTCTAGTGCCACTTTAAGCTATATCATGTACATAATGTAAAGTAAGTAACTAAGTTTGTAACTGAACTTACTGAAGTCAAATATTGTGATTTTTAAACAAACCACTATGTTTTTCTCAAACTAACCAAACTGCGAGCGCAGCCAAATGTCGCTGGTACGCTGCGACGGTCGCGCTGTTTTGGGAACGGTGATACGTGACGTTTTAGGAGTCGCTAGCAATCAATCTATTACGTCTCTTTGGTATAAGGATCAGCTCATATCCTGCACGGGAGACGTAGCGAGACAAAACTATATAAAAGTTATAAGACGAAAAACAGACGGACGCAGACTGGAAATGGGAGAAAAGGCGAGTTAGTGATGAAGGCTGTCGACACCTCTGTGATTCAAGGATCCCCAAAATAATTAGCACTAAATCACAAAAAGCTATATAATCAGTCTTAACAATGCACCATGCTGTTTACAGTATAAAGACATAATAACAGCAGCAGACCAGCTAACTCTTCATGATGCTACAAATGTCCGGCGCTCTGTCCTGTAAATCATCCTCCTGGAGCGACATTAGAGAAAGTTTAGTCTAAACTTACCGGGGAGTTTTTTTCTATTTCCGTCCCGCCCTGAGTCAGTGACAGGCGGGGCGTCTGTAACACCCTGATACACAGCCACACGGGTAGTAACGTTTCTCCAAAAGCAGCCGGTCAAATATTCAAACGCCGCCACGAAAATAGACTTCAGTGTCCTGAAACACAAAGATACTCTGCATTACGTTTCACAGCCTCTCTGGTGTCTCTAGTGCCACTCAGGCACTCAGTCTCTCACAAGCGTCGGCCACAGTCACCCTCAGCTTCTTATCAGCGGCTGTCATTTAATTACAAACACCCACTATTTGATTAACGCTGGTTTTTTCCACTATAATGAGAAAATTGAGCAGTTTGAATAAGCAATGACCAAACAGCTGACTCAATAATGTGAGAACAGACGAGCTGCATCATCCATCTCGTCCTGTTTCGTTCCTGCTGCAGAGCCGACAGCTGCAGTGAAACATACGTGTGCACGTGTCTGCCATGTTTCTTCACTTCACTGTGTCCAGAGGCGACGCTGCACTCCTCCCCTCCGCTCACAGTATATTAAATACAGTCAGTAAATGTATAAAACACCTGCTGGGAGCAACAGGAGGGTGAGGGGTCAGGGTTAGCAGAGTGTGTATTAATGCTTCGCTCTCCCTCTCTGGAAATGAGGAGCAGAAGTTTGTGATCACATGGTGGGGGTCAAGAGAGGGTCAGCAGATGATTCAACTCTCTGACGTTCGCCATCATCGTCAGCGAGAGAGACAGAGGAGGGAGGAACCGAGCCGATCCGAGCCTGTGCTGCCGGGGCCCGCTCTGAAGGAGCCCGGAGCAGCCGTCTCATTTAGGGAGACTTTGAAGGGGCAGACTGATGGAAATGGCTTCGGCTTTGATGCAAAGCTCTGTGGATTTGTGTCAAATTGGACCTCGGTGATGCGACTCCTCGCAGGCGTCCATCTTAGGGAAGGAGAGCTCCCACACACACAAACACACACACACACTCTCTCCAGGCTGGATGCTTTATCTTATCCGATGCTCTAATGAGTGAATGTGGTTCATCCTCGTCTGAAGCGCCGTTTAGTCTGGACGGGCCTCGGAGGAGGAGGAGAAGGAGCCGGGCCGGCGCAGACGCTCAGGGAGGAGAAATAAAAGCAGCTCGCTGAGGTCGTATGGCACTTTAACTGAGGCACGCACGCACACACACACACACACACACACAGTTGTAGCATTATGATGGCGTGTCCTATTAGCTCAGCTGTGGGGGAAGTGTGTCTCTCTCTCTCTAAAGGGCCTCGGCTCCCAGAGGAGAGAGAAATGCTTCACTCGTTCACTACAGAGGGGCGAGAGAGCCAGAGAGAGAGCCAGAGAGAGCGAGGGGGGATGTGTTGGTCACAGAGAGAAATGGTACAAATTGAACCAGCCCTCATTGAGACATCAGGAGGAAGAAGAAGCATCGAGCAGCTCGCTGAGAGCAGCATGACAGAAGTACCTCTCTCTCTCTCTCTCTCTCTCTATTGATATTATTACATTTGATTCAATCCAGCTTTATTTACACGATCACAACAACAAATCAATTCAAACAAGATAAACAATAATTTGTCTCCACCTGTTGACTGTCATGAAAGGAGGGAGGTGACTTCACGTCTCTGTACTCGTCCTGAGTTTCATTTAAACTCTGCCACAGTTGCAGACGAGGGTGGAGAAGGAAAGAAATACAGGAAGAATTTGCGATCCTGTGTTTGATTTTGATGATAAAAACTCAGCTCATTTCTATTTTTGGTTTAGAAAACGTGACAGTAGAGTTGAGAATTAAAAAATTCAAATATAATTCAAATATTAAGGATTGAAGCTCAGATAGGATCACAAAGAAAGACTGACAGCAGTGAAACAAGTAAAGGAGACAAAAGTAAAAGCCCGACATGAAACACGTCGTGCTTTAAAACGAGCAGCTTGATATTGGCTGGATTCACCGAGACAAGTCTGAATGAGCTCGTCTGTTGAACGGAGAGAATAAAATCCAGACTGTCTTCACATCATGATGAGCCTTTTCTTGACCTTGACTGTGGTCCGGAGGTCAGAGCGAGTCCCAACAACACCCTGTAATTTAATCAGTTTGTGTGAGAAAGTGAAGGAGTGACAGACAGTGGGGTTTGGTGGAGGACCGAGAGATGAAGGGCTCCTCGTTCATCCAATTTCCTCCCCTGCTTTATACGCCTTCTCACTTATTACTGCTCCCATCGAGAGCGTTATATAAACACATCAGCCCGGCCCGTCCAAGGAGACGGCGGTGATACGGAGCGGTGAGTCACTCCGTCGGAGGCATCTATCATTCAGAGTGCGATCTGACATCAGCTGTCAGACGAGCCGGAGGAACCTTGACTTCTGCGTGACTCTGCAGGAAGTAATCCTGATAACATTTAGCAACAGTTCAGACGTTTTGGGAAATATGCCGTCACACTTCCAGTCAGATGAGCAGAGAGATGATTCATCGGCACAGAAAATAAAAAGACCTGAACATGTTTAGGTCGGCACAAAGTCTGGAAGCAGGAGGAAACTGCCATCTTCAATCTGTCAGTGTGAAAACAGGTTGTAAAAAAAAGATTATTCCTGTTAGCATCAGTTAATATCAGTCTGAACATGTGATGACACTTTTCAGCAACACCTACTCCCCAAATTTAGAAATGACCCCACGCGTCCTGATCAGGTAACGCTCCAGTTACTGAGACGCTTTCTGAGGTGGGCTTCATGTTTTCACCCTTGTTTCTCTAGACTGGTGTTTATACTGTATATACCTGCTTGGCAGTGAACCAGGAGGTGAAGACAGGTCAACAGAGAAACACTGGAGGAAAGGTTTGCAGAGGATTCAGGAGAGCCTCTCCGCTCAAGTCATCATGTTTATTTCTGGTCTTTAATGGTGAGTTCTCGGGGGAGATAGCTGCTCTATGGAAGAAGGAGGAAGAAGCTTTTCGTGCAAAAAGTGTTGGTGTCTGCAAGAGTCCGAAAAAATGTTGCACACTGTGTGTTCATGTGCTGCTGAAATTATCGGAAAAACTATCGGAAAATTCTTGTGAATCTCTCCTCAAGTCCAAACAACAACCTGGAAATTCAGACAAAATTCTGGTACTGGAGCTGAAACATGGCAGAGGAAAGCAAACGTTGGGTTGATGGTAAGAAACTTTTAACTGTAGTCGTCGTATCGTGTCTTTTGCTCTTCTCTGCCAATAAAACACTAGAAACGTCTGTCAACATGTTTAAACAGTCCGAGTGATAAAACGCAGAACATCTTCCATGTTTCTGTCCCAGTCCAACATAACACACAGGAACAAAGTCGGAAGGACGAAACTCACGACTCGGGAAATGGGACCATCATGAATGCAGCATCACACTGGCCCGATCTGCTTACATGGAGTTGGACAGCAGGAGAAATGACTCCCAATGTGTCTTATTTTGAGTGAGACTTCTTTAAAAAAACATATTTCTTGTTCAGAACCAGGAGGAGTTCTGGGTTCAGTCAAACAATGTCTGTAGAAAACTGTTTGTGTTATGAACACAGTGTGCAGTTAATGGAGCTGGACTGAGTGATGGACAGCACATGTAATGAAGTGATGACGACATTATTGAGACAGCCCAACAAAGACCTGAACTTTTATGATACGATAACTGATGTTTGACCAGCGACACACCAGCAGGTCCTGATCCAGAGTCCTCTCAGGATCCAAAAACAACAGGGTCTCCCCTCTCCGCCGCCTCTCTCTGAGCGTTATCCCCCCGTCGCTGCATGAAGACACTGACAGCCTCTTTCATCAGCTGACATTAGATCCTGCTTATGATGAAAGGCCAAAACTAGCACTGGCTGCCTTCGCTGAAAATAGCACCGCTCCAATTAGCTGCCCCCCCCTCAGAACAACTCTGTCAGACAGAATGAGCTCTGATGCCAAGTTGGGCCCCGGCCACGTCCTGCTAATGGGAAACCACGTGTCCCAAAAAATAAATTAAGACAAAAGGTCAGATAACACAGAGTGAAGCAGAGCGGTGGAGAATGTGTGAGCTCAGGCTCTGCAGGGCTGAAACGCTGATAATGAATTCAATCTTAAAATACAGCGAAAACAGGTGAGCAAAGGTTTCCAGGAAGGTGCAGCGTCACCCGCAGAGAGTACAGCACCTTAAATAAACCTCTGTGTGCAGATGATGTTACATTCGATTGAAAGAAAATATCAGTTGTTGCTCGTCATGTTGCTGGTCTGCAGCGTTTTGCTCCTAGAATAGTCAGACGCACCCAAAGACCCTGAGTGGAGCAACTTCTTCTTGGTAATGCTGCCGGGAAATCACCTTTATCTCTAACTGAGCAGCTCCTGCTGGGCGGTTGAGGCGCCTGCACGGAGAAGTTTGGACTTTGTGGGATAGTCCAGATCTGGCCCACATCAGATACGTTCACTGGGCTCACATACAGCGTGGAAAGATGGCACCTGGGTCGTCCGCTCCTTGTATTTAACTAGATCTCTGTACATGATTCGGTCAGTTAGTTCGATTTCCTTCCAAGTACATGATGTACGACGTTTTCTTTTTATTTATTTATTTTCCAAAACATCCTGTCAACATGACTATCACCGTTATCACGGCGTCCCGTTGGTCGGGACCGTCTTTATGTGGGATTTGTTAGGTTTGCAAAATAATGCTCTCCTTCTTCGCGTTATGCAGAAAACACATCTGCATCCACTCACATTTTAACAACATCCGGTTTCTTTTACGTTTTTCCACATGTGCAGATGTAAAAAAGAACAAAAGAAACCAGATTAACGGTTTACATGCGGCGAATAAAGCGGATTATTGGGCAAAATGCTTTGTGTTTATGGGATTTCTCATCATCTGATAATGGCTTTTATCTGATAAAGCATGATGCATTTAAATCATAGATCAGATAATGATTTGTGGTTTATTCCTGTGCATGTAAACGTGCTCAGTGATTCTGGATATCAGTTAAGCAGCGGTTGCTATTGAGCATCAGGCCCGAAGCATTTTATTTTAGCCTGATTTCAACAATCTTTGTGTCGCAATAAAGCTTCTTAGTTTAGGAAAAAACTCTCAGTGGTTTTAGTTAAGAGCCAAAACGAGGTGTCAGTGAGCTGAAAGTCTGTAACAAAGGTCAAACCTTGTCGTCACCAAGGGCACCAACACCAACTGTCGTCACACAGGATGAAAAACAATCTATTTTTCCTGCCGTGCAGTTTATCACAATCAGATATTATCGTCCATGAAACGACTCGTCTCTCTTCTGAAGGCCGTTTAAAGACGAGATGAAAACAGAGCTGGTTCTGAGCTGGTCTGAGCGGGTCAGCGCTGAAATAACACCCTCTCATCACACAGCACATCTCCTCACGCTACGGCTCAGTCCGGTTCACAGTGAGTCATCACAGTCGCTAAATACCAAACGGCTGCACGCAAGGATAAAGAAAGAAATACAGTCAGTGTGCTGCTGCAGACGGTGAGGCAGAGTTTCAGTCTGCTGCAGCGCCGTCACTCTCTCATCATCAGCATCATCTCACGTGTCAGAGAAAAATCATGAGTGAGCTTCCTTATTGCCTTTGGATAGTTACAGGTTGTTTTCTTCTAAATCAAATGGCAACATCCACTTTTTAATGTATTAAACCATTTATACAATTAATAAATACAGTGTAGGTAAATATCACGTCACCTTCTGCAACATATGATCCGTCTTTCTGTCTCTGAGACATTTCGACGTTTGTCCAGCGAGTTTTAATGAAAAATTCAAAACACAGATGACACTTGACAGGAAATACACAAACTGCGAGAAACCTAATAGATATGAGACGTCATGCTGCTGATAACGAGCACACAGACAAGATAATTGAAGCTGAAAAAATACTATTTTTTGTGGAACAATCGAAAACATGAGCTGTGTTTTAAAAGAGAAAGAAAGGAAAGCTGAGTGCTGATGGAGACTGAACCCGGCGGCAGCAGCACAGAGACAATAACTGTCATTTTGAGACGTCTGAGCTCAAAAACAAAAACGTCCTTCAGGAGGAGAGAAAGAGCGCCTCAGATTACTGACAGGACTCTGGATCTGTCAAACATGTTGCAAAACTTCTTTCTGAAGCTGTTTGTCATCCTGCAATTGTCTGCTGGCCGGCTCGGTGCGTTAAAGGAAAGTAATCAGCAGCTGAAGGAGAAAACTGATACGAGACAAGAACGAGCAGGAAAATACGATTCTGAAGTTTGAACAATCAAACCTGGCGTGTTTGTGATCGGCTACTTTAGTTACCCTGTTATAACGTTCAGCGCCTCAGTCTGTCAGCAGAGTCGAGTGAACGACACCATCGTTCGTTCAGATGGACGAACTGACCGACCTTTGGTGTGAACAACTTCCAATGAACTTTGTTTTACATTAACGTAGTGGTATGTTCTGAGAGAGTGTCTGTGGTCATCAAGCTTCAGGTTGTGATTTTAGGGGCAACATTCAAATGAACTGTGGCAACAAAACAGCAGCTGGAAACTCTTTACTAACCTTCAGTCAACCGACAGGCCGAAGCTGAACGCCAGAACAAAAGTCAGTGAAGTACTTTTCTGTAAAACTTACGTTTGTTTTTAGTTGAATTTTTTGTTTCTCTCCTGTCACAACGCTGTGATTATGTTCTGATTAGGTTGAGGCACAGAAACCACTTGGTTAATGTTAGAAAACATCACGGTTTGGCCTGAGGTACCTGTCCTGGTCGGTATGATCACGGATGGAGATGGTCTGACTTTAGCATGTAAAACTGACGGCTTTGGTCGCCACAGAAAGTGCTGGAAATGTCCACAGATGTCCTCAAAAAACACTCTGACGTGACAAAAGCGGATGTAAATGTCTCCAGATGCTGCAGCCTTGTTGTCTCTGTCCACCTCCTGATGTGAGTTTATAGCACAAAGCTAACCTGACGTTAGCAGGTTAAGACATTGCAGAAGCTGTCAGTTACCAGCAAGAAGAAAACTATTGGTTTGGACAGTTTAAATATACAGATGTAATAAACACAAACTGAAGCTAACAACGTTAGCGATCAACGAGACCGTATGAGGCAGGTAAACAGCAAACAAGAGCAATGAAGAAGAGGGAGAAATCAGCTGAAGAGCATCGATACCAGGCTCACAGATTCAATGAGAAGTGACGAAGGAGCCGGGAGACGGAGCAACTCACTCATAATTCAAGATTTTTCAGGATGTAGATGCATTTTTAAAGCTACGAACTGATTAGAAGAACGAATTGAACATGAAATTATTACCGATAATAAAACCAGAGTCTCAGCAGCTCTGGTTTACTGTTGACTCTGTTCAGGTCTGAGTCAGATCTTGGCTCCCGGCTGAGGCTGAGTTGTTCATATTCATCAATATTCAGTGCACTGACATCCAACACTGGAGCAACATTAATTTTTAATTTGAGTGATGATCCCCTGTAAGAGTATAATCTCTTCGAGGCTGAGGGCTGGAAAGATTTCTGAAACCATCGCTGGAATTCAAACTGAGCGAGACGTTCCTGGCAGAGCCGGTCGCAGCGCAGCGATGAAAGTCTGCCGGCCGAGAGCTGAAGTCCCTCCGGACGACGGACAGGATATACTTCATCATCGTTTTATGATGGCTGATGGATCCACGAGTCACTGCGAGATGAAGGGCTGTGATTTACAGTGTTGAAGGAGGAACTTTCTCCTCTTTAAAGCTGCATTTCTCTGAATCCTGTCCATCACACTTCAGAGTTGAAGGTGCCTGAACTTGTTGCTTCTAGCTGTCAGGTTTACTGCAGAGGATCGTCTCTCATGGATTTGTGTCTGTCCTCATTAATGATTGTTGGCAGTTCAAAGGGAAGTTTTCTTGAGCCCGACGGGACCGATACCAAAAACTTTATAAATATGTTCTGCGACTGGGCTTATCGTACGTTTTCAGCTTGAAGTGTCCAGATACTTTTGTGAACTTGTTTGACGCTTTTTTGTGTTTAAAGAGGTCATATGATGCTAATATTCAGGTTCATACTTTTATTTGTGGGTCCTAGAATAAGTTTACATACTTAAAATTTTTTCATATGGTGCATTGCTGCAGCGTCACTTTACACACTGTGTCTTGAACTTGAATTTTAGCTACAGAGTGAGACATCTCGCCTCTGTTCAATCTTTGGTGAGAGTTGCACATGTGCATTACCTAACGGGCAGGATGTGGCCAATCAGAGGCAGAGTAGGGCGGGCATGCCGAGCAAAGTAGTGTGATCTAAAATAACAGCGCTACAGAAGTAGCAACCGTACACACTTACACTTACACGCTAACAAATCACAATCGCTAGCAAAACATTAGCGGGAAAAGCTAGCAGGTTCAGCAAATGAAACTTGAGCAAACAAAACCAGAAGCTAACATATTCTGAGCAGAGAAAGTTCCCACCAACGCCCCGGCTTTAATAATCTGACAACGTAAATGTTAGTTTGTTTTAAATCATCTCTGGGGTTCAGGAATACAAAGAAATTAAAAATAAAAAGGCATTTTTGAGTGTGTGGATTCATAGATGACATAAAGGTGAAGTCTGTGTAATTGCACTGTTTATATCGCGGAAGCCAAAACTTCATCAAATTGGACTTTTGAAGCCGATATCTAAATTGGCTCTTCATTTAATATAATTCAAGATTTAAAAAACTCTCTTTTATACGATGAACGCCTGTAAAAACATTTGTGACATGAACTTAAACTTTCATAAACCTGTCGACAGAGAAACAGTTTTTCTGCATTTTAATTATTTATCAGCTCACATACAACAATATCAATGAATGTGCTGAAGCTTGTATCAGACTGTACAGATGGAGGATTAACTGGTGGTTGCAATAACAGTCAATGATCCTTCATTAAAGTCTTCTGGGACAGATAATCGGGATCTGTAGACGATGGTGATGTTTAATATTCTGTTAGTTTACTGACCGTATGTCCAGCGCTGACAACAATGACATTTTCTTACTATTGATGTTCTATTAATATTTATATTATTAATATTATGACACCTCCTGTTTTATTGACGTTCGGTCGGGCTAAAATGTCAAGAAACACCTAAAATGTCCCAAAGTAGAGCTTCAAACAAACTTCTTCTTCGTCTACCTTTTACTGACCAGGTGAGTAAACAGTCCCGACTTGTCCTGGTCGTATATTTGCCCTATTTTAAAGATACAAACTGATCTGCAGCACGTCGCAGGCTGCGGTTTCCTTCCTGAGAAACATGCAGAAGAAGAAAAAGAGAGAAAGTGTGTCAGGCTGGTTGGATTTTTGCAGCTGAACGGAGCAGATATAAGAAAATAAAGACTGGAGAGGCTGATGCGGCTGAAGTGTATTTGTGTTTGTGAGGAAATCTTGGCTTCTCCTCTGGCGCCTGGTTGCCAGTTTGAGCAGCTTTGGGAGGCCGAGGACTGTATCTACTGAACGGCAGGCAGGTTTTAGATGGCTTTGTCACGTTTCAAGATGCATTTTTTAATCACGGCTCGGCGCGGTCGCATCGCCCCGCCACCCTCAGCACAGAAAACACCAGGGTCAGCAAAGAGCGCTGGCTGTACGCTCTCCACGGGAAATTAGTTTTGACAGTGTTTTCTGCTGATTATAATGAGAACAAATTGAGCTTTAAGTGTGTTGGCTGATGATGGAGCGTGCGGTCGTTAATGCTCGGCCCTGCGGGGTCGGTAAACAGCCTCGCACAGATACGGCAGCGCAGGACAAACCTAATTAATGCAGCAACATAAGCGGTTCAATATGACATTTATACATACGCCAGCTTCACAAAAACCCACCCACACACAGGATTAACTCATATCCCTCATCATTATGAATTCATGTGACCAAGTTTTAATGACTTACTATAAACACCGCTGATTGAACAGCAGAAGCCGGGTGGATGTTGTGCATTTAAAACAAAGTGAAGCTCAGCACTCACCGCTAACTGCTCCGCTGCTCCATGACTGCTTGTCCTCGAGGACGCGACGTCATCTGGCATGAAGTGTGGATCACAGCAAACGTCATCACTTTGGACATTTACAGGCTTTTATACAGAATAGCTGAGAACACAGGAATGAGCCGGTCCTCAGCAGAGAAACAGCGGCAGTGCTTGTTTGTTAAAATGCCACAACAGCCGCTTCTCTTTACATATCGGTGATAAGATAATAAAACCTTTTGCTGCGTGGATTCATGAACTTTAGACGTAGCGCAACATTTTAGCACCACGAACCCTCTCAGTGAGGAGGGCGGGGTGGGAGGACGACGGCCCAGTCAGCAGGATAAAACGTTGGCAGTTAAAGTTTCTGCAAATTACAGATACGTTCACATTTGTACGTGTCTACACACCGTGATGACGTGTCATATCTCGTTCACGTTACATGTTGATGAGCTGTCATATCAGCAGAGGGAAGGATCGGTGGTGCAGTCACAGACAATGGGTATTTTTAGGAAAACCTGGGGACATTTTCCAGCCGGCCATGATCTTCTCTTAACTCTAACTAAGTTGTTTTTGTGCCGAGTCTAACCAGACCATAAAACCTTCAGCGACATGTCTCCCTGACTTAACCAACTAGTTTAAGTGTCCCAAACCGAGACAAACGTTCACCACAGGGCCACATTTCCAAATCTGTTTTGGTTTTCTGCAACAAGCAACCGAGGGTCAGTCGTCCTCCAGGCAGAGGTCGTCATCGTCTTTATCATTCAGTGGCTGAACTGAGCAGGATCAGATAAACACTACAGGCTCGTTGTGCCCTTTCTATGATCGCATCGCACGATAGTGTTGGTGGCGCTGAACCGAGGATGAAGAGACGGTGCCACTGCAAAACAGTGTCGGGGGACGTGGTCTGCCCGTGGGGAGGCGACCTCTGGCATTGAAATGGTAACAGCTGCTAGCTTGTTCACGTTTGTGCCGTTAACTAACAGGTTAGTGAGTAACTGGAGGTTGATGTTACATCAGTCTCCAACTCTGCAGACAGCAAACTCACAGAGTCAGAGACGACTAAAGCAAACAGCAGAGCGGCCAATTACACGCCGCAAATTAATTATTTAAAGAGCTGAAAGTCCTTAAATGAATGTGTGCAGTGGTAATAAGTGTTAACATGAGATACAGAAGACATGAGTCAGAGCAGCAGCTGGTGTTTGTCTGTTTTTCTGAGGACATTCCCACGCTGAGTCCAAAATGGATCCTGACCAGCAGGCAGAACCGCAGACGAGCACAGGCTGACGTGGGCTGGAAACTACGGCAACGACCTCTGACCTGCTCCTACAGGGCCGGACGTCTATTCACATACAAGGAGATTAATCCGAACAGGAAGCAGATTACAGTAAACTGCACGCAGACGCTGAACAAGCTGCAGCTCACTTCCGGTTTTTCTGTCTTTTTGAAGCATTCGGAGGAAAACTACAGTCAGTCCCTGATGTTTGCAGTTAATGTTACAGTTGGATGTGTAAAGCTGCTGTTCACCTGTTTACAGCAGACAGTAATCCTGAACTCGTTCCTGACATTTGTCTGTAAACACATTCACTGACAACACGACTTTAACGCTGCTTTACCGTCATATGAATGTGAGCTGTCAGTGGGATTGTTCCTTTAGTCCATAAAGCTGTTCGCTATCATTAGGCCTGCTGCTAACGTTAGCTTTACGCTAGCTAACATCACCAGAGCTGCATGCAGGTCGGTGAATAAAAAATAAATGAGCTTTTTTTTCCATTATTCAATCTTTCTTATCACAGTTTATTTATAATTTATATTTATTTGTATTTATTACATTTTATTTCATAGTTTTCTTTTTTTCTCTTAAATCAACTTCAGGTGAAAAAGAAGCTGTCAACAATATTTTTGTCAAAGTTTTGTTGACAAATTAACGCTGAATGTTTGGTGCCTTACTTGATGAATTAGTATTTAAATTATTGATTAATTTAAATTATTCCCCTTTACAAAAAATAACTATTGTAATTAATCTTCCGTAGATTTCTGAATGAAGTGATCGATTCAGCACGACAGAAATAAAATATTTCCTCAGCACTGTGGTTCGCTGCTGTAAATCTGATGGACGTGCTGAAAGAGAAAAGTGAACTCAGAAGTTTCTCACAACAAATTCATCAAATAAAAACCGGAGGAGGACGAAGATGAGGATGAGGATGAGGATGAGGAGGTGCTGAGAGGCAGCAGGAGCAGGAGAGGACGAGTGAACGTTTGAGAAATGTGGACGAGACGTTTCTCAGGTGACGTTATTAAAACGCTCACGCTGTCGTCGGAGACGCGACATGACTGAGAGTCACTTCAGCGGCAATCTGGAAAGTAATCAGGCCAATTTGTTACCTAAATGACTCGAGTCCCGGCGGAGAAGTGCTGGTCTGAAATCAGCTGAGTGATTTGTCATGCTGACAGGAACAAAGCTGAAGCAGCGGCGTTGAACAGCGAGGCTTGGCAGTGACTAAACAAGAAATTACAACAACTGGTGACCTGCGTCGCAGCAGTCACACACACAGAGACACACACTGCTCACAGAGCCACAGTAAAGTTTTAAGTGTTATTAAAGAGCAGCAAAGTGTCCAAGAGGAGAGGAAGCCGATCAGTCATCGACGCTATCGGTGCCGATGTTCCCAGAAGAGCTGACGGCGCTGCGATTATTTTGAGACGGGACGCAGGGCGAGGAGAGGAACCGGGCTGAGCTGTTTCTGTTCGTACAGAGCAGACGCACAAATACACAATAACAATAAATGTAATTACTGTTCACAAGGTTGGAACACGCTCACAACATTAACGTTAATTAATGCAGTAACACTACCACATAACACATGACGTGAGTCAGCCCACAAACCAGAGGACCGTCTGTTGATTTGCCTTTAATACGTTTCAGCAAAACCACAGAAGAGTTACGACTGAACGTTTCTTTCTGTTGCAACTTTACATTTGTTCATGTTGAATTTTCCGTCGTCACAACACTGTGCGGAGGCTCTGGTTAGGTTTAGGTACAGGAACCACTTGGTTAGGGTTGGAAACATTGTGATTTTGGTCGCCACAAAAACGTCTGTAAACGTCTCCAGGTGTCTGTAAAAATATCTGGTGGTGTGACTATAACTGCAGTCAGCTGTTCTGCAGCCTTGTTGGCTGTAATAACTGACGGAGCAGTCTGATCAACATGCTCGGGCGTCGTCCCACCTGATCGTGGCACAGCGAGCTAAATTAACTGTGTTGCTTGAAGTTGACGTAGTGGCTTTGAGCAGGGTTAGTGAATGAACCACTGCAGGCGATGAGCTAACTCTCAACTTGCCGGCAAATCAAGGGAACCGATCCCGACGTCACAGACTTTGCTGACGTAACCTGGTCAGAGTTTGAGTTGAGGCTCCTTATAATAAAACACAAACTGAGTACACACAAGTACAAACATTCAGTTCTAGGAATAAAAGGCCGATGTGAGGTAGTTATTTAGAAACATAACCCTCACCCTAGTGAAGGCCTGGTAACCCATGGTAACCCTGTGTTTAATGTGACAACACTATGAACTGTGAAAAAACAAGGAGCGGTCCAGTCGGTCCGTCTGCCTGAGTGATGTTTGCCGTCCAGAGCACAGCTTCATCATTCTGTCAACCATGTCACCTTCAGTGTGTGTGTGTGTGTGTGTGTGTGTGTGTGTGTGCATGTGTCTGTGGGGTTTCTGAAGTTTTGCCTGCTGCAGTTTGAGTGTGACGGAGGAGCTTCATCATTTATCATTCTTATCCAAACAACAGAAACCCCCCGAGGGAAAGGGAAAGTCAACGTACCTGCTTTGTTGGACCTCGGCTCAGAGCGTCTGACAGATCAGCGGTGAAATAAACCTCCTCCGTCTCGGGTCCAGACACCGTGTTCAGCCCGGAGAGCAAGTCAACACACACAAGTTCACATGAAGATATAAAGTTTGGTCACAAAGATTATTGTCACTGAACAAAATAACTCGTCTGTTACGTCGCTTCATTAATCCAACACTGTACGCAGACGACAGCAGCAGAATAAAGAGGCCGTGGCTGATAAACTTTACAGCCTTCTGCTTCATTTCCTGTGTTAACTGCGAGTGTTTTAATGAGGGCGGAGATAAAATTCATATGAATAACTCTGTTACGATTGCTGGAGCAACACTTTCAAATATCAATTAATTATCAATTCAAGTACTGTGAAACTTTTCTGTAGTATTCCCGACAGACGTAAGACTCAAGACAACACTTCAGCTTTTCTGTGGAGTAATCGGAGTGGCTGTCTTCACACTGACTGAACCCTGACGACATCCGGACCTCTGACTCGAACTTCATTTGTTGGTGTTGGTTGAGGTACCAAGGACAGCAGCCGAGTCAGTGACGGCGTCCTGTGGAGAACAAATCTCCTTCCTCATAAAACACTTACAAAGCTAAAAATGATTACATTTAATATCTTTGGATTCTGGATTATTAGTCAAAAAAGTCAACTTACACTTCAGTGACTACAATCCAGACTGGAACACACAGATGCAGTAAAATCAATGTGTTTATAACCAAAAGGCAGCGGTCAGATAATTAAACTCTGTAAACACAAAGACACGAGGGAACGAGACGAACTGGCACAGAGGGACGTGAACACGGAGACTAAATACAGGAGGGGAGACAACGAGACACAGGTGTGACACATGAGGGCCGGGCAGGTGATCACAGGAGGACAGGAAGTGAAGGAACCTGAAGCATGTGAGTGTCAAAGTAAAACAGGAAACTCAAGAAGAGGATGACAAAGATGCTTCCCCAGTGCCATGTCTGAGCTGCCTGAACAGAGACGGATGGAAAAGTCCTGACGAGCGAACATCCTCAACTTCAACACTGGTCGCAGACGTTAGGTGTTCGTGGGTTTTGTGTCCAGTGTGAAAAAGGTGATAGATGAATATTTGTGTTCCTGCGTTGGCCACTAGGAGCAGCACTGAGCCTCTTCCACATGTGCAAACAAAGTGGTGCTGGAAGAACAACTGACTCCAATCAGCGGTCCAACGTTTCCCTCCACATCAGGTGAAATGAAATCGTGCTCTGGCCTCTGCATCGTGTCTCCTGTGTGCCGGAAAGCAAATTGAATCCCTCCGGAGGAAGACGGACTCCGCCAGCAACACTGATCTTCTATACAGACGCAATTATGGAGTGTAAATACACGACACGGCTGCTGGTGAAACACTGACGGCTGTAGATGAAACCACAGATGAGGTCAGGATTATAACTTTAATAAGAAATCTGATGACTTTCCTGTGAAGAAGACAATTAATCAGCGACTCCACATCCTCCTGATGGTTCTGACGCCGTTGTGCACAGAGGAGGCAACAAAACAGGATTACTGACGACACCCACCTCAGACCCTTCATCACACATCTGAAGGCAAACAGTGTGTGTGTGTGTGTGTGTGTGTGTGTGTGTTTGAAACGCCTGCAGCCACTGACGCCAACAGGTGTGTTTGTTGATGCTTGTTTGTGATGCCGTCTGTGTGTGTGTGTGTGTGTGTGTGTGTGTGTGCGGAGCTGACGCTGCCGGGCTCAGTCGGACCTCCCTCTCCTGCCAAGTCTTTCCCCCACAGTGCTACTTTTTATGTTAATAATATAACAGCTCATATAATCTGACGAGAGATGAGCGGCTGATGAGGTACGAAATGAAAAAGTTTAAAAATTCATTCATTCACTGATGCAGAATTAACAGTAAAGTGCAGCCTCAGCGTCTTTTTTAACGGCAGGATTTCTGGCTGCTCAGCACTCAAACACAGGAAGTGTGACTGCAGCGGTGACCGAGGATCAGATGTTCGGTTCTGAGGCTGACATCCACGTATCTCACGGAGACAAGGAGAGAAATCTGTTTCCTTATTTCCAGATCTTACACTGGAGATGTTTGACGGTGATGTTTGATGGCGATGTTTGATAGTGATGTTTGACGGTGATGTTTGATGGCGATGTTTGATGGTGATGTTTGATAGTGATGTTTGACGGTGATGGTTTGATGGCGATGTTTGATAGTGATGTTTGACGGTGATGTTTGATGGCGATGTTTGATGGTGATGTTTGATGGAGATGTTTGACGTTGATGTTTGATAGTGATGTTTGACGGTGATGTTTGATAGTGATGTTTGACGGTGATGTTTGATAGTGATGTTTGATAGTGATGTTTGACGGTGATGTTTGATAGTGATGTTTGATGGTGATGTTTGATGGAGATGTTTGATAGTGATGTTTGATGGAGATGTTTGACGGTGATGTTTGATAGTGATGTTTGATAGTGATGTTTGATGGTGATGTTTGACGGTGATGTTTGATGGTGATGTTTGACGGTGATGTTTGATAGTGATGTTTGACGGTGATGTTTGATAGTGATGTTTGATGGAGATGTTTGACGGTGATGTTTGATGGTGATGTTTGCTCCACGAGCGCAGGACACAGAGGTTTTCGGGCCTGGAGCTAGCTGGTTAGCATGCTTACTCCAGTAGACATCTCTGCATCACACCACATGGATGTCTTTGACCTCTAAACTATTATTATGTTGTTTCTTTACATACTTTTTTAGAATTTTTGTTGATTTCAGTCCTTACACGTTGCACATTTAAGTATATTCAGATGCCAGTACACACTTTTACTTCAGTAAAGTATTTTCTGTTATTTTTACTAAAGTAAAAAATACATCTTCTTCCTGTGGTTTAAACTGTCAGGTGGAGACATAATCAGCAGCCCTCCTCTTATTCTAATTAGTAAAAGCTGCTTCGTTTCTCATTTGTTACACTAATTACTTTTAAAAACACATTAAATACCAGATATATAAAAAGACAGAGAGAATAACCTGTCGCCACTGATCATCTTATTTTAGATAACAAAGTTGTTTACATGACGACAATCTGCACAGTGTGCGTGTGTGTGTGTGTGTGTGTGTGTGTGTGTGTGTTCATTCAGTGTCAATTAAAACTGAATGTGTGTTAATGATCTGTGATTGTTTGGAAAGCAGCTCGTTAGAATGAGATCAGACGCCGACAGGATACATGATACATGTAATAGTCACACACACACACACACACACACAGGTCACAGTGGGGGGCCAGGCTCCTCTGGAGGAGCACAGCGAGCTGTAATGGATCCGACCCGGCTCCTCTGACGGACATGAGGAGGATTAAACGGTGTGAGAGACGGCTGGACGTCCACGAGGACGAGACGAGACGGACACGTCAGCTTTGATCCTGAACGACACGACGTCACTGAGTCACGAAACAGAAACACACAGAGGACGAAGACGACGCTGAATATTCACGAGCAGACATTTTCTTCACAGGCTCGAGTACACACATGGAAACACAACGCACACAGACACACATCGATGTATGTTCGAGGGCTTTCTGTCGGTAAAGACATGACAGCGAGCGAGTCAACTCTGATTTAATTCATGATTATAAAATAGTGTTTTTATGTAATACGACAGTAATAGTCTTTTCTTAGCAGCATTTAAAGTCCAGTTGAAACCACATTTAGTCCCAAATAATGCCAGAGACAGAGGTCAAACACAGACACCCACATAATAAATATTAAATAATACAGATGTGCTGATACAGTGTAACTCCAGCTCCAGTTCATTAAACTGCTCTTCATAACGAGTCACTTCAGTCCCTCGTTTCTGCGCCACAGAGACCGGAGGAGAAACGAGAGAACGCAGTGAGACAGAGCGAAGGTCATCACACTCATTAGTCTTCCTGCTCGGCTCTCTGCAGCACAACAGCTCAGAGATCAGGAACACGAGTCCGGTTCAGCTCAACTGCTCTGACGCTGTCGTCATATCAGTAACCGGAGAAGTCGAGATGGATTCAGCGTCGGTACTTTCTCCAAACCACAGAGGAGAAAACTGTGGAAAAGTTATTCTCTCTTCTGGAACGTGCACGTTGTAAATACCTGTTGAACTTTATTGATTATTGATTTTTGAGTCTCGTGCCCAGCTCGTCAAATAATGATGCTGTGGGACGGCGGCCAACCTGTCTTACAATCTCAGAGCCTCATTATTGGACGAGTTGAGACTCCAAATAGCACCTTAAAATGTTTTCTTTAAATCATTTCACCTTGCTGTTTACAGATTGTACAAAATAAATCGGGGAGTGGGTCGGACGGAGCTGACGGTTAAATGTTTTAAATGGTATTAACAGTCATAATATGTAAAATGTTTTTTTGGAAAGTCTAACTGAACGTTGCATATTTATTATTGCTGACTTGACTGTGGAGCCACTCTCATTCTGAGGTGATGAAAACACAACTATTGTTAGTTTCAGGTTCTTTAAAACTAAAGAAAACATCATAAATATTATATCCAGTCTCTTAACAGATCGCTGGACCTTTAATGTAAAGAGGGACGACGACATCAGCGCCGCTCTCACAGAGGAGGTTAAATGAAGGAGTGAAGCGAGTGGAACAAACGAGCAGCGACAGATCAGGACAACAAAGCTTTTTAAAAAGTCCATCACTGAAACTTCTTAGTGCTTCTGAGCTTTCAGCGTTCGACTTGACTTATTCAGGACCAAACACACACACACACACACACACACACACACACACACACACACACACACACACACACACGAGTGAGCACGCTCACAGTCCGCTGCACAGAGTCCTGCATGTTCTTAGTATCTCGCTGTAACATTATTTCCATTTGTGATGTCATAACAGGCAAACACACAGAGACTGCAGGGCTGATGGAGGAGGAGGAGGACGAGGAGGAGAAGGACCAGGAGGAGGACCAGGAGGAGGACCAGGAGGACGAGGACGAGGAGAGCGGGTGGTGCAGAGATGAAATTAAACTCTTCAAGGAGTTTTGGAAAGAGACTCTTTCATCTCTAACCTCCCTCTCGACTCTCTCTTGAGTATCTTCTGGTTCCTTTCGTCGGTGATACAAAGATTTAAGATCATCTCCTGACAGTAATGTAATATTATATTCATCATGACGATCTCATTAGTGTATAATCAAGTTTAAAGTGAACGCTGAGGTTAAGTTATCTTCAATCACCAGAGAGATTTTAGACTGGTCTCTTAGATAACATATGACGGCGGCAGGAAGAGATCCAAACAAGATCAGGGAATCCCAAATCTCACAAATGCCCCTCAGCGGTGATCAAACTGAAAGATGTTTCTCCCCTTTACCTCCCTCTAAAGTTTACAAAATGAAATGAAATAAATTAATTAAACTGACTTTTTCAGTTAACTCGGCTGCAGAACGCTGAAGACTTCCCTCAGTCAGAAAGAACAAAGATCAGTGAAGAAATCACAGCAGGATCTAAAGTGAGCAGAGTTTCTGTGAGACGCAGGTGTGTCAGTCTCCACCTGTCTTCAGCCTCCATTAAAGGGCGACGTCACGCTCTGATTGGCTGGTGAGGTGTGTTTGTCATAACTCAGCAGTAATACAGAAGAGTTGTGACTCCAGGGGGAAACAAGAAGACGGCAATGAGAAACAGGAATCTCCCGGGAAGTTCATGAGGGTTGGCGAGTGTGTCAGAATCAACCAGTGCACTTCAGCTACACTTCTAACAACTTCAAAATGTTTCTGTATTGTTGGGTGTAATAAGCATCGAGTCCTTCCGGGGTTTTAAACTCGACAAAGCGAGCTAACCCTGCATGTAATTCCCTCTTCTTCGCCTCCCGGTCGGCTTCCTTCAGACGGCCTCCGACCCCCTCGCTCACTGCGTGTATTAATAAATCCAGCTGAGGACGCTCGGGTCCGGACAGGGAGGAAGGATACGCTCCCCGCCGGGACCTGACCGCAACGTGACTCCAGCCGGCCCACTTCCAGGTCCTGCGTGGAGAGAAGAGGCTCTCTGCAGGGAGAGAGAGAGGCTAATTGACTGGAGAGGAGCTGGAGGAGCAAAACTGAATGAACTCTAATTAGGACGCGATTAAGGCTAACTCTCACAGCTGTAAAAATCCATTAACCTTTAATCGTACAGTTCATCACACTCTTGAGGTTAGAGAGTGTGTGTGTGTGTGTGTGTGTGTGTGTGTGTGTGTGTGTGTAAGCAAGAGGAAAAAGAGAAACTGAGCTGGATCTATAATACTGAATGAGAGGGGAAATAAACCCATGTGTTGTGATGATCTCAACAAAATCAGGTTATATACTTTATATAATGCATCGTACTATGATTAAAATAAATAAATGTATTTCTTATACTTGAAACATCCATGAAACAGAATTTTAATGATTCATATTTGATGTATTAGATGCTTTGTCAGTAAATATAGATATATAATTACATTAACATTAAAGTTTTATCAATTATAGTTTGTTACTTCAACTTATTTCCCTTCAGGTTTAAGAAAGTTATGTTTCTATCTATCTTACACAAAGAGGAGCGGATAAACATTCTTAATAAAAACAATATTTACTTGGCTCAGAATAGAAAACATTGTCTCGGCAGTAAACATGTAAACACATCAGAGACTGAATGAGTCATCCAGCCTTCAGGACAACCGCTAACGAGACGCCTCATCCATCAAACTTTGAGCAGCGATGGCCTTTTCAGACTTAAAAAACGTCGTCTTTTAGTTATATCATCAGTGACGCGTTGAAAAGAAGAAGAAGAAAAGATGAAATGTTGTTGCAACTGGAGCCCTGGAGCCATGTTTGAGCTACAGAGTTTGACTTAGAGCATGTTAATGATGCACATTGTGATGTGATGTTGATCGGGTGATGACAGACGGTCGTAGCCTCGATCCGTCCTGTCAGTCACGCTGGATGAAAAACAAAACATCGTCAAAATAAAATCTGCAGCACAAATTTATTTTCTATTGTGTTTGTACTCAATTTAAGTAAAGAGGGTACAGGACTCAGCCGGCCCTCGTCAGATAACTCACCACAGAGGACGACAATCAGCTTATCACAATCCATATTTATGTTTCTGACTAGGCGGCGACCTCTAGTGGCCGTAGTAATTATTATGTCAGCAAAGGAGGAAGTCATGTGAAGACGTATAAAGAGCGACAAAGTCCACATGGGGAGGAGGTCAGGATGGAGTTAAGGTTGCGTAAAACAAAAAGTAAACTGAGTTATTTTAACTAGTTAACTTACAACACGTACATAAGGCTGAATATGTTACATGCTCTTTTTAACGCCATCATATTTTCCTAAACTTGGAGCATACAACAAAGGGGGACTTTTATTGTGAAACATCTGAGCAGGAAGTTCTGGATTTTATTGATTTGAGCTTAACAGCAATCGGCAAAACAGCAACAAGTTGTTGATTCAATAGCTGAACCGTGATCGGAGCCGACAGAGTCCAGACGACGGGAGGTGGACTCTGTGTTCACACCATTGATGCTCACACTGTCAGAGTTGATGAGGAACTTCGGATGTGAAGACCTCAACCACGTTATCATCACCATCTTCAAACATTTAAAAGATGCACTACGTGTTTATGTACATAAATAACTGTATATATGTTTTATGTTTGTGGAGCATGACAATATAGCGAGGACCGACCGGAGCATACCTCACATCAGCAGTGAGACATAACAAGGTGCTCTGAGGCTGAAAGAGATGACACATGAGATGAGGCGACGCACTTTATGACATGCTCTGTCCTTCCCTGCTATCCAACCTAATCCAGTCCCTGACATAAAAATGGTCATAAATTTTAAATGCACTGCACTTATAAGCTGTCGAGCAGAACGGTGCTGACAGAGCTGCCATGCAGGACCCGGGTCTGCGTGTCGGCAGCAGTTTTGGTCACTACAACGTGAAGCTGGGATTGTAAACTTACCTCACTTTGTGTGTACATGCAGGTAAAACTGAACGCTCGAGACCACTATGGCTGAAAAGTGTGATTTTGGTGGACTGACCCTTTAATGTCTAAAAGACTCTGTCAGCACAAAAAGTTCCCCCAAGTTTCAACATGAGTTTTATTTTCAGCCCTTTCCAGATGAAGTGGTGTTGAGGAGGAGGAGGATGTCTGACACCTTCACTTCCATAATTCCAGCAGTTTGACTCGTCTTCCTCTCGCTCTCCTCCAGTTCAAGTTCAGCTGCAGTTTCTGCTTGCGGAGCACATTTAGTGAAAGCACAGGAAGATTTTGACTCAGTTATATCCTCCACAGCAGCACCGAAGCTGTGACGACAGCAGTGGTGCACTGTGTGGTCTGAGGCCAGCGAGGCTAAATGACAAACAGATGCCAGTTAATGAGCTGAGGGTGACGGAGCTGCAGCTTCTGACACCGCAGATAGACGGACAGACGGATGACAGACAGCTCTGTGCTGCGGTTAATCTCTTTGTACAGAAAAACAAACTGTGACGGATAAAAGTCGAGTCCAAAGTCTGTTTTGTTTTTATTCTTAGCAGTCATAGTGAAGTAAATGTGAAAAAGGTAGTGGTTTGTCACGCGATCATGCTCAGTCTACGCTCGTGTTTCCACTGGCCGTTGCCACGACACGTTTCAGCAGCGTCCCGGAAGAAGCCCTCCGCTCTGCTCCGTGGAGAAAACACACCGAGTCTAATTTTTGATGGAAGTGGACCGCAGCGGCGTCAAGCTGCGCAGAGCAGATCGAGCCAGACAGGAAGTCAGACAGCAGAGCAGCACGGAGCGTCTGGTCCATTTATAAAATAAAACTGTGATTTGTTTACATGTCTACAGATTTACACAAGAAACACAGTTGAAACAGGCAGATAACCACGTAGCCTTCAACCACAGCAGCAGCAAAGTGTTTGCGAGACTTTCAGTTTTTTTTATTCTAGCGCCCCCTTTGGACAAAAGGCGGTACGACACCAGCGCCTGCTGTTGTGAAGATCTTTGCTAGCGCGTGCCGGTGGCGCATGCATTTGTTTTGGAGGTTTTATGTGTGATCAGACCCGAGCATATTAACTATATAAAAACAGCAGTGTGTTCGCTGATGGTCTCGTTTGCTGTTACGGGTCATTTATAATCATCAGAGGAATCACAGACTGTTTCATAAACACTTAAAAGTTCCTCGTAGTCACTTTAACTGAAGTCCAGCAGTGAAGTTGCTGCAGCTGGTACCGCTCCTCTAATATATATAATCTATATATAATATCTAATATAAGACTAGCAGAGTAGGAGCGCAGGCTGCTGATGTTAGCCTATAAAGCACTGCTAGTGGCCAGGGAATGAAGTAGTGTTAGCTCACACTGGAGGTAGCTATTATACATTTGTTTCTGGCCACGCTCGCAGCATTGCTCTATCAGTGTCAGTCTCAGTCCGTCAGTCCAGTGGATGCCCAACAGACAATCAAGGCCTCCAGAGGATGTATACAAAAGCTTCAGATGTTTCCTTCTGCTGCTCAGAGTTCATCGTAAATCACCTCAATTCTTCACAAGAAGCTCATTTTCCTGCACTTTTCTGAGCAGATGAAATTACAGTCACCACCAAGCAGCTGGAAAAAAACAAACCTTGAACTCAGAATCATATTTTGGTGCAACGGATCACTTGAAACTCTCCCTCACAGCCTCCACCAGCGCTGCACTGCACTTTTCCTCCAAACACCAGGAGGCTCAGAGCGAAGCCGTCCTGACCCTTTAATAACAGGCTTCACCTCCTAAAGCTCTTCATTACAGACAGATGAGACGCTGGCAGCCGCGCTCCGAATTCCAGCCTTCATCCCTCCGATATGACGGGCTGGAAACACAAACAGGGAGAGACACACCAGCAGTTTGTGGGATGGTGTGTGTGTGTGTGTGTGTGTGTGTGTCTGTGTGTGTGTGTGTGTGTGTGTGTGTCTGTGTGTGTGTGTGTGTGTGTGTGTGTGTGTGTGTGTTAGAGAGAGAGAGAGAGAGAGAGAGAGAATGAGTTTAGCGTCTGTGAAGGAGAATAAACACCACCTGTTGGACAGACTGAGGCGGTGCAGTGACTGGAGGTGGAACTAGAAGATGAATACACTCCCTGATGAAGAGGAGGAGGAGGAAGAGAGGATACACATATGTTCACTGGTGCTTTATGGAAACCTCAGATCTCTGTGTGATTTCAGGCTCCCACAGACAAAAACCAGAGAGATAAACGTGGTAACATTTTTGGTTGTCAATCACACCAGACTGTCTTCACTGTGAGTCACATGAATCAACGCTGACTGTTGGGAATTTTCACAATGTGGCTGCTGCTGAATCTCATGTTTACAACCTACAACGTAGCATGGATGCTACAAAAATTGCATTGTTTAAACACACAGTATGTTTCTCAATCAAACCAACAACAAAAGAATTTAACCCATTATTAGTTTAGATGCACCCGTGAGTATCAGCTGTGACTGTGGCGTGATGCACTGTTGCTATGGTTACCTGTAGTTTAATATAACTTTAAAACTGTTGAGTGGACGCTGTGTTTGAGGTGTCCCAGAAAAGTCCACGGTGCTGTAAGCAATCAATATGTCTCTCTGTCAAACCTGCTGGGGATTAAATAATGGCTGCCAGACAAGAACAGGTGATAACACACACACACACACACACACACACACACACACACACACAGTGGCGAAGGATGAAGCAGCAGCCCTGTGAAACTGATGCATCGCTTGTTGCAGCTGTCGTACTTGGCAAAAAACAAACCAAACACACACACACACACACACACACAAACACACACTCTCTCTCTCTCACACACACACACACACACGCTCTCTCTCTCACACACACACACACATGCACACACACAGTAGGCCTATGTCAGAGCCAAGGGGTGTTATTTAATGACGGTGTCATCGGGGTCAGAAGGCAGATCACCTGAAGGCTTTGACGGAGGATTCCAGCTGACTGTCTGACCTTTATACTCAGCCCAGGAGACACACACACAGTCACACACACACACACACACACACACACACACACACACACACATGCTGAGTCTGGGTTTCACACCATCGCAGCAAACGTGGATGTGGGAAATTAGCATTTTGACAAGTGTTGACTTTAATTATACATGATGACGCCGAGCCACGAACACGACAGAGCCAATTGCAGGAAATGTTGGCAAATTAGCATCAATGACAGTTTATTAAAGGACAATCATACACTCACTGAACCAGGAACAGCATCTGTGTGTGTGTGTGTGTGTGTGTGTGTGTGTGTGTGTGTGTGTGTGTGTGTGTGTGTGTGTGTGTTGTGTGTGCCTGTGCACGTATTCATTATCACATGCATGTCTGCTTTTGTATATACTCATGCCATGTCTTCAACACATTACTGAGCTATAAAACTGTTTGTCTTTTCTCAGCAGTGTGTGTGTGTGTGTGTGTGTGTGTGTGTGTGTGTGTGTGTGTGTGTGTGTGCGTGCATGTGTGTGGTGTGTGTCCATGTACACGTATTCATAAATGTCATCACATGTTTGTCAGCTTGTTCTGTTCAGCCGTGTTTTCATCACCTACATTACTGAGCTGTAACTGTGTTTGTCTTTTCTCAGCAGTCTGTGTGTCTATATTATGTGTGTGTGTGTGTGTGTGTGTGTGTGTCTGTGTGTGTGTGTCTGTGTGTGTGATCTGACACTGGCAGCTGCTGTAAACAACATAACTCTATATAAAGAGCTTTAATGAGCGGTCGGACTCACAAAGGGAACGTAATCTTCTCTGTGTGTCGATCAGACGGATCTATCAGGTGGAACTGAACACGTCCGGCTGCAGCTGATCATAAAATCTATGCTGAGGAAGGTCAGAAATTAATGAGGGTTCAGAGGAAAAAATGGACCCAGATGTTGTTGTTGCGTGTCGCAGCTGTGGTTGTAGTGCTGGTTTTGTTGCCTTCTGCAAAAATAACAACTTTCTTATGATGCAGCCTACTTCGTCTATTGAAGAACATTCTCTGGCACCGTGCAGGTCAGAGGATGATGTTTGCTTACAGAATAAAAATCTTAAAATAAGCCTGTGTTAAAAACTTAATTCAATATATAGTAATACTCAGTACTGTAAAAAATACTCCTCTCCTGTCGCTTCAAACGCTTTAAATAAAGTTTTATTTCAACTAAACCACAGTTGGCAACTGTTGGGACAGAGCAAAGACGGACGAAGATGGTTTTGGTGGGCTTTATTTTGTTTCCGTCCAGTCCGAATGAAGTTAGTTTTATGACGATAAAATCATTGTTTCTGCAAGTGGAGTCTGGTGGCTTTGGCCTGTTTCTGGTTAAAATGAAGGTATATCTCTGCAGGGGTTCTTTCAGTGACATCCTCAGACGCTAAGAATAACAATCTGAGCCCGCCAGTGTCAAAAACAACAACGTTTTTAAGTGGATGTATTTTCAAGGTGCACAAAAGATTACACAGCAGCGTGTTTCGTGATCGCTGGCTGCAGCACTGAAAGACATCAAACATGAGAAAATAGGTTCAGATTGAAAACAATTAACAACAGTGATTACAGGAGTCACTTTTCTACAAACACTGAATCTGTCATCGGCTGATGCAAACTGAGCATTTCAAGTTGCTGCTCTTTCACATTAAAAGTCTCTCATTGGTAAAAACACTGGGAGACTTGTGACACAGCTCACACACGGCCCCAAGTATTACAGTCTCTTAGTGACTCTTTAATGTTAAAATATTAACCACCTTGGGATTTCATAAAGTGGGGAAAAAAACGTTTTCTGTTCATAAAAGGTCTGTACAATAGTGTAAATACAATCAGAGTAAAATCTAATAATGTCTTCCTCACTCGACAACAGGGGTTTTTCCATCGAGCCGTGCTGCGTCACACCTCCAGCACCAGTTTTACAGCAGTTTTACAGTGTTGATCTAAGCCGCGCCCGGGATGGACCTGCTCCGGAGTAGGGCCAAAGTGCACCCACCCGCCTCCAAGCGACCCGCGGTGACGTCTTTGTGACTGCAGCCGATCCGTGACTGTCTGCTGGTGAATGACCAACATGTACAGGATCAAAGCGAGTAGAGCCGGGCTGGCTGATGTAATGGAAAAACACCACTGGTGGCCAAAAATATACAGAACACAACCTTCTGTGTCCAGAGACAATCCTGTGTTCTGATTCTGATGGTCATCCAGACACACGTGTGATACATGGGGTCCCAGATCAGACCTAGACCAAGACTGCTGGAAGGACTAACGTCATCCTGCCGCTGTCAGAGTGAAGAAAACAAATGTTGTGCTCCATTTGTGTGACTGGATTCTTAAGAGTTTATTACATCACAAAAATGCGCTGAGAAAAAGATATCAGGGGGCGGAAAAGTGAATTTCTTTCTCCTCACTGTAGAGGCTCCACTGCCACAAACACGAGACGAGATGAGGTCGTGATGTGGTTATGGTTTCATGTGAATTGAAATGTATCACCTCATCCTGTTTTATTATGGTTAAATATAGATGCGACGGGCCGCAGGTTGTGTTTGTATCCGTGTGTGTGTGGTCTTCCAGGTTTCCCCTGCATCCATCACTGTGGCAGCGCCGGACAAACCAATCTCCTCCCTGTCTCTTCTCATTCCATCACACTCCTCCAACCAGCAGCTCCATCAGCCGGCCGGCTCTCAGGAAGACACACGGAGGACGGATCATCTCGCTAGATGGACTTACTCAGCTTCTCTGTGGTCCCACGAGGCCTCGGGCCGCTATATACTGTGTGTGTGTGTGTGTGTGTGTGTGTGTGTGTGTGTGTGTGTGTGTTCTGAAAGTGATGATGCTCGGTGGGTTTATTATCTCTGTCCACAGTAATCAAGACAACAACAAACGTGTTTCTGTTTTTACATTTTTATACCTTTGGTGTGTAAATATTAGAAAGTGCAGAGAATATAATCAGGATGTGTAGGAAAGGGATCAAAACTGTATCCAGAGCTCTTTAAAAATATACACATCTGCATGATTTTCTCTGGTAAAAGTTCACATTTTAACTGAACGGTTTGGTCTATAAAATGTCAGAAAATGGTGAAAATACCAGGAAATATTCACATTCAACAAGCTGAAATCAGAGAATTTGGACTTCTTTAGGAACA
The DNA here is from genome assembly GCF_965226575.1 of Pagrus pagrus. NCBI lineage: Eukaryota > Metazoa > Chordata > Actinopteri > Spariformes > Sparidae > Pagrus > Pagrus pagrus. The sequence goes on along the minus strand of NC_140185.1, from coordinate 37,168,531 downwards.
CCCTAACCCATTTGGATAATTGATCGTGAAAATAATTGTGGATTCATTTCATTGACAACTAATCAATGAATCATTGCAGCTCTACTGAGAAACTATTGAATGAAGACTGAATGTTTCTACTAAAGCTGAGAGATGTGACAAGATGCCGACTGGGTATTATTATTTATTTTTTATACTTATTATAAATATTTATGAAAAAGACTTTAACAATCAAACAACTAGAGCTGAAAGGTGGCAGGGTCCACCACATATAGACACAGTAAAACAGTATAAATTGTGTTGTCCTTTAAGGTGAGTTTGTTTATTTAATTTGTTTAGGCAGAAAAAAAAATCAGCCAATCAAGATCTTTCTCTGCTCATTTCTTCATTTCTTCACCAAAACTACAGACTGCTCCTTTAATGACGTCATCTTGTGCCCTCAGGAATCTGTGCCAGCTGCTGTTTTCTTTCTTTTCTCTTATTTTCTTTGGATGATTTTTCTCAAAGTTTGGTTAAAACTCAAAATACATTTGGATGAAAACTTGACTGCAGACACACTCGAACATTTACAACATGACACTTTCAGTAAATGAGGAAACAGAGTTCAGATCCACAGAGCTGCTCCTCGTCCTGGAATGAAGCAAAGGTCAATATTCGTTCCCTCTTCCTCCTCCTCCTCTCACACAGCCGCTCCACTCTGTCAGTGAATTTCCTTGTTCCCTCCCCTTCAGATCTACAGTTTGTGGATGAGTGTAACTGAGCTGACAGACCTCGTTCACTGCACAAACACACTCTTCAGATCAGAGCTCAAACCAGTTTCTGTTATCAGGAAGTGAAACTCAGACAGTCTGAGAGGTGAAATGGCGCAGAGAGCAGTTCAGCTGGACCGAGAGACTTTCTCTTGTCCGATCTGTTTGGATCTACTGAAAGATCCGGTGACTACTCCCTGTGGACACAGCTACTGCAAGAACTGTATTAAAGACCACTGGGACACAGAGGATGAGAGGAGGATCTACAGCTGCCCTCAGTGCAGGAAGAGCTTCACACCGAGGCCTGAGCTGCTGAAAAACACCATGTTAGCAGCTTTAGTGGAGGAGCTGAAGAAGACTGGACTCCAAGCTGCTCCTGCTGATCACTGCTATGCTGGACCTGAAGATGTGGCCTGTGATGTCTGCACTGGGAGGAAACTGAGAGCAGTAAAGTCCTGTCTGCAGTGTGTGGCCTCTTACTGTGAGCAACACCTGCAGCCTCATTATGAATCATCTGCTTTAAAGAAACACAAGCTGGTGGAGCCGTCCAAGAAGCTCCAGGAGAACATCTGCTCTCGTCATGATGAGGTGATGAAGATGTTCTGCCGTACTGATCAGCAGTGTATCTGTTATCTCTGCTCTGTGGACGAACATAAAGGCCACGACACAGTGTCAGCTGCAGCAGAGAGGACTGAGAGGCAGAGAGAGCTGGAGGGGAGTCGACAAAACATCCAGCAGAGAATCCAGGACAGAGAGGAAGATGTGAAGGTGCTTCAACAGGAGGTGGAGGCCATCAATCGCTCTGCTGATAAAGCAGCGGAGCACAGTGAGAAGATCTTCACCGAGCTGATCCGTCTCATGGAGAAAAGACGCTCTGATGTGAAGCAGCAGGTCAGATCCCAGCAGGAAACTGAAGTGAGTCGAGTCAAAGAGCTTCAGGAGAAGCTGGAGCAGGAGATCACTGAGCTGAAGAGGAAAGACGCTGAGCTGAAGAAGCTCTCACACACAGAGGATCACAACCAGTTTCTACACAACTACCCCTCACTGTCAGCACTCAGTGAGTCTACACACTCATCCAGCATCAATATCCGTCCTCTGAAGTACTTTGAGGATGTGACAGCAGCTGTGTCAGAGGTCAGAGACAAACTACAGGACGTCCTGAGACAGAAACAGACAAACGTCTCACTGACAGAGACTGAAGTGGATGTTTTACTGCCACAACCAGAGCCCAAGACCAGAGCTGACTTCTTAAGATATTCCAAACACAGCAAACAAATGGCTGTTATTATCTGAGAGGAACAGAAAAGTAACAAGAGTGAGTCAACCACAGTCTTATTCTAGTCATCCAGACAGGTTCACTCGGTGGTGTCAGGTCCTGAGTAGAGAGAGTCTGACTGGACGTTGTTACTGGGAGGTGAAGTGGAGAGGGGAAAGAATTTATGTAGCAGTCACATACAAGAATATTAGCAGAGCAGGGGACTCACATGAATGTTTATTTGGATACAATGACAAATCTTGGATGTTATATTGTTCCACAGACAGTTATTACTTTTATTACAACAGTGTCCACACTCTCGTCTCAGGTCCTCGGTCCTCCAGAGTTGGAGTGTACCTGGATCACAGTGCAGGTATCCTGTCCTTCTACAGCGTCTCTGACACCATGACTCTCCTCCATAGAGTCCAGACCACATTCACTCAGCCTCTCTATGCTGGAGTTTATTTATATGGTTGTGGCTCTGCTAAGATCTGTAGACTCAGATAGACTGAAGTCATTTCAGGGTCAGTGGGTTAAATTCTGTGTTTCATTTCTTCAGACTTGTTTTGTTTCCATCATTGTTGCTGAGAGCTGATTGTTGTGTCATCTCTTCGCCTGTCAATCAAACCTTGTGGGCGGTACTTTGACGTCTTCTTGTTGTTGTGTAAATGTTTGAGTGTGTTCAGGCGGCGCTCCTTCCTGTGTCTGTTCAGCCTCAGAGGCTGTCACTGCTCATGATGAGCTCAGTTCACATGATCATAATCAATCAGGAGATCAGTCCTTATTTGCTTGAACACAGCTGAGATTCTGCTCCGACAAACTGATGAAGTGAATCTGTTCATGAAATCACTGAACAAGAGTTGTTGAACAGACTTTACTGATGGGATGAATTTTTGATCACCACCAGCGCTGTGGAGCAATTCTATATCTTTTTTACTTTCAGGTTGTATTTTGTCTCACATGCGGACGAACACAGATGAAGCAGTACTTGTGAGTAGTCTGGTCTCAACTTCTGTGATTTTCCACTCATTGCCACAGTGGCCAAGGACTCTGGGTGGAGGGAGAAAGGAAATAACCTTGAAGAAAACTGTAGATACATGACTGTTTTATATTTTGTGGGTTTTCTATCTGAAGGTACTTCTCTGTACAGAAAATGATGTTTTCTCCAAAAACAAAATGAGTGAAAATTAAAGAATTACATATTTAAATTCAAGTCACGATGTGTTTTTTATGTTTCCACGGTCACCAGCCTGCCTTGAAAACACACTTAAGTATTCCAGTGATTGTAACTGCTGTCACATATTGATTTAGTGATTCAGGAGCAGCTTTCAGACACAGAAGAGCCGGAGGAAGAATCTGTTGCATTATCCATGCAGCTGACTGATACAAACACACATCAGTCAGGCCCGGTTCTGTTCGCCAAGGACACACGTGGAGCTGCTGCAGCTAAATGTCATTCTTTGAAGTTCAGAGTGATTTTATCTGGTATTCAGCGCACGGCGACCTCTCAGCGGCGTGATTTAGAGCCCGGGAATCAGCCGTGCCGCTGTGGCACAGTTCATATTAAAACTGCTCTTCCTCATGGACGATCCCCACACACTGCCCCCCCCCCCGACATCCTGCGATTATGTGCCTCTAATAAAATGTCCCTGTTGGAGGTTCGAGAGGGTGAGCTCGATATCTGCTGCTTCACGAAATGACCCCATTATGTATTTCCTGTCTCTGAACACTGACAGCAAAGTGTGACTCCTTCAGTGACGCCAGGTTTGTTTTAACACCAGCAACAGAAAATGCTCTGTTTGCTTTTGTGTTCATGCAGATGTATTAGAGGGCTCAGAGTAAAGGTAGTGTAGACGAACACACATCAGTCATCTCGCTCTTCTGCTGTCACACCGTCAGGTCGTGGAGCAGATTGTTGTTTTCTGTTGTCAGAATCAGAATCAGCTTTATTGTCCAAGTGTCCACAAACAAGGAATCTGACTGTTCAGGGGATACTGTAATAAACATTAAATCTGAAAGAAAATAAATAACTGAACAAATTAGGCCGGCCACACTGCTGAACTGCTGCTGAGGTCAACATTGAAATTTCTCCAATACTATGTCTGTTATTCACATTGTTATTTAGTTACATAAACTCTCAAAAACTTCTATTGACCGAGACCTGATCCCAGAATGTAGGGTGATGTTTCAGTGTAAAAACGTATTTTAATTTCCGACTATACTGATGATCAACACATCGCTGTCTAGTTTCAGCTTCTCAAACAACAACACAACAAACACAAACACTGAACTGAAACTCCACCTCCTCTGTGAAGTAATAAACATGTGATGGATGCTGACATTTATCTAATAACGCTCTGCTCTGATTGGATGTTGAGGTTATTCCCCTCCATGTCTCTGCTGCTCCTGTTCAGATATTCGCCTGCACTGAGCGTGTGCAGCATGATGACAAACAGTTCATCACTTTCTATATCTCATCATGCAGCACACACACACACACACACACGGCCACCTCATAAACGGTGAATGGAGGAGGAGTGTGAGAAAAGCCCCGAGCACATTAACCAGCAGCTGCAGCCGGCAGCATACATCTACATACAGAGCAGCGTGAGCGCAGGTAGAAAAAAAAAAAATGGGTCTATTTCCGGGAGCTAATGGGAGGCTGAGCCAGCCGCCCACCAGATATGAGCTGAGAACAACTTCCACTGAGATTACTATGCTAATGATCGGGTTACAAACCGCAGCAGGGTCGTGTTATTTGCATGAATGAACCAGTGTAATACACCGCTCTATTAGGCAAACACACAACGAGAGAGCGAGGAGGGATACAGAGTCAACACACCTGATAGAGTCTCAGTGTTTACAGACGCAGCAGACAGATTTATATCTTTGGATGGAGTTTGAATGCTTGAATAGACTTTTGAAAGCCTGAAGTAGTCGAACACAGAGAGGAGGAGCAAATAGTAATAATGTGTGTTTGCATATTCAGACACCTTCGCTCAAAAACTGAGGTTTGGAGATTGTTTCCTGAAATCCGTCTCAGGAGGAAATCAACTTTATAAAGTATGTGGCGGCTCAGGGAGGCTCAGAGCGTCGTTGGGCTGCAAATGTGTCCAAACTATAATTATACAGTGCAACACATCCTCATGCTAAACAACTGAATGGGTCGATTGTCAGCGTCACATATGGCCGTTCCAAAAACAACATGGCCGTACCAACGACCAGACACTCCGTTGGTTAGGGTTAGGCAAGGATTCTGGTTTGAGAGGCGCTGTTCAGGATCCACGGGTTCACAGGAACCGTTCATCTTAATGTGTGTTTCCAGTACAGGTAGCAACAAGTAGAATAATTAACTGACTTGGTGTGGAGGGTTTGTGTGTGTAACGTTGACGGATTAAATTGTTGAGTTTAACCATGTTTGAAACACTCTCAGACAGATCTTATTTGTCCCTTCTTGTAAATTTAGCATGTGTAGATCAGCTGCATGGACATTAAAACACACACCATCACACACACGTATTTCTTGATTATTATTATTAAAAATTATTATTCATTTCTGTCACACACTGCGTTTGTTTTTCACACAGCTGACGAACGATATTTTGGTGTTTTCGTGACACTGAATGAACGTAGAATCCGTCAGTAGTGTCTCTTTCAGCCTTTCCTCCCACTCGCTCTCTAAATGTGCAACAACTTATATTTTATATAAGCTGAAAAATCATCCATCCATCAGTGTTATGTTGTGTATTGTTGTATGGATTGTGTTCACACTAAAACGACCTTCAGAGGTGCTCAGGCAGATCTGATCACGTGTCCAGAGACAGATCACATCTGAACACCAGGTGTAACTGGGTTCTCCGTAGGCAGGATAATTAGTTTTAGTTGTGAGAAATAAGGTAAATACGAAGCCACACACATGTCAGCTCTGCTCCAGCAGCTCGGTGCTGTTTCTCAGGTTATTTACTGGTTGTTTCGTGTATTAAAGGAGTCGGACATGATGGTGCGTCTGCCCTCAGGTCAGGATGAGTTTCCACAGCAGGTATTTTACAGGCCGCTCCTGTTTTTATGCAGCAAATCTCTGTTCTCTTCATTTATTACCAGCCTGCACTGCAGAGAGGTCACATGTAGGCATGCTTTATTAACCCTGTTTCACCCAGCATGCATTTTATTGGGTTTGAGGCCATGCAGGCGAGTGTCATCCCTGCTAGGACACGTGTGACTCTGGTGCCAAAGTACATCGCCAGGCCCAGATGGCTCATTAGTCCGGAGCAGTGAGCCGCTGGCAACACTGTTAAAAAAAAAAAGATCCCCCACCTGAAATACAGCTCGGCAGTTCAGAGATGACAAACCTGACAAGAGACCAGCGTGATGAAAGAGTGTCAGAATAAATCAGAAATCTCACCCCCTCACCGCCACAGGAAAGACTCACTGCTCATCTCTCCGTCCTGAAGGTGCACCGAGGAAACAAAATCTTTAAGAGGAGCAGCTCACCCCTTACTTACTTCACCTTCGACGCCCTCAGCAGCTCAATCCTCCAACGAACTGGCAATATTTTTACTGCAGGAGTCAGGAAGAGCTGTCGTACCAGGTCCTGACGCTGTCACTGGAAGAGGCTGCGAACGCCACTTTTTTAAAAAAACTACCAGATAATTAACTGGTGGCCCCGACGAGAGACGCTTCTCGCCTCGTTTCACCTTCTCACGTCTGCTGGAAGCTGACTGGATGTCAGCAGGAGTCACTGAGGATCAGGGAGGGAAACCGCAAAGACTGAGAGGGCTTCAGTTTCTCACCGTCTCTCCTTTAAAGCGTAATTCTGGTTAATTAGCTGTTCGTTAAGTCCCTGTGTTGCTAATGATATGTCCTCCAAGGTTTCTACTCTAATTCTTGTTGAATTTTATGAACTAATACGTCCTGATTTCAGTCAGATGAAGACAAAAAACAGCCCAGTTATCAGGATAAGATGTTATTTAACTGTACATGTAAGTCGAGACAGCTGTGAAGCAAAAGACCACCGTTCCTTATTTTCCGGCCATGTTATTGGCGACAAAACCTGATATTTTTGATGAGCAGAGAAGGTGGCAGAGAGACGGCCGGCAGAAGTGCACTGGGTAAAGTTTTATTCTCGATCACGGCAACACAAGGAACAGGCAAACACCAGGAAACATCTGGGAAACACAAAGGCAGGCTCGACAGTAACCGGACAACAGACTGGACTACAAGGAAACAGGAAGGAGAACACTGGAAAAGGACAAAAGATGGCAAAAAACATAGAAAACACACAAACAATGAAGCTAACGTGACCACGACAGTGACACTTCTGGGTCATTTTCACGGCAGACATTTTGATGTGTCAAAGCAGGAGAAGCACAGCTGTGACCAAAACGTTAACATGGCTCTATCCCATTAAGTGACACAGTAAGCCATGCCAGCGAGGGAGCGTGCACGAAGCCAGAGCCCTGCAACCAGCTCACCTGAATGGAATGTGGCCGTTGTTATGTTAAAAATTCCACCTGTGCTGTTCCTGCTTTGACACGTCAAAATGTCTGCTGTGAAAATGGTTCATTTGGAGCCAAAAAACTTGTTTTTTTAACAAAACGTTAAAAAGATTTCCAGCCATGTAGAATCAGGTATTTTAAATCAAAACATCATGTTTTCTGACCCTAACCAGCGTCGTCTCGACATCAAATTGAAAATTGAACTTAAAGAAATGTAAAGTTTCAGGGGCGGCTTGTTAGCATGACATGCTAACAATTGCAGCTAACGTTGGGGCAGATAAACTCGTTGTTTAATCCATTCTTTACACGACGCTTTCATATTTTTCTTCGGGTTATTGTCATGATGAAGAAAGAAATTATTGACTTTACTTCAAGAAAAGGACGATCAAACGTTGAAGCCCACCCTCACGTCCTTTCTCTCTCTCTTAGCTGTCCTTAAAAATGCTTCACAGCCCTCAGCTCATGATTGATGACTCCCTTCAGATGGTCTTTACAGCGTCGCACAGCCTTTTGCCATTTCATCGATTAATGGATTGAATCCCCGGGGATCAAAGTAAATCACCCGATTACATCCAGGCTCCTCGGGGAGGCTCTCTCCGCTTCTCCTTCCTCTGGAGCAGCGAAGAAATGAAATACAAGTTGCACTCTGTTGATGCGCTACAGCGGAGGGGTTAAACGTTAAGCAATTATATTAACATTCATGCTTTTTGATTTTCACAAGAGGACGTTTTGCAGCTCCCCTGGGTCCTCAGCGCTGCACTGGGAGCTGTGTGAAGAGACCTGCAGCCCGAAGGAGACTTTCTCTAACGTGGGCATCAAACACAGAGCAGGCTCGTGTAGATCAGCAGTCTGACGGAGACTTTGAGCTCGACACACGTTAGAAATGTATGGTTAAATTTAAGTATGAATCATTTTCTGGCCTCCAAAACAGTCAGACAGACACACAGACCTCCAATACATGAAGCAGAAATGTTTTATATGTTGTAAATAATTGTAAAAAAGTAAAATACTCCAATTAGAAACCATAGAAATAGTTGCAAATGCTATAAAAATGTAAATGATGTAAATAAAATCAGTGATTAAACGCAGTATAATAAAAGTAATGTACTGATATATTTGGTCTTTATGCTTCGGACCAATAATAATTAAAAAACCCACATTAGGAACATTTAAATGGTAACATTTCATCCAGAGACGTGTGGCGCTGTGCGCAGTGAGATAATGGTGAGATATCCTTTTAGAATAATAGATGGGGAGCAGAAATTTTAATCTAAAAGTACTGCAGTCCTTTTCCATTTCTTTGCTGCTCTGTGGAGGCTTCATAATGAAGCAGCCGTGTGATCTCTCAACATAATTACTGAATTAGAGAGCAAGCAGAGACCAGCGAGCGCTGCTCCTAAAGTACCCTCAGAAAGCTTTTCCCCGGAGGCAGAGGACAGACGGCTCTCGCTGACGACTTCCCAACGTTAATTTGATTATTTAGTTTGTTAGGAAAACACTTTTATTCAATTAGAGACAAAGAACATTTGAATCTCTCAAAAACACTTTAAGACACGCTCGTCTTGACTTTGTCTTTGTTACTGAGCGCTGTGATGTTCTCAGACTTCACTTCACTAGAAATCATGACTTCCCCTGCAGCGCTGCCGGGCGCCTTTTTAAATCTGTGTAGCTCAGCCGGTGCCGCCGGGCTGCAACACCAGGTCCAGTTCACAGTGAAGAGTCTGCAGCCGTGTTGGAGGCTCTGGTGGTGCTCTGAGCTAAACGCTAACATCAGCATGCTAACATATTCAGGTTCAGGTTCCTTAATGTGCACGTGTAGCTTGATTTGACAAGACATCCATGTTGACACAAGCTTTACAGCACCACTAATGTTAGAGCAGATGATTATAGTGCTCCTGGCTCCACAAAGCCACAATACTTAATAATAATAATAATAATAATAATAATAAAGATTTAATTGACATTGCTTCTACAGCGTCTGTGCAAATGTTGCTACAACCAACACGTTCTCACTCACATCTCAAACACAGCAGCTTCAGAAGTGAGTAATATTACATGATGTGTGTATTATATTGTATAATTACTTGCTCTTAATTCAATATGTCTGGATTGAAGCTATTTCTATACCGCTTTAATGTTCAGCAGATATAATGTTTATCATCTTTCTGCTTATTAGCGTGTGAACATTTGCTAATTAGCAGGAAACAGAGTACAGCTGAGAGGCGGACGGCTGCGTCATCAGTTCTGCAGATATTTGGTCATAAAACAAAGTAGTGGACACGTTGACATAGTGACCTGATGATGGAGCAGATGAAACATTAGAGGATCACCAAAGTTATTATAACTCATCCTGACAAATCCATCCAATAGTTATCAAGAGATTTCACTTAAAGCCGTGAATGAGCCAATCACAGAGCCTCACTGCCAGCAGAGCCAAAAAAAACTCAACAGACACTAAATAAAAAAATAACAAACATTTTTGTTTTTGCTCTGATTATTAACATGTTGAAGTAAAACATTTAAGACTTTTTTCAGGCACACAAAATTCACATTTTGAGCAGGAATTTGTTGGTGAGCACTTTGCAAAGCTGATCCATCCACCTGACAGGTGAGGTACATCAGGATGCTGACTGAGCAGCATGATCAGTGAGCAGGTGTGACCTGGACGGGGACTTGAAGCATGCAGATGGTGTGCTGACTGTAGAAATGTGCATGTGTCACACCTGTCAGGTGGATGGACGGACTCACTGGCACATTCTCAGATTTGAGAGAAACAAAGTGCTGCTTTTATATTTTTGCTGATTTGCTAATTTCATTGTTTATTTAGTTTGTTTGTTTTTAGCTGCCAGACTCCGTTTCCCAGAAGCCCTAGAGCTTCACAGATGTAGGCTGTGTCAGGCAGCACTTATCTTTTCCCTGAAGTTTTTCCCAAATGTTCACAGTCGAGTCAGAAAAGTCGTCCTCACATTAGTTTCCTGTGCTGGTGGTAAGAAATCGCACCGTCAGCCCAAATTCAAGAACAGCCCGTGTCAGGAGGCCGAACGTGTAAAATAGCTTGTTTATGATTTATCAGCCCATTATTCCACCGACTGCAGCCATGTGGGAGACGTCATTATTCAAAACCCGTCAAACACATTCAGCGTGGAAAGCATAACCTTTACAGCTGCTGTTGATTAAAATCTGCTCTGGAGAACGGGACCTGGAGGAGCTGTCGACGGCCTTCATCCTTCATCTGTCAGAGTTTACAGGAGCTGCCGCCCAGCGCGTGCCGCAGAGGTTACTGCACATTCATGTTAAAGCTGCTTTAGGGTCGTTTTCTGAGAGAAGGTTCTGAAAGAGGAGAATGGACCCGACAGTGTGTTCTGCTTCAACTGACAGCACCAGCTCAGACGGACTCAGGTGATTTCACTTTAGCACCACCTGTTCACTTTCAGAGAAGCACGATCCGTCCACAACGACAGAGCTGTGGCTGAACGTTAACATGAAGCTGAAAGATATAATATGTAAGATGTGTTCGTTAAAGTGACAACTAGATTGTGTTGATATGGAGGTGAGTTGTGTTACATCATCCCAAATGTTTCCAAACAAGTTCACTCAACGCTGCGTTTCATCCAGTGGACTGTAACTTCAGAGAGTCAGAGAGGAAGGAAGTCTGAGGACGAGACGAAACATAACGAGAAGAAAACGTTAAAACGTCACATCAGTAATGTCGGTTGTTTAATGACTTCTTCACCACAGCAAAGCGAACAGCCAGCTTCCTTTTCCCGTACATGAGACGTAAGCTAGCGAGCAACATCAACCTCTGAGTGAAGTCCGCACTCAGCAGAGACTCTGGTTCTGGTTCTGGTTCTCTGTCTCCTCTCTGTAACGTTAAGTTCATGAAGTAAAGTCCGTTTCCCCTCCAGCTCCAGTCAGCAGTCGACAGTACAGAACCAGGAGGTCACCTCCGGATCACTGCTGCAGTCAGGCTGATCAACAGGAGTGAAGATAATCCCACAAGTTAAAAAGTAACTCTGAGCTCTCCTCCCGTCGGATCAGAAGTGTTTATTCCTCCGGACGGTCTGGATCTGCACCGACTCTCCTCCAGAGCTGGTTGAACATTTTTTTGTTTAGTTTTGAAATAACATAAACAGAAATCAGGACTGGAGGTCAGTGCAGATTGTTTTCCAAGTTTACAGTCAAGAGAAAATCATAACTTTACACAGAACAAGTGAACATCAGGTGGTAGAAATGTTTTGTGTCACTGCAGCAGCAACACAACACTCAGCCAGACTCACACCTCAAATTAAACTCTTCATACGTTATAATGGGATGTGTGAGTGGGTAGTGAAGCCTAATTTAATGCTGAGGAAAAAGGAGAATGATGAAAGATGAAATTCATATTTTCAGTTTATCTACATGAGCCTCGTTATAATTTCCAGCTCTAAATCTACAGAAACACACAGTGAGACAGCAGAGAGCCTCTCGTCCTCCCTCAGGTTATTGAATGACATTATGATTTTCCCTTTTCATCTCCATCAACACGACACTAAGTGTTGGAGGTTCTGCCGGACTCGATCCGTTTGGCTCCAGCCTTCTCTGCGCTGCAGGTTCTGCTCTAATGGGACGTCTGTGTGAATACCACAAAGGTCTCCGCCGTCGTCTGCAGCATACTAATGTTTCACTTTGACTTCTGGAGGCACAGCGAGTTATTCTTGTAAAAATCACCCTCCCACAAGGAGTAAGAAATGTTCCCCGTTCTGCATTTGCTGGAGAAAATGTAAATGGGTTAACATTATTCTTCCCAAATATCAATGTTTCTCATGCAACAGGACTCATTACGGATGCAAAACACGACGGCAGACTCATCTTTGTTTTTTTCTTTCTTCCATCAGCTAACAGGTACAGCAGAGCTCCTGCAGATCACTTTTAAAGGCTTCTCTGCAAGTTTTTATTAAGATAAAATATAATTCAACCCACCTGACACAACGCGGCTGTAATGAATGTGAAGGAGGAGAAAGAAAAAAACAACCAGTGAGAAAAATATAATTACAAACTCTGACAACACAAACTGAAACATCCTCCTCCAGAGCCAGCTGAGTTTACTGTGCATGAGGCAGAGCTACAGTGTCCTACATACAGCAACTCACCACAGTCCACCACACACACACACACACACACGCACACACACACACACACACACACACACACACACACACGCACGCACACACACACACACACACACACACACACACACACACACACACGCACACACACACACACACCAAGCTTGTTTGAATGCGGCTGTCACATGCACTCAGTGTAGTTGTCGCTGTGGCGTCTATTTCTGTCCTGTACCAGGTGTGGGAGAGCCGAGAACAATCTCCTCACTTTCATTACCCTTGAAATGGTTTACACACACACACGCACACACACACACACACACACACACACACACACACACACACACACACACACACACACTTGTGCATCCATGCATATGACCATACACTATGACCCAGGAACACATTAACGGCTTTATAAACTCATGTTGTTCATATTTTGTCACCATCAGTGTGTTCAGTTTCTGTGTTCATGGCGTCATCGTCTAATTACTTTGTGAACATGTGGATTTTTTCTTTCTTTCATCCTTTCCCTCACATTCCTTCTATATATTTCTTTGTTTTTATTGTTTTTTGTCTACTGATTGGTTGATTTCTATGTTTATTGTGTTGTGCTAACTTTTTATGATTTTATTTTTTTGTTATTTTTCTCTTTAAAGGAGCAGTCTGTAGAAGAAATGTTAATGAGCAGAGAAAGATCCTCATTGGCTGATTTTAAACAAACTAAATAAACCTGTGGCGTTTTGATTGGATATTTCAAGAAAAAGCCATATTATGAGGACATAGTGACATCATACGGTCATGTAACATGTGTAGGCTGCTCTTCAGTTGTCTTGCTAACTACGCTAACATTACCGAGCAGGTAATGGAGACGCCTGCGACCGTCAGAGTCTCGTCTTGCACATCATGGCGGAGGAACGTGTTGTTTGCTAAAATAAAACTGAATTATTTTGCAGCTGCAGCAGCCCGACTTCGATCAAACAGGAGGTTGTTTTTTTAGTTTTGGACCAAAAAGCTCACTGCAGATACGACGCTGGAATAAATAAATCAATAAAAAACAGGACAGGCGTCGACAAACCTGCTTTTAATACCTCTATTATATTTGGGGGGCTTTTGGTGTATTTCTTAAAGCAACTTTAAAGTGAGTTTGATTTTGTGGGTGAGAGACGGGGAGGTGGGTGAGGAGGGCGTCGTTCTCTGCCAACATAAAGACAGAAGAGAGTTTTCCAGCAGGGATTTCTGGAGCGAAGACGAGCGTGAACCTGACAGCCTGAGCCGAGCACAAACAACAGCAGCCCCCCGCTGAAGCACAGAGCAGAATCTTTGATTTCCGTTCCTCCTCCGGTTTGTTTCCTGGTCATGTACTGTTCAAAAATAGACTCGCGTGGCATGTTCTCGGCCTCTTAATATTTAATCACTCCACTTAGTGAGACGAGCATCTATTATTCACAAAGAGGTGGTCGCAATTAAAATCCCTGCCAATCAGCGGAGCCCCGAGGGACGCCGGCGTCACCGGGAATCTGCCGGCAGACTGCAGAGAAGAGGAGGAGAGGATCCGCGAGGACCGCAGACATTAACTCATCTGGTGGCTGAGGAGAGAGATTTGTTCAGAGATATGATGTCTGTGTGTGAGAAGCATATGCAAGCAGAATAAAGCAGCAGCAGGAAGGTTGTCCCGCAGGATCACGCTTTAAACGAACCGCTGAAACGTCCTTCAGCAGGACGCTGAGTCCAGCACAGATCTGTCCCAGTCATTTATCACCTTCTGTATTATTATTACTTATTCCTCGGGGCCGTAGAGCTCCACTGTTAGGAACTGTTATTAACTATGCATCATTTCTAAAGTGGCTGGAAACTGGATTTTACTTATAGTCCAAACAATCCTGCTGCAACAGACCAACACCGACACCAAACAGAACTCTGTGGGGCAACACGACATATAGTGGGACACCTTCAGGTGAGCTGTGACGCTGTTTTACGGTTCAAAGTGTGTTTCATCGCGTTGTCGCTCTGTGAACGCGTCCTCAAACCTAAAGTTCTGAATGGGTTGATAACTGATTCCTCCCACAACGACACATATGACAGGTGGACAGTGAATCTTCATCGTCACATCGGTAACGTCGTGAAACAGTCGCAGTTTGTTTGTTTGGGCACCAGAAGGACCAGAGCAGTGTGGGTTAGAATGAGTTGCAACAATAAACAACTCTTCATTCATGCTGTCACAGTTAAATGGCTTCAGATTGGTTCCTTATAAACCTCTCTTTCACTGTGCTATGCAGTCTGACACCAGGCCAGGGGGAGTAGCTTATTTCTTACGTCTCTGACCCAGTTAACCACCCGTCCTCCCCCCGACGTGGACTTTGTCACTCTTTATACTACGTCACCTGACCCTCAGGTGAAACAGGTTGTACTATTACTTGCACAGACGACCGGCTGTTTTTCAGGGCAGTCTGATAAATGTCCTCGAGTGACGTCACTTGAGTCATCGACAGTTGAAGACGATGAAGGTTTTGACAAGAACGAAGTGGCTCCTTTTAGATTATTTTTGTTTTAAACTGTCCATCAGGACTCCGACAGTCAGGAATGAGATGCTCAACCAGCTTCACACCGTCAGCCTGTGCTGTTTACAGGCTGCTGCTCTCACCTACAGTAATCTCATCATGGCATCGAGGTACAACAGTGGAAAATAGGCGGATAGTTTCCTTTAACGTCTGTCCGGCACATCAAAAACCTTTTTCAGCATTTTAGATTTGGTCTGCTTCATCCTCCTCCTGCCTCTCTGCCTCCTCCAGAGGGAGGAGAAAGATGGAGATGGGAAAATCTGCCCACTCAACCCCTCTGGGAGAGCAGAGTACTGCGCAGAGCCAGATGAAGTGATAGAAGAGCAAATAGAGAAAAAGAGAGAAGAGACAGCAGAACAGAAATTGGAAGGGACAGAAGAAGAGAGGAAAGTGCAGCGTCCTGCTGTTTGTCCGGGACGACTTTCATCAGCTGACTGCAGGATATTCAAGCGGTGACGTCATCACAACCTGCAGCCATGAACGCAAACATCAGGTCATATTGTGATGACAGCATCACACACACCGATCTGTGTTACACCGCTCAGCGTGCTTCATGGAGCGGAAACACCTTTTGTAGGAAAACAACTAATATTACACGAGTCATCAGCGAGCTGACTGCTGAGAGAAATGCTAAACATCATTCAGTTTCTGGACATCTGGAGCCGGCTGCACCAGATGTTCTCGTGTTGTAGCTCAGCCTCTTCATCACGTCATTAAAGCTCCTGTTTGTCAGGTGGTTGATTTTTTATTTTTTGACGCTGACCCGACTACAATCCCAACAAGTGAGTATTTGAATATTCAACTCCTTTAAAAATTGGACCTTTAAATCAAAAGTAGAAGATTAGATGTAAAAAAAAAAAAAAAAATTAAATGTATTGATTCTGATTCTTTAAAAGAGAATCTGTCACTAACATGGATTTTGTTGGGAAAAGCATATAACACACAAATAGACCAGATAATTACACTTCAGAAGAGTTATTAATAAATAAAGCTTGTTACTGTGAATTATTTCAATTGCAGACAATTATCTGTCTGTTATTTTTTTAAAGGCACCTTAAAATTTCTAGATATTGTTTTAAAAAACACCAAAAATACTCGAGTTATAAACAAAAGACTTCTTGTTTTTATTTAAAAATTTGAAATTAAGAGAAGGAAATTATAAGTTCAGAGGGTTGTTTGCCTTCGAAACCTGCAAAATGAGAACCGATGTGAAATACAGATGTTGAATGATGAAGGATTTCAGTTCATATATTTTCTTTGACGTCGATGTTCTGAGTTTTTCATTAATAAGCTTTTTGTTTGCACAGCAGAGGTCTTACTTCAGCTGGGATGGGAGTGAAAACAGAAATGTATTTGTTTCTTCTGTATTTCCTATTTTATTGTTTAATTCTGTCATAATTTAAAATGCTTAAATATTTGTTTATACATTCTCAGTGTGAACACTGGAGGAGCTCAGCTGTGTTTCACTGTGCCGTCTCACATAATAACAATAAAGCTTCAAACATTTCCGACGCCTCCTTTTTATTCTCATGACCAGTTTAAGAAGTTACAGAGAATATATGTAATTCATCTTTTTCATGTTTACAAACATAAGTTTGAATAATAAAAGTCATTTCTACAGAGTCATTGAGTCTCTGTGCACCTCAGACTCACATCCTGTCTTTAATTGGGTGAAAGCGCTGCTGTTTGATGTGTAACAGCACACGACTTATTCAAACAGCTGGTTCAAACCATTTTGCTGTCTAATAGTGCTGTAAAAAGAGCTCATGTACTAAATGAGATGTACTAAATAGATGCAGCGTTTCTGGAGTCTGGGCGCTGATCCACACAACAATAGAGCAGAGCAGCATCGTGACAGCAGGGAGCCGAACAGGCGTCACATTCACAGCCAAAACAATCAGATCAACATTCAGACTGCTGAGAGGAACCTGAACACACCGCGTCCCGCTGAGCTTTCATCTGAACTGTACAGATCTGTTTCAGCCCGCAGCTCCAAACCGAGACGACTTTTCACTTCATTAGAGGCTCACATCAGTCAGAAACTCTGAGCTGAAGGACATTTTTGGAAACAGTCCTGATCCCAGAGTGAGTCAGTGTGTGACCTCAGTGATCTCTGAGTTACACACAGCGTTCACAACCTGAAGGTAAATATCAGGACTTAGGACTTAAACTTACACCAGTGGCTTTTTTCATGATGAGACGAGACGTTGACGAGCTAAAAATGATCTTTGATAGAAAACTTTTAAGATGCTACGATGAAATATATGTTTCATTTTTTCAGACAGGACCTAAATGTTAGTGTCGGGCTATCATACGTTTAACAAATGCACAATATTTTCCAAAGAATGTGGAAATACTTACCTTACTTTACCAAGCTAGAGAAACTGGAAGTAAGTTTGCATTGTTGCGCTTCCAGTTCCCTCGACTTAAAGTCAATGGGTCTTTGGTTAGATGCCTGAAATAGAGCAGTGTAGTGATGACGTGTTTTTGTTGGCTAACCGAAGTTAGCATCACTCTGGTTCCCTCTGTGTTTCTGATCCGTCCAGGTTCTGTTCAGCAGATCATCTCCACAGATGAACTCCACTCTGTGATGTTTGAAGTGTAAATTAAATGTGTAGCAGTAAAAAGCTAATGCTAGGCTACAAACAGACGACATCACGGTCACATGACTTAAACGTCTCCACCACTGAGCGTCTTACTGCACAATTACTATCCAGGTTTTCTATAAACTGATCAATGTACAAGTTGTAAAGTCAGAGTGAGAACAGTGTGTAACTAAAGTGGGCCTGTAAAGACGGACTAGTGAGGAGACGAGTCTCCGTGTTCGCTGTGAGGACGTTTAATGTCCCCGACAACCTCTGTAGTCTCATTCAGACACTCGTTAGCAACCGCAGCAACTGTTTTCAACAATGAAGAGCTTTATAATTAAACTGTGGGACATTTAATGATGAGTTTATATGTTCAGCCTGTAACACACCTTATTTCACACATTTAACTGAAAACACATTCAACGACCTCAGACATTGAGATGAGGGGACAGGAAGTGCTAACATGCTAACATGCTAACTGATGTCTGTGTTTTTGGACTACAGACTGCACCTCTCTATGAGGTCTGTGGTTAACGCAAGATACATAAAATGCATCAGTAAATACTCCACGTTTGAATTAAATAGTGTTTACGTGCCTTATAAAAGGAGCTGCTAACATGAAGCTAGTAGGAGGCTGATCGTGGTGGTGACACCGAGGTCACATGATGACGATGTAGCTGGTTTATAGCATAGCTTCAGCTTCAGCTTCTGACTTCTGACGTCTAGGCTTCAAAAGTCATAAAAGCCGTGTTCATCTGTGACGATTATCTCGTGCCATCAACTTGTGCGCCACCGTTTATTTTCTGCAAGGATCCAAAATCCAACTGAAAAAATCTCATAAGCTTTTCGTCGATGGAGGCAGAGCGGTGCTAATTTTCAGGGTAAGCCCTGAAAAATACATCATCCCTACACTCTGTTATTATAACCTGCTGTCACCTGCTCATGTACAGATTACAGCTCCACACTGACCCCACAGAGCTGCTGCTGCCATCTGCTGGTGGAAACTCACACACTGCTGCTTTAAGTGAGAGCCGGTGAGTTTGGTTTTTCAGTGAGAGGTCCAAGAATCAAACCAATCGATGCATCGCTGAAGGAAGAAATGATCTTTGACATTTCTGTGAAAGTGTAAAATAACTGAAGCATCATTATAAATCACTACTAACGCTGCAGCATTGTGTCTTCAGTCTGTCTGTAGGAAGCAGATGACTCACAGACTGGGCGATAACCCCTAAATCCCTCTGTAGTTTAATCTGCGGGAAAAGATTTAGAAAGATTAAGGGTGAAATTGTTTCCTATAAACAGTTTCTCTTGACAGTAACGTGGGGATTACAGTCGTCCTGTCTCCACATTAAATCCTCTTATGACACCCGCCTGTAAAAAGAAAACATTCTCTCCTATTGGACGACCAGCAGTCCTGACAACAAGCTTTTTCTCTCAGGTGGCGTCCTGCACAGACCAAACTGACTGAATGAAAGATGGCAGTGAAGCGTGGCACCATCACCTCCGTCTGTCTCCACCCGGGGATTTTGAGGAAAAACACTCACAGTGTGTTTCTCAGACGCAGCGTGAAGCCGACCTTCGTCCTCCCACATGAAACCCCAGAGACACACGAGACAGTTTATGTCTGCGTGTCAGTCGTCCCTCGTCTCTGCGTGGACCTTATGGACGGACTCAAACATCCCGTCTCCTTGTTTTTGTTTTTTGTGCTGCATCGCTCTCCACTTCTTCTTCTGTAATTGACCAAAATGTGCCAGCCGCTGTCCGCTGCTGCAGGGAGATAGGCCTTTATTGTTTTCTTCTGAGGGATAAATCTGTCTCCTGCTCCTCGCTTTAACCACTTTAGAAGCTCTGATGTCTTCTTTATCTTCAGTAATAAAGTCAGAGAGGCCTGAGTGAGGAGGTCCACACAGAGCGGCTGAACAAGCACATTCTGTGAAAAAGGCACAATTACTGGCTTTATGTTGGTGTAAATTATCCACTCTTTAACGCAGCTGTTATACATTTCACTGCTGTAGTGCAACCAGCCTGCCCTCATCACACAAATGACCAGATCGACTGTGAAAGCAGCTTATTACAGCCCATGTTTATGTTCCTTGTTATGTGGCGACCTCTAGTGGTTGTAGCAATTATTATGGCAGCAAAGGAGGAAGTCAGATTAAGTAGTAGAAATAGTGACAAAACCCACATAGTGAAACGTACATGACATGGGTACGTTCACAACTGAAGTTACATAACTAACATGGTTATTTTAAGCCAAACCACGATGTTTTCCAAATCTAACAAAAGTGCGACCGTACAGCGAAGGTCTGGTGTGACTGATAAATATATCTGACAGCCTGTTCAGTCGTTAGGCAGCAGGATGTGTTGAGTGCAACATATTGTGTATTTGTGTTTGCTAGTTAAATCTCACATTTTTTTACGACACATTTGTATTCATATCATAATGAGCCAAGAGTTGTGTTGGAAGTTTCTGCTAATAATTGAAAAATATTTCAGTGCTGCAGGATGAACAATAATGTTCGTATTGTGCAATAATGTTTCCCCGTACGATGTTTGATCAGTAATGTAAAAATGGCCGTAATGTACAATCATTTCACCATTTTGTGACGTTTATATTGTTATTTTTCGTCAACGCTGTCTCATTTTAATTCTCACTTCTTCTGACAGAAGCAGGTAAGCAAAATATTGATCCAAGGTTTCACATGACCTCACGTGGTCAGGCTATGATGTTATCTACGGTCTGTGATGAGGAGCAGTGCTGCCTGAAACAAAACTACTTTGGTGCATTAAATAAGTCAATGTTGGAGCCGTGCAGAGTCAGAGCCGTCTTTATGTTTCATGTTTCGCTCACTGTTGTTGGTTCGTGTTTGACCTTTGATACAATACCTTGAAAAATATCCACACAGGGAAAACTGATAAAACATGAAGGCCGTTACATTCCAGATGTTCATCAAAAGGTAAATATAACACGATGTGTGTACTCTGTGTTAAGCAATGAAACCATTTCAAATATACAGGATATATGTGACAACACTAGTCTGCCGAGCTGAGAGGTTGTTTCACGTTTCGTCCTTAGTGGACTCGAGATGTAGAAGAAGAAGAAGTGACATACAAATACAGATAAGAGAGAAAAACACAAACAAACTGAAGTAACGGGGAGTAAAGTGGTGAATGTGTGCCTGAAGACACGAGACAACAAAGAGTCTCGACGTCGTCGTCGTCCTGCTGACTCACTGTTCTGATGCTGCTTCACTGACTCTGACTTCTGGGTGACACGCAGCACTGCTGTGCAGCCTCGGGCCACTGACAACGCACTTTTGTAGTTTTGTGTCTTTTAGCAATCAGCTGGCTGCAGACAAACAGAGCAGCAGCTGTGACACACACACACACACATACACACACACACACTGAGCCCCCCCTGCAGAAACAAACTCTCTGTTAGCATCTAGATGTCGACCATAAAGATAAGAGAGTTTTTATGATCCTGCAGCACACGCCGACTGTAATATTTCTCTGAGCGCGCGGCTGCATCGTGTCGATGACCTTGCCGGTTGCTGATTTCTGGCTCTCTGAACTCACTTTCTGTCCTGGACTTTGTTTTGGAACAGAACCTCGGTGCCCTGTGGTGTTCAAATGCTAAACACAGCCTCCAGCAAACACGTTTCTGCTCCAAATGATAAAAAGCATCATTTTTCAGCCCGGAGAGCAAATGCCAAAGCGTCCCCGGTGTTTAGCCCGACGACAGGTTTGTTTTAGGCCGACATGAACGAAACCAGCTGGGAGCAGCAACAAAGAGGAGGGGTCTTCAGTCTGTGGCAGAATAATCACTTTAATCATTATAGACTCTGTGGGGATAACAATCCTTTTATTACTTCTGAACATGAGGCTTAAAAAGACAAAATGCCACCAAAGAAAATGTCAACATAACCCAATGAAGAGGTTCTGACACGAGAAATAACTGCAGAGCAACTTCACTATTTTTACTATCGTCAGGATATCAGGAGACAAAACTGAAATGGTGGCTGCAACATCAACAACAAGCAGCCCGACCTCCACCGGTCCACACACAGTACTCACCTGCCCCTGAGTCAGACCCTGTGCTGCTGACACCTCCGATATGAACCTGGGGATGCTGAGATATTTCCTGGTGTTGCAGCAGAAGAATGCAGCTCTGCACTCGGATCTGTCTGTTGTTTTTAAAGAAAAACTCTGAATTATTGAGAATGACTGTAAAAATATTTCCATTTTTAAACAACAGTGGCAGATCACAGAGCTCATCCTGTTGCTGTCACTTATTAACAAGCCGTCTTCGTCTTTGTTGTCCTCCCGGCTGGCGCCGCGTCCTGTCTCATATCCATTTGAAGCTGCCGTTAAGAGAGTTTTGGTCCTAAAAATCAACTTAATGAATCTGAAAGCTCTGTGGTATTTTAGCTTTCAGCCTCACAACAGAGCAGAGGACGGAAATAGAAAGACTTTGTTGTCGGCGCGTCGACGTGTCTCGCTTTGTTTGTTCGGTTTTAGAGTGATTTCAGTGGTTTGCATCAGAGGTTTGGTTTCTGAAAAGATCCTTTTTAAATCATCTCTGGTGTCACACACACACACACACACACACACGCTGCTCTGCATCCCCAATATCCACCTGTCAATCAGACAACATGTGAGTATTTATGTTGTTGTCATAACAGTTTGTATATCTGCGATCTTGAGTCATCCAGTTTCCCTGTTCAATGATGAACGATGACAGACTATCGCCTCCTGGTGGTACGGAGAGTTATTCTCTCTCATGCAGGGTCAGAAGGTTTGAGTCTTTGTGGTGCGTTCAAGTGCAGCTTTTTGGCCGAGACACAGGCGACGTGATCTCTGCTGGTTCTTTGATGTCGGTTTCGTGTGCCTGATAAAATAAGATACTCCATGTGTGCCGTCTGTGTTCCTGCTCTCTAGTTTATCCTGAGTTTTTGTATTTTTCTTTAGTTTCTTGGATTCTCATTTGCCTTTTTGATCTGTAGAGTAACAGAGCGGCAGCAGTAATACAGTCTCACAGATGGCTGCAGCCACGGACAGAGATTAAGCAAATTTAGCTGATTTCAGAAACTATCAGGTGTGTAAATGTGCATGAAGCTGCAGCGTCCAATCACACACAGACAGCTGATGAAGAGCTGCGTTGGTCCAGTCAGACACTTCTGTGTCTCCTCAGAGCAGAAACAAGGGGACCGGAGCGTCATCATGGTGGCAGATCCGGAGCCAAGCGAGCAAAGATTAAATAAGGGAAGTGGAATGTAAATATTCAGGAAAACTTCCCTCCACGTCTCCTTCAGCCTCGGAGAACACCACACCATCGTTTACTGGAGGAAAAGAGATATTTAAAAGATGATTCAGAGTATTTCTGCTCTGCGTTGCCTGATTACAGTCTAACATGAGTTCAGTTATATTTGGCTCCTGTGAATTCTCCTTCCAGTCGCTCCTTGAATCACTTTCAAAGCATGAAGAAAAATATTTGGAAAAGGAACAAGGTTGTGATTTTTTTTTAGATGGCTCCATAAATTTAGACCGAAAAACCAAAACGAATCTGACTGCGCTGCATTTATGTGGAGGCAACCTGCAATCAGCCACACACACACACACACACACACACACACACACACACACGGTCGGCTGCCGTTCATAAGTCACAGTGTAATTCTGGCCTCCTGGCTGCTGCTGTAGATGAATGTTTCTACCCGGAGAGTAAACAAGATTGTGAATCTGTGTTAATATTATCCAGCTGGGTGAAACTGAAACCAATCATCCCTTTTTTTCTTTTCTCTTCCACACCAATCCTGTCTCATCACACTGTGAAGGGAAACGGTGCTGCTGCTGCTGCTAAATGGATGTTTTAAGAGGAATGGAAGAAATTTTAAAACACGACTGCATGATTGTGTAGTCACGACGGCAGCTCTGTGAGGCTCCTCGCAAAGAGTCGGAAAAACATATTTAGAAAAACAAATGTGGACACGTCAAACTGAGGCTGGATTTATTCTTTTATTGTTCATATTTTCAAACAATCAGTTTCCTCTTAACAACCTGTGCCACACGCCACCGGCCGCTGCAGTTTATTCTACCAACACACAGGTTGTAGCTTGTCATATTTATAGAAAATCTCAATATTTGACATCAATTAATAAATTAAATGCAGTATCGGTGGCTGGTGCAGGCCTCGAACAAGCCCATCAAAACATCTAATTCAACACGTATGAAACGATTGGACAGGTGACCTCCTTGTCTACCTACACACCTGCCAACCTGCCTGCAGTCAGCAATCATTGTGCACGGCGGGACTCTTCCACAAAGCTCTGTGGATGCGTTGCTAAAGCTATTAGCAAGCAAGTCGCACAAGAAATGGCAGAGAAAGTGCAGCCAACATTTCCCAATGCTAACATACGTTCATCATGATAACGTTAGATGTTTTCTGACATGCGAGGGAGACATGAGATGGCCTGGTTGGGATGTGAATTGCGGTAACAGTACACAACCTCTGAGATGTTCAGCCGCTAACTCAGTAGCACAAAGCACACAACCCCTGAGCTGAAGAACAGCAACAGCCTCCTTTAGCAGCTAACGTTAGCACAAAGCACACACCCACAGCTGTAAGGAGAAAGTGTCATGTCGGGGGCTCTTTTTGGACCGAGGTGATCGGATTGTATTTTTGGGGTCCAGGCATCATCAACATATCTGCATGGGTTGCTATGGTAACAATGTAGGTGTCGGTAACTACGTACACTGGTGACGCGGCTTTCCAGCAACGAAGAATGATCTCGCTCTACAAAACAGTCGCTTGTCAAGGACGATCTGAGTGTTCGAACTGAGATGCGTGTGTAGAAATATGATTTGAATCAAATTTCAAACAACCTCCAAATGTAGTTTGGATCTGATTTGCAAAAATCACATTTCATGTGTTTTTTTTCTGTCCAGATTTCTTAAAATAGATATGAATATAATCTGTATCAGATTTGGGCTGGTGGTCTGAGCTTCACTTTGGACATCAGGAGTGTGAGTGGTCCGGATAAGAATATCAGGGTAAGCCAATCAGAGGCAGAGCTGGGCGGGTGATGCCAAGAGGAGCCGGGGGATCCATAATAACACCTGGTTACCACTTTATTACTTTCTCTGACTCGACAGTAACTGACTTCACTCTCAGGTCTTATCGGTTAAACTCAGAGGAATAATTCCCTTTGTGATTAAAATACTTACAGACATCACTGCTTCTGTTCTCACTCGACGCAGGTCGAAGAGGAAAATGGCTGACGGGGCACAAACTCAGTCAATCGTTCTGATCAAACAATTAGTGAAAACATTTAACTGTGAGCAGCAGGCCGTCCTCGGCATCGACCCGCATTGATTTTTACTAATGTGGTTTCTGTAAGGCCGGTGGTGACAGAGCCACTTCCAAGGTCTCAGTGCTCATCATGGATGCTTTCATTGATTGTGGTAAACAACAGACTAAAGGTAGATAATTGAGCAATGAGCCAGGTGAGGCTTTACTGCTCTGTGGTGAAATGAGACGTGAAAGCACCTCGAGCTGTTAGGAAATAGACGGAGCAGTTTGTGTTGTTGCTTAGAATAACTGTGATAATCGTTCACAGAGTTTCAACTGAAGACATTTTTAATCAGCCAATCAGTGAGTCGACTCATTAGAAAACAATCCAACAAATGTCATTTACAAACCAAACCAGCGATGACATCAGAGCCCGATATATCTTCTTCCTCTGTGCCACAGAGCTGCTCAGTGGCCTGATCACATCTAGAATCAACATGTGCATCTTAAGTGACCACTTGTGATTTCACTTCCCCACTCGGCATGCACATGTGCACGTCCATCACTGAGACAAACAGACTCCATGTTTCTACTCAAAGACAGAAAGAAGTTCATGTAGAACATTTGCTGAATTTACAAGAAGGAACAAATAAGTGAGAATCAGTCAGAGACAGAGTTTCACACAGTTTATAAAGTGTCTCCAACTCAACAACTCACTAAACTGACACATTTGTTAAGGGAGTCTGGGGACAAAGAAGTCGCCTATACTGGTTACTGTTCAGTGTGTTTGCAAAATGTGACATGTTTAGATCAATAACATGTTTCTTCTTTCATAAATTGAGTGTAAATGGTGAAATCAGTGTAAACAGTGTGTTCAAACAGCTGCTAAATGTTGGCAGGTAAGACTTTAGCACTGTAGACACAGAAGCAGACAGGCTGGTACAGCCATGCTGCCACAAACTGACACTTTGTACAAGGAAACAAACAACTGACTGTTTTCATTTAATGCTGAATTTACAAGAAGGAGACGATGATTCAGAGTCTGTCAGAGACAGAGTTTCATAATGTTTATAAGTTTTACGCTACTCAACAACCCACAAAATTAGCTGATTTGTTAAGGGAGTCTGGTGAAATTGTGGTCAATAGTTGGCTTCATGTGTTACATCTAATGCTGAATTTACAAGAAGGAGACAATGATTTACAGTTTGTCATAGAAAGAGTTTCACAGTGTGTATAAAGTTTCTCTAAACTGTGAGTTTGCTGGTTGAACATTTTCAATGCAGGACTTTAAGAGACTGTTCACGGTGAGGTGTCGGTACTTTAACTGAAGTAAAGGTCTGAGTGTTTCCTCCAGCACTGACAGATGGTGGCCTGTCTTCCAGATTAGTGTACTGTCCCTTTAACTGTTACAGACTGATAGGATTGAGGACATGCGCACTGCGCTCCGCCCAGACGCCAAACTAAATGCGTCAACTTTGGTTTCCACCACTTTCTTCTTCCATGTGTTGTGTGTTTACAGGACATGGTGAGTAACTGACTGTGTGTGTGTGTGTGTGTGTGTGTGTGTGTGCAGTGTTTCTGTCGTCGAGCTGCACCAAGTGTTGTTTTTTTAACGGAAACTGCAGGAGAAGTTTGGTTTGGGGCTGAAAACATGAAAGCTGCTCGACGCTCGTTACAGCAGTAAAAATGAGCGTTTTATGAACGGAGTCTGGTGTGTTTAGTTTGTTTGGACAGTTTTCAGTTAATGACAAACTGCTGACATTCAGACGCTGCTGGTCGTGTGACTGTCAGCAGACTGAAGAGTATCTTATATAACACGAGTCCTATGATAATAATAATAATAATAATAACATGTTGTGTGCAATGAAGAACAGTACATTACTGTATTATTGACTTGGCTGCAGTCTGACTCTCTCTCTTCTCTTCGTTTCCTCTTTTTGTTCCACACGTTTTTTTCCTGCTTCCTTTTTTTTGGGAAACGTGCATGTGCGCGCGCGTGTCCTGGCCCAAAATTACACAACACAACACTGTGAACACAACAGAGTGAACACAACAGAGTCCAGTGGTGGAGGAAGTACTCACAACCTTAACTTGTGTGTTAGCAGCACCACACAGTGAAAATACTTCAGTACCAGTGAGTCAGGACTGATTTACTGTATATATATGTATGTATGTATGTATGTATATAGTGTGTGTGTGTGTGTGTGTGTGTGTGTGTGTGTGTGTGTGGGGACTAGCTGAAACTTTTTGTGTCAAAGTTTTGAACAATCAGTGATGAAATAAAGGTACAATTTACTCAAAGGTACTTTACTTGAGTATTTCCATTCTCTGCGACTTTACACTTCCTCCCCACTTATAAATATATAAACTTAGTTACTAGGTACTTTGCAGATTGAGATTATTCAGTTTATAGGTTATTAATTGTGACGGATCAGGTATTGTTGTCTGCGGGACTTTAGTGCTGCAGGTGTTTAAACATTTATCTGATTCACAGTTTTTAAAAATCTTCCAGAAGTATTATCAACAAAATGTAGTTTAATTATCAAAAATAAAAGCTGTTAGTGTCATAATTTTATATATCTTTTATATATAATCTTTTACTTGGATTATTATTACGATTATTATGATTTGTCAATATTTTCTGCTCCATCATGTTACACAGTATTTATCACAGCACTTGACATCTCATCTGAAGCCTTCAGAAACGTGAGGACTGGATGTTAAAATCAAATATCGCAGTATTTTTTGTAGATATCGATGTTGTGACAGTTTTCTGCAGAATAAATCAGATCAGATGCTGAACTGGAGTTTTCTCTGTTCCTGTGTGTCAGAGTGAAGATGAATGAGGATGCGTTCGAGGTCCCGGAGAGGACGGAGTACCGCTACCTGGTGCAGGAGGAGGACGAGGAGGAGGTGCAGTACGTCCGTCACAGACACTACATCAACCCCCTCCTGGTGCTCTCCAGACGCTGCATCTTCCTCATCTGCCTCAGCGTGCTCGCTCTGCTCTCTCTCGCCACCTACCTGGGCTACGTGGCCCAGACGCTGCCGCCGGGCGTCGCCCAGGTGACGACTCACTGCGGAGAGTTCAGAGGAAGACACGTGAGTTCAGACTGTTAACGTCATCAAGACACCTACTCCAGTTTCTTTGTATTCAGTCCATCAGCTGGGAACACGAGCCGCCCGTCACTTCATCTTTTCTGTCCCGCAGGTTGAAACAAGACAAACGTGCGTTTGCTTTATTTAACGTCACTTTTGAATCCTTCTCTTACAGAAGAATGGAGCCTACTCCTTTAAAGGCATGCCCTACGCCGCTCCGCCCGTTGGTACCCTGCGTTGGGCCCCTCCGGCCGAGCCGACGTGCAGGAGCGGGGTGATCGATGCTGGCCGCTTCCGCAGCATGTGCCCTCAGATACGTCCGCTGTCGAGCACGGGGAGGGTGATGGGCCAGGAGGACTGCCTCTTCATCAACGTGTGGACGCCCACGCTGCAGCCCGACGCCAAGCTGCCCGTCATGGTCTGGATCCACGGAGGATACCTGCACATGCTCAGCGGAGGAGAGCGGGGATACGCGCCCACAGAGCAGCTCGCGGCCGACACAGGAGTGGTTTACGTCAGCTTCAACTACAGACTCAACGCCTTCGGCTTCATGGCGCTGGAGCTGCTGAGGGAAGGTTCTCCGAAAAACACCTCAGGTCAGTCAGAGCTCTGCTGAGGTTGATGATGTAAACACTGCTGTGGGGTGAAGTTGAAGTTAGGTGAGCAAACATCACAAACTGATGCCTGAGAAACCTGTTAATCAAGCCGCACCCGAACACTCCTCTGTTTGAGCCACAGTACACTCCTAATGAAACACTGTAACCAGACAGAGGCCCGTTTTTAAACCCAGCAGTCGAACTACGTTTGTCTTTATGTACCCAACATTTGCACCAAGGTTCCTGCACCTGTAAAGGAAGGAAAATGCCACTCCTGCCCACCTACACATAACAAACAGCCCAACATCAGATCTTATTTAGCTGCATGTTATGCTAAGGTTTGCTCCCTGGGCCTTTTTCCATTTCCAAGTCCATTTACCATTTATTCTAGGTGCTGTATCGTAGGCAACTGGACAGTTTGTTGAAGACCTTTCGCTTCTCTTCAGGCTCCTTCCGTTCCAACTATCTGGAGGGGAGCTGCAGGGTTTTAAACTGTGTGGGAGTGTCCTTACAGAGTCGTTAAGGACACATATGAGCTCTGAGTTTCAGAGTCGTCAGGACCACTTGTGGGTCGTTGAAGGCCGGTTAAGTCAACGACCTCTTGGATGCCTTCGATACAGCACCTAGAGTTACCATGACCTGGATGACTGAGAACCTTCATCAACAGTTACCATCTTCATATTTATCCACACGTGTGCGTGCGTCTGTGAACATGAGTATTTGAAAATAGATTACATGCTTTCATTCATGCCGCCGTACAGATTAACTAAGAACAGTGGGGAAGAGTTATTTTTCATGCATTTAATGGCAAATTAATTAATTTAGTGAAGCGTTTCTTTCAGTTTTTATTTTTTTATTTTGTCGGTTTCAATCCTAGAGACATAAAATTAGGATCAAGAAGTTCAGGAAGTCGTTGTAGTTGTTGTTTTAAGAGCTCGTATGTGACTGTTTCAGTTCAGTGTGTTGTGGTAAAGAAGTTATTATAAGTGTTGTGGCCGTTACTTAAACAGGCTGTTGAAATATTTACAGTGTTTACATCGTGTTCCCAGTCCGACCGAATGTCTGTATGAGTCCACATGTTTCCATTAAGATGTGAATACTTGATGAATGTAAATGTGAGTCCGTCTCTTAAAGTTAGTTTTTTCCTTCACTGTGAGACACAAAATGTGAGTCAAGCTGCATAATTTCTGTTACATAATCCGAATCTGCCGCTGTGACCTTGATGTGAAGCGACCCGTTAAACGAGCGAGCCTCCCGTGACACGATGGCGATTTTCATCTCCCGGGCGCAGCTCGTCCCGCGCTCACATTTCTAATTTTGAATCCTCCTGATCTCGTGGCCCAGTTACTCGCTCCCTCAGCTTGAAAAGAGTTAAATTTAGTTCAAGCTACAGTGAGCTGGTTCTGTTTCTGACAGGGAAAATGGGACGGCAGAAACAAGGCCACATAAAAAGCAGGTTTCTAATCGATCCACGCCTCCACAGGGAACTACGGCTTCCTGGACCAGATCGCCGCTCTGAAGTGGGTCCAGAAGAACATCCACCTGTTCGGAGGAGATCCTGGGAAAGTCACCATATTTGGACAGAGCTCAGGTATGAAAACAGTAAAATAAAGTACGTGACGTCTCGTTACCGTCAAACCTGGAATAAAGTTTCTTTTTTTTACTTTAGTTACTTTTAAAAATCAAAATGATCACATATAAAATGAGAGCTCGACCGTTACTCGACTTCTGGTGCCGATGCTGTTACACACACATTTTCTGTCTGATCCCTCGAGTGTGCTAATCAATCAATCAATCGATCGATCGATCGATCTAGCTGCAACCTTAAGAATTTAAAAAGGCTATTTTATAATAATGAGTTTTAAAAGGTTTCATAGACGCAGATACTGATATATCTGTGAAATGCTGATATCTTCGGCCCATCAATATATCAGCTGGGATCCATACAAAACATAAAAACCTTTATAAACTTGATGAATTACAAAGAAATGAAACTTGAATACAACTTTATAAATGAGCCTGTCCTCATCCAGCTACAAGAGAAACATTCTTTGTTTTTTACACCCGATGAGCAAATATATAGATCAGTGATGATGTGATGATATTTGATGATTTGATGAGTTCAGGAGTCGAGATTATCTGGAGCAGCTTCAGAGACGCTGTCGGCCCGTCGGCGTCCTCCAGCTCCTCTCTTATCTAAATTCTTCTTGTTATGATTGAATTACTTCCTCGCTCTGTCGTCGGGTCAGATCCGCTTCCTTTGTTCCTTGTTTCCTTGTTTTGATCTGCACGAGTACGATTACTGTGTTCAGATTCAGAAGAGTTGTACAGAGGAGGGAAATAAACCAGAGTCTGCAAAAAGTGATTTAAAACCAAACGAGGACTGACGGTCTGACTCGTGTCTCTGTCTCAGGTGGGACATCAGTGTGGACCCTGATGATGTCACCGCTGGCGAAGGGTCTCTTCCACGCGGCGGTGGACATGAGCGGCTCGTACGTCTACAACGCCACGCTGGAAGAGGCCGAGTCCGACAACCTGGTGTTCCTGAAGAAGACGGGCTGCGGAGACCTGAGCTGCCTCAGACGTCTGTCCATCAGACAGGTCCTGCAGGTACGACGCGTCTCCACTTCCTGTCCACTCGGCTGGAGTCGTCCTGTGAAACGTATCGGAGCAGAGGGGCGGTCGAGTCATTTGGAAAAATCTAATAACACAAAAATGCAGCACGGCAATTACTCTCTTTAATATTCCCTTCAATATTTGAGGCGTTCATAAAATGTCTGATTCACAGCTCGTCTTTATGACATAATGAGACAGTTTGATAAATGTTTAAAATTGCTCAGATGGATCATTTTGTGTCCTCCAGATATTGGAGCACCTGAACGTTTCTAATTTTCCTGCGATCGTTAATGAAGAAAGCAGACACTAAACTTAATGAAAGAATTTCAATTGTTGAACTTTTTGTTTCTCCAGAGGCTGAAAACCTTCACAGAGGAGTTCCTCACCTCCGCTCAGACGCCTCGTTAAGATTTATTCAATAAAAGATTTTCTGCAGAGAAGAAAAGTCATTTTAAAAAGAGCTTCATTCAACATAAACGTCAGGATGAGTTCTGAATAATGTATTTTATGAAATGAAATAACGTCCGAGCTCGGTTCAGAACAGAACTTTAATAATTACATCACTCATCAGACTCTACGTTGTTCTGGTGCATCAGGTGGACAAGAGAGTTTAATTCAGCTTTTATTCAAATGTTTCATTAATTTGTGTCAGGATTTAAACCAAGAGTTTAGTTTGTTTATTTAAAGAAGGTAAAATATTCCAGACTTTCCAACGAAAAGACTAAAAACCAAACCGAGATCGATCGATATGTTTCTCTCAGGCCAGTATTGATTATAGATCAATAAGGAGATCATGGGCGGTAAAAATTAAAACCTTATTGTCAAAATTTAAATATCCAGCGATGGATGTAACTCCAGTTTAGTGTTTAACGTCACGATGCTGGAGTTTCTAACTTCGATAGAAAACCTTAAACACTGGTGCAGCATCGGACGCAACATTTATCATTTATTAAAAACATGACGAGGTTCGTTCTGTGTGAAGAGCAACAGCCTCTACGTTCATTTACTCCTGGAGGAGGAGAACGTTTTACATCGCTGATGTTCAAATATTCAATATCGATACTTAGCGATATTTTTGACAACACTACTACAATTTATTCAAGTACTATATTTGAGTACGAGCTTCTTTACTGGAGTATTTACATTTTCATTTTTCATGAAAATGTTTTCAATTCTGTACTTGTACTTGTACTTGAGTATACGTTACACCATGTCAGGTACTCTTGACTACTTCTGCTTCTTTCAGTCCAGTGTTTGAGAGGAATACTTTGTACTTTTACTTCTGTTTTATTTTTATATTAGAAGTCTTACAGGTAATTGAGTAATATTCAGTAATGTAACTGTACTCTTACTTGAGTACAGATTTTCAGCGCTCTCTCCACCACCGTGTGAAACCAGTCAGATGGTGATGTGGGCGGGACATTGAGTGGTGACTACAGACAGAGAAAACAGAGTTATGCATGTTTAAATTAATTTATTTTATCAGCAGTCAGTCACAAAAAAATACAGATAATCATAAAAATCCTGAAAACCAACAGTTTGAATGTTTCTATCAACTGATTGCTGGTTTAAGGAAAAGTGTTTCTTTCAACACTCGTTTGAATTATTTAACTATCGATATTATTTATTAATGTGACCTTTCTCTGGCCCCGGGCCACAAACATGAAATTAAAATCACAAAACATGGTGAACACAGGAGGAGACGCAGCACAAAGAGAGGCTGTTAAAGTCAGACAGAGATTATTACATATTTATAACAATGATATGAAAAGGCTGGTGTGTGTGTGTGTGTGTGTGTGTGTGTGTGTGTGTGTGTGTGTGTGTGTGTGTGTGTGTGTGTGTGTGTGTGTGTGTGTGTGTGTGTGTGTGTGTGTGTGTGTGTGTGTGTGTGTGTGTCCTCAGTAAAATGTGATTCTGATCTGAAGGAATACACAAACAAAAAAACATTGTTAAATCCCGTCTCTGAGGCGTCTCCACGCTCACATCATCAACAAAGTCTGGAAAAAATGCATAAACATCAAATTAGCCAAACTGAATGTGAGCTCTGTTTCCTTCTCTGCAGCTTTGATCTAAAAGTCTTCAGAAGTCACTGCACAGACTCTGTTTGTCCTCAGGCCATCCCGTGGCAGGAGTACCCGTCCTGGGCAGCAGACGATCTGGTCGACCTCCCCGTCAGAGGGCGCTTCATCGGCCCGGTTGCGGTGGTGGACGGCTACGTCCTGGAAGCTCCACCTTTCGAGGTGTGGGAGCAGAAAGGAGACTACAGCGACGTTCCTTTAGTCATCGGGACGACGGAGCAGGAGGTGGACTTCAGGTGAGAGCTCGCCTGGTTCAGCTTCATCGCTGTCGGTCGGCACTGTGATCAAACTGACCTCCGTGTTTCCTCTGCAGCCCCGTGGCTCCGAACATCTCCATGTGGACGTGGGAGGACTACAGCTGGTTTGTGACAGGTAACAGGACAGTGATGATTGTAACACTGATGAATGACTTACAAATGTGGATGATGGTGGTTGACAGCAAACTCCACACTGTTGTGTTCAGACATAAGCGGTGCGAGGACTCAACAACAACAAGAACATTTTTCTTTTATTAAATTAACAGCAATAACCCACGTGAACACATCAGCCCCTCTGACGGTGCACCTCGTTTAAAGTGTCTCATATTTGGATTCAATCTGAATTAGACGCTTTTATTTACACTTGGTCACATACTGTGTGTTCGGTGACCACATAATGAATCATGCATGTCGGTGTTGGCCCTGCTCCGGTGCAGAGGGTGGTGATAAAGCACCGGAAGCTGAAGAAGATAAACAGTTTGATTAGTTAGCTGGTTATGCAAAGTGCAAAATGAGGTCACACTTAAAGACGCCGTACTTCTGTCCGTGTGTTAACTGTTCAGTTATCTCCTGAAGCTGGAGTAAGATTGTAGAAACCAGCAGAAAATAAAAAAGCACAACTCGCTGACTCATGTAATAAACTGCATGCAGAGTGCTGAATGCTTCTCATAGAGAATAAGCAAACAAGAACCTGTCAGCTGTAATTAACACACCTGTGCAAGCTACATTTTAAATGTACCAGGCCCAGAAAATCCCACCTGCTCCCTCCAGGCCTCGTCCAGAGCCTCTCCTCCTAAACACAAACGTACTCTGAGTGTTTTCATCAAGATGCATCGTTCCCTGACAAATTAACCAAAACTGTCGAAAAATCTCACATTGTTAAAGAAAGTGAGAAAAAAATCCTGGATCTGTCCGTTTATCTGCATCAGCACTGAAAGTTAATTGGGTCTATTCTGGGCTGGGACCCGTCCTCCATCCAAGTTGGGTGGAAATGTAGATTTTGTGCAATCCTGCTGACGAACCAACAAACAACATGTTTTAATGTTAAAAAATACGAATACAAATAATCTCTTTTCTCTTCCTGTACCACATATGTTCATATTTCTGATGACTCCTCTTGAACTCGGGGACATTTTTATTTCATAAATATGAAATGAAATTTTGAGATCTGCAGAAATAAATAAAGACAAAATAACATTTAGACCAGTGGATCTAAGATTTGATGCGTGATGACATGGTGCACAGTGCAGGGTTACACAGCACCGTGCTGTTCTCAGACACTCTGCAGCACTTAGAGGAGCAGAGAGTCGACTTTGTTCATTGCTGGTCCGGGCGTTCATGTTAGCATGTTGTGCTAGCTGATGTGCACAGAAAGCAGCTGAATATTTAATGAACATTGTGTGCTGCGGTCTAGTCTGTGAAAAAGCCTCCAGCCGGAGGAACAGTGTCTCCTTTTAGAAGAAATGAAAAATGTCTTCAGAGTCATTAAATTTAGATCCAGACTCAACAAGAAGTGAGTGAAGTCATTGAGGTGAAGCGGCGCTCCAACACGGAGGTAACGATCTGTCCTCGTTCAAACACGGAGGCTGTTGTGGACGTGGACGTCAGTCTGCTTAAGGACGATGCTGTTGTATCTGTATGAATCTCAGTCTTGTCTCTTCTCTTCTCACACAGATAAACTTCAGGCCTTCAATGAGAGTCTCCCTGAAGCCGCGTTGAAGCTGTACCCGACCTCCGCCCCCTGCCCCACCACGGACCGCTGTCCAGAGAGAGCCTACACCACCATGGTGTCTGACATCAGGGTCAGCTGTCCCAACAACGACCTGGCCGGGAGGGCTGCAGGTAAACTCCACTCACACTCACACTGCCTTTTCTTTTTCCGAGGCGGGAATATAGTGGCGATATTCTGCCTCGCCGTCTGTGTATAAGGTACTGATCCACTTTCCAGGATGCATTGTGGGTCAGGAAGTCTATCACAACACTTGATAACAGCATCCATATGATTGTAAACTGCTGAGACATGTTCAGATGTAAAAACCCTTCCAGATCTCAAGGTCATGATGTCAACCGCCACGTCTGTTTTGCTTCTGTAACACCAGCATACTGTATGAAATGACGCACCGAGGCGGCTTTATGCCGGCGCTGCTCGGCTCAGTGTGAACGAACAAAGACGAGCCTTCGTTTCAGCGCCAGAATCTCTGTCTGATAACAGTGCTCACACCCGAGGCCAGGTGATCCGCCTGCAGGCAGTCAATAGTTTGTAAGAGTAAAAGTATCGGATACAGTTTGTTTCATTCGGACTAACGAACGTGAGCCCACATCCTTCTGTTTATCTGCTGCGGCTCCTCAGCGAGTCTCGGTGCAGCAGGATGGAGCTTCACGGAGGTTTCGGTGCCTGTGGGGCTCGTTAGGCTCAGTCAGCGGTGAAGCTCTGAGTAAACTGACATTTAACTGTTGTGAGAG
The DNA here is from genome assembly GCF_965226575.1 of Pagrus pagrus. Classification (NCBI taxonomy): domain Eukaryota; kingdom Metazoa; phylum Chordata; class Actinopteri; order Spariformes; family Sparidae; genus Pagrus; species Pagrus pagrus. The sequence goes on along the minus strand of NC_140185.1, from coordinate 37,132,402 downwards.
GAAACTGCAGGGCATCCTGGGTGATCTGCTGCTGCGTTCTTTACGTCGCACAGACTCGTTTTCTCCTCTTTTAGAGTAACAGTCGATCTGGACTGATGATGAATGAGACTCAGAACAGAAACATCTAAATATTCTGTTTCCTGAAGCTTCTCAGACAGAATGAAGTCAACAACAGCAACACGTAGAGGCCGTTCCTTTAATATCTCATAAAAATAATCAAAGCCACAGTGAACGTGTCTCCTGACACCATGAACACACACACACACACACACACACACACACACACACACACACACACACACACACACACACACACACACACACACACACACACCAGAGCACCACATGTGGATTAATCCGCTGCTGAAAGTAGTCCCTGACAAATGCACCGTTTCCGCCTGTTACAACTGTTATTTGATATTTGTGAGACATTTTTAAAGACAAATATAAAGAATATAATAACTGGAATATAAAGAATATATATGGTCAGTAGTGAGGTTTCTGTGCATTATTGTGTTTTGGATTAAAAAACGATCACCAGAAAGATCTTAACTCCTGATTCTGATCCGCGAGCCGTGAAGCTCCAGAAATGTTGTGGCATGGATGGAGGAGATGATGACTGGATGTTCGGCTCCTTTAAGCTAACTGTGTTGAACCTCTGTCTGTCTGCAGCGGCCCTGAACAGTCCGGTGTATCGATACCTGGTGACCCACACGCCGTCAGGCCCGGTGAACGTCTCCAGCGACCCGCTGTCGTTCCCCAGCCGCTTCTCCTTCCACTGTCTGGACATCGTGTCTTTCTTCGGCGGGCTGGAGTTCATCCTGGGGAAACCGCTCTCTGCTGAAGACAAGAACTTCCAGACTCTCCTCACACGCCACCTCGTCAACTTCGCCAAGACAGGTTCGGATGCTTCCTGCCTCTCGAACAGCTTCGACCTCAGCGCCGACTAATGAGGAAGATAAAGCTTTAACTAATGATCGATGACGCTCCTCCTTTTTCTTTCCTGCAGGTAAGATGGAGGCTGAATGGCCCGAATACCCATCAGCCACTGCTCTCCTGTCCGACCGCCTGTCGGTGGTCCAGGACTACTCGGCTGCTCGGTGTCAGCTGTGGAAGGAGAACGGCCTGTACGCCTACGCCTGGATCAACTGAGCGCGGACTGACGGCAGCGTTCAGTTACTCTAATCACTGAGCTTAATTACAGCCACCGCCTCGTTACACTGAGGTGATGTCACACAGCAGCTATTTGATTGGCTGCGAGTTTGAAAACATGCCGCGAGTGAAACGTTTTGTTGGTTTCAAGTTGCTTTTGAGTTCTTTGCTTAATTTTAATTATCATGAAGTATTAACAACAGTGTTTAAATATCACTTAATTAAAGGGTCAGTTCACCAAAAGTACAAAAACATCTTCTTTCTGATAGTTTTGGTGTTATTTGTCCAGGTTTTCAGATGTTTCTACACCTCAGTACAGTGAAGTGGATTTATTTGGAAATGATGTGATGATGATTTGTCTTTCCAGAAATAATGTTCTGATCCAGATAATCCACAAACCTTTCATCTGGACATCAAAAATAGAAAACTAAACTCACCTGAGCTTCTTTTTAAGCTACATGCCACTATACAGAGGTGATAAAGTATTTTTCTTGTTTTTTTTTATTTGGGTGAACTGACCCTTTAACAAGACGGAGGTCTGGCTACACGACACTGAAGTGACTGTACGTCAAACTGGGAGTGAAGGAGCATCGAGACCAAAGAGACAGAATCAAAGATTTTAAAGAAAATGTTGTTGTTTAATGTCCGGTGAGTGTGAAGCGTCTTCATGAGGAAGTTTACAGGAAGATTCATGTCCAGAATCTTTAAAGGAATATTTAGGAAGTTGTCTTTGATTTGATTGTCAGCAGAAACTCAGTCGTAGTCACCGAACACAGCGAGTCAGCTCCATCTGAACCATCTGCTACACCCAACCAGGAGTCAACAGTCCTCCAGTAGAAGTAATCGAGTACAGGCTCTGACATGTACTCAGAGTATCAGAGTAAAAAGTCTCCCTCTGAAGGACATTTGTGGTCAAAGCTAACTGAAGCTCACGTCATATTAATGTAATTCAAAGACTATTAAAGTTAAAGGTAGAGTCAGTAGGATTTGTCCCAGCTGTTCCTGAACGCACCACAAAGACAGTTGATTGTTGAGTCTCATTCCCAGGACGTCAAATAGCCACATGTTGGGTTGGTAAAGCGTCCCGAGCAGCAACAAAGAGAGAAAATAAGAAACTCTGTAGATACGAGACACTAACACGCCTTTTCTCCCCATTCAGCCTCCCTCTCTGTCTGTTCACGTCTTTTACGTCTGTGAGGAGGAGAAAGTTCAGATGTTTGTGTTCAGATGTAGAGAGGGAAAGTCTCAGAGATACTCAGGTACAGTACAGATACCTGAGACATGTACTGCAGGACAGTAATGAAGTATTTATACTTTGTTACCTCCAACCTCTGACTACACCACCGACATTATGAGATGTGACTGAAACCTCGGCGTGGAGACTAAACACACACTCGTCTCTACTTTATTCTATATTTTCTGAATAGTTCACATCAGCAGCAGAAGTCACGTAAATAAAATGAAGATTTGCTTCATCAGTGTAAATATGAAGGTTAGTAAGAAATAAAATGCATCATTAAATATTCATTTTTAAATATTTGCACGACTTTATTTCCCCCTTCGGGCGCTCGAGCTGCTCGTCGGGCTGTGACGCAGCTGCTTCCTGTCGGTGGCTCAGAGACAAACTGGACTCGTGTGTCGGTGACGACGACTGAGAATCTAAATTCAGGGAAACGTTTGAAGTGAGAAGAGAAAGTGAGGCGGTTTGTTGAACCTGTGAATCAGACGTCTGTTTTGTGGAGCTGCTGTTTGCACTGATCACTCGTCACCTCGACGCTCGGCCACTCAGTCTTTTGCACTTTTCCTGTGAACGTGTTGCGTTTTGTGTTTCACAGCAGTCACGTCTGTATCTGAACCAAGTTAACGTTTGTTTGTTTCTGAAGCTTTTTTCGGTGTTTTTAATTCACACATTTACATCCAGCTTCGTCTGAACCAATCACACTTATGATTATTGATGTTTATTCTTGTTTTTGTTTACTTTTTTATGGTTTGCCAGCAGTGATCATGTTCTGTGACATCGTGCTCTGTTGTGTTGACGAACTGATATTTGATCACTTTATACGCTCAATAAACACATGAACGGTTTTCATTTCATTCTTATTGTCACTGGATGCTGAGCCGTCGTCTTCCTTCTCAGGTTGTTTTAACAACACAACGAGGCTTTAAGCTGTGAAACTGTTCAGGGTTTCAAAGGAAAAAGCAAAAGTTGAGAGAATTTTAAAGTTTTAACCTAATTTCAGTTTAGTTTAGAGAATCCTGAAGTCATACTCAAGTAAAAGTAAAGATATCGTGTTAAAATATTACTTAAAAGTGAAAGTATCCACTATTACATGTATTTAAGTATCATAAAGTACAGGTAAAAGTAAATCAAACATGTATTTACATGTGTATGTATATAAAATGTACACTGGGGGTTGACTCATCGACTTGGCTGATTTTTGGATCCAATATTCAAAATGTTTCTGTGAATCAGAGTTTTCTAAATACATTTAAAAATGTGCTGCTTTGTCTCTGATGCAGCATGTAATCTATAAAGTAACTAGTAACTTAAGTTATCAAATACATGAAGTGGCAGAAAATTGAAATACTCAGTAAAGTATTTGTACTTCAGTACTTGAGGAAATGTACTTAGTTACATTCCACCACTGCCTTAGTTTTATTTGCCTTCCTGTTAATCAAATTAAAGTAATAAAAAATAAATATTCGAAGAGGTGAAGTAACAGCAAATAAATAAATATATAATATGAGAATTAAAACATGATAATTGTAACATTTAATCAAGTTTGGAGGCAGAACAGTGAATTTTATCATCGAAAACAAAAACCTGAAAATAATATTTGTATTTATAAAAGTCACGTTGGCACGTTTCTTCTGATTTTGTCGTGTTTTGGTCTGATTTGTGTCCTCGTGTCTCTTTTAGCGTCAGTCTCCTCAAACAGCTGCTCCCACAACACAACGATGTCTGTGTTTTATTTTTCAATGTTACTTCTTCAGCGCCGACACTGAAAAATTAAGAGACATAAACACAAATTATTTCACTTTATTTTTGATTTATTTCTGTATTTTCTGTTTTTCAGTCACAATCTTCAAACTTCTTCTTCATGTTTATTCTTCAGTGACTCGACTTTATTTTTTTGTCTTTTCTACATTTTTCTATTTTTCATTATATCTTCAAATTATTTTTCAGTAAAGTTTGTTGTTTTGCACCGACAGCAAATTCCTCGTATGTGAAAACTTACAGTAATAAAACTGTGATTCTTCTTCTCATGTCGTCCCGCGTCTGTCCAGCAGATGGCGGCAGGAGAGAGCCCTGCTGAACCTGTGTGTGTGTGTGTGTGTGTGTGTGTGTGTGTGTGTGTGTGTGTGTGTGTGTGTGTGTGTGCTCCTGCAGGCAGCCTGTCCTGTGTCTTTAAGGCCGGGTCTCTCAGCTCCCTCCCGGCTGACTGGTGCCACGCTGCGGCGCCTGCTCAGTGCGCCTCCGCCGCTGCTGCTCGGATCCCGGACCAGGAGCTGCTCTGTCCCCGCGTCTGCTGCTGCTGCATCCTGTGTGTGTACGTCTGTGTGTGTGTGTGCGCGCGCTGTCTGATGGTTAACCTATGGATTGACGGAGGGAGGCTATTGTTGTCAGCCCGGTGGTTTGTTCTGCTGGAGCGGCACTTTCACCGGAGAATGCCCAGCGGAGCCGGAGCGGCGTCCCTGCACGGATAGCGCAGAGCTCCAGCCGACAGACACGGTAACGACTCTGCGATTCACCCTCGTTCATCTCGTCCCGTTTCCTCCTTTTGTTTATTATTCTCATTAGAATAAAAACAGATGTCGCGTGAGGCTGCAGCACCGTCTCGCGTCCCCGGCGCCGCGGCGCGTCCCGCCGGAGGCTGCGGGCTTGTTTGCCGGCAGGATAAAGGACAGTGTGAGGTGTCGGAGAGGTCCAGAGCTGGGTCCGATGAGTCTGTACCGTCCGCAGACCCGGACCAGCATCCTCCAGCCATCACCTCCGGGCTGTACGTGTCCCCTCAGGAGGGGAGCGTGAAGGCAGCAGCGGCGTTCAGGCCTGCTGGGAGCTCACAGCTCCAGAAAACACACTTCACAGTTCTTCATTTAACAGATGAGATGAATTTATAAGAGCTGATGAAGATGAAGATGATGAAGATGATGATGATGAAGATGAGCTCAGTGTAAATAAGATCACAAGGTGGTGGTTAAAGAAGCCTCTGGAGTTAACAAAATAAAAGCCTCCGTCAACCATTTCTAGACAACAACAAATTAAAAGCATTTTTTATTAATAGAAGAAAATAATGAATGTAATGTGATCAAACTGATCATTATTGATTACATCAGAGTCGCAACCATCGGAATGTAACTAAGTACATTTACTCAAGTACTTTTTTGTTTCTCCATTTCTGATTTTTCTACTTTTTGTACTCCACTACATTTATTTGACAACTTTAGTTACTAGTTACTTTGCAGACGACATGCTGCATCAGAGCAACCTTTCATTTATCAGTCTGATAAAACACTGACTCCAGTAACGATATAACGTTGTTGTTTCTGGATATTTCACCTGGATGTGATTTTAACGGTACGATAACTGTCTGTAGATATGTCGCGGTCTGACAGCAGTTATTAATATAACTATTATCAGTCATGATGAACCTTAATGAAAAAAACACGATATAAACTTGGAATAGATCAGAATAATCAGAATAATCAGAATAAATGTTCGACAGATAAATTCTCGTCACATCGCTGTGTTTGTGCTCCGGTCAGGTTCAGGCACAAAAACACTTGGTCAGGGGTAGAAAACATCCTGGTTTGGTTTCCACGATCACAGACGGAGATGTCTCCGGCTCTCCTTCGGAAAACATCCGGTTCTTTGGGTCAACAACGGATGAAAAAATTCCCAGGTTCCCTCGTTTGGCAGCCATGTTGGCTGTGGTAACACCATCACCGCGTTGGTACACGTCAGCCATGGTCGTATCTGCGGTTTGGAGAAGTTCACTGCTGACTGGACTCATTATACTGAGATATATTTACTAACACTATTAAAGTAGAATTCAGTCCCTTTGATAAACAAATATACGTTATGATACCGTCAGTTTCATCAACAGACAGAAGCTGCAGCTGATCCATGTGAGCCGCCACCGCGAGACAACTTTGTTACATCCATGTGCGACAGCCTCTGTCGATGAGGCGTCCTGGATAACATGGAAACACAGTCTGGTTCTTCAGATAGCACCGATGTTCTGCTGCTGAACAGAACCGGTTCAATAACCAGAACTCATTTGGTGGAGAAGGAGTAACAGAGTGATACCAGCTGTTTCAGTGTTCTCTGGGCTACTTTAACGCAGACGTTCATGTTTTTCCAGCATTTGGAAAAAAAGACTCGTTCCCACTTTGAACGTTTCACCTCCGACCACCACAACAACCCGACCCGACTCTCCACCCTGTGATGTTTGTTTGATGAAGTTAAAACTCCTCTTCAGGTTTGGAGACATTTAGTTTCTGTGTCTTCAGGACAGTCTGTCCCTCCGTCCGTCCGGCAGTCAGGTGGGGTTAAGAGCTGCCGTCCAGTCTCTCTGCTCTCCCCCAGTTTGGGCCTCCACCCTTCTTACTGGGAGTCCAGCCAGCGCTCGTCTGTGATTTAGTGTGCTGACCACATGCAGCCGCTGCCATATGCTTCAGATGACAGCTCATATTTAAAGCTTCTGTAAGCTTTAACCTTTTTACACGAACCTCTGCAGCGCCACAGCTGATCGGAAACTCTGAGGCAGAGCTGAAATCCAGCGAGTGTCTCAAGTCTCTGTGTGAAACATGTCGAGATCCAAATGTCTGAGCGGTTACAGTGACCCGAAGAGACTCTGACACTGATGTTTACTGAGAGAACGAAGAGAACAGGAGCTTTTTAGACCAAAACGGGACAGAACCAGTAAAATACGTTCAGGGTCAGAAGCTCCGAGAGGGAGACGACTGAAAACATGAAGACATACGGCAGAAAAACATCTGAATGGAAAGTAAATGTGTCAAGATTCTGACAGACAGACAGCGAATTATTTAAACAATCACTTCACTGTCGCAATCCAGCTGCTGTTGTTGTTGTTGTTGTTGTTGTTGTTAGGCTCTCATGTTCGGGACGATCACAGTCAGAAGATCTTGAAGAGCTGGAGATCAGTTTTGTTGGCTGACTTTGAAACCAGCCAGACTGCGACAGACGTGTCGGTGGTGAAAAGTTCAACACGACTTCGACTTCTTTAATGTGGTCTGGATGAAAATATGCACTTTAAATCCAAACCAGCGCTGTGAAAGAGTTTGACTTTGTCTAAAGATTGTGACTCTGACAGATAAATAAAGATTTATGTCGTTTAACAAGAAAACCAGCGACATCGTCTCTGTTTCCAGAGAATATTTATATTTCTGTGTTTAAACCGTTGGCCGGACAGAACAGCAGCTCCACCATCGTCCTCACTCCATCTGTGTCACTGACCGTCTACCAGACACGACCTCCACCTTCCAGCTGACTGAATTATTGAAGCAGGTTAACCCACATTCAGACGCACAAACTGGGACAAAACACGATGAACCGGCCTCTTTAACACGAGCCGTCCCAGATGAAAGCTGAGGGTCAGAGAGAAACGTGATTCAATCTTTGGATCTCACTGTGAAGGACGTCCTGACCGCTGACGTAACGCTTCAGCAACTACACATACGTTACGTTCGCAATGACATGAACTAGTGCAGAACAGACTGGAGAGCTAACGCTAATGCTAATGCTGCTGCTAAGAACAAACCTCTTACTCACTTTGCACGTTTAGCATTTTATGTCTTTTTCTCTCTGGAGCTGCACGATTAAACAAAATATCACCCAAATGTAAAACATGTGACAAACAGCATCATAGTGAAGAAGTGTAGAGCTGCAGCGACGTCCTGGAACAAAACGTGTTTGTTTGACCCAAAGAAACGTCACAGTTTCACGATTTTAATAGTTTTCCAGTGAAAATGAAAACAAACATGATCATTCCCACGTGTGATGTCAGTCGAGGCAACTTTTCTGCAGGAGAAGTCTGATATTAGATCGTTCAGTCTGCGTTAACAGCTCTTGGATTAATGTGAGTTTGTTGCTTGTGAGTGACGAACAGACTCTGAATCCACAGTGAAGATTCATCGATCAGTTTATCAATCGCAGCAGGGCCTGATAGAAATACTCCGACAAAATCACCTCAGTCCTTCTGTAAAAAGATTCATTATGTCCAAGTAGAAGTGTTCAAGTTTCTGCAGAAAATTCCTGTTGATTTTCAATATAAATCCAGTGAAGGAATGTAACTAAGTACATTTACTCAAGTACTCTGCACTTTGACTTTAACTTTAAACTTAACTTTACTGGAATATTTCTATTTTCAGATGCCTGATACTCACACTCAGCTACATTTTGGAGACAAATATTGTACTTTTTACTCCACTACATCTGTGTGATTTAGTTATATTTAGTTATATAGCACCAAAATATCACAGTGTCATTTCTCTCCAGTGTTGTGCAGCTTCACGCTCGTCATCGTTTAAACATTTTCAAACACGAGAGCGACGCCGTTGATGATGAAACTGATGACGTGTCTGTTTTCATTGTTGTCGCGCTACAATCTGTCGACCCTCACAGCTGATATCGTTCAGTGGGACAGAGATGGTGACTGACAGCATGTAGGACCGTTGTTATCACACAGTCTGACAACAGATCAGCTGTGGTCTGATGATCAGTTTGTGTGGTTTGATGCCTGATCAGTGATTCCTGGCATCAGTCTGTGGTGAGTCTTAGCCTCGGCTCCAGAGTCGGATGCTCTTGCACACTGCTGTACTTTCATGATTCTGGATGACAGAACAAAGTGGACCCATCGCTCGTCTTTAGTCCTCAGAGCTCTTTGTTCCTCTTTGTTCCTGCTTTGTGGAATAACAGGCTTTCGTTGCATAATCAAGCTTTGCAGATATTCCTAATCCAGATGGTTTGCGTGTCCTGTTGCGTGTCCAGATTATCACCCCGGGTCCTGCTGTAGATGAGGGATTAAAACCCTCTTTGCTTTGTTTGGGGAAGATTTAGCTGCACCCCTCCGGCTCCCGCAGGGGTTTTGTGCGTCGTTGTAAAAGAGACAAAAGTGGCCTCGATCCATGTTGTTGTATCATGAACCATAATGTGAACTGTACTGCATTACACATGTATCATCAGCCTTTAGTCGGTGGGGTCGTCTGTTTGAAACAGATTAATGCCTCTCTGTAAACTGTGGGATTAGTTTTGTGACTCACAACATGAGGATCTGTTGGTGTGAGCAGGTATCATGCGGCAGGCTGGGTGGAGGTGGAGGTGGAGGTGGTGGTGGAGGCTTCAGTCACACGGACGCTGTCAGGTTGATCGCTCCCAGGAGGTTTCTATTACTGCAGCCGGCAGCACGCTCAGCCCAGCTCTCTCATGTTACCCAGCTCTGGCTGTCAAACCTGCACAACTCTGCCCACTCATGACCCAGTTCTGGAGATCTGGCTCGATGACCACGTCTCAAATCTTCAGAAAGGTCTGATGTTGGTGGAGACCGAACAGTTCACCCCAAAATATAAATTCAGTCTTTATCTCCTCAGTCTCGTAGTCCACGAAACATTTCAGGAGCTTCACAGTAAAAGAGTTGCAGCATTCTGCTGAACACCTGAAGCAGCTGGAGACTTAGTTGTTGGAGCTGGAGATACTTGGATTACAGCCGACGAGCTGTACGGAGACATGTGATTGTGTGGTTTCCAGCTGCTTCACCTGACTCTCCTTCAGCATGTGGGGAGGAGATGATGACTCCATGAATCTGCTTAGAAATCCTCAAAAACCTCGATCCTCACGTGCAGAACTTGCCTGAGAAAAGTCATGTTTTTAAGTTTTCCCCAGTGTCAAAGTAATCCAGTGATGTCTGTTCATGCACGAGTACACTGCTGACAGGAAGCTGCTTCACTCTGAGCTTTCAAATCAGTTTGAGGGAATTGGCCTTTGGACGATGCTTCCACGCTGTTTCGCTGTGAAGGTTTTGAGGACTATGAAACTTCACCTGTTCCTTTAAATCATGTTTCTCTTCTGCATTTTCAGTAAATGTTTAAACACATCATGTAACCAACAGCTGAGCGCTGTGTTTCCTCTGTGATGAAGTCATTACAATCAGAAATGTGCTTCAGATTCACGGGCCTGCCAGCTCATCCTGTCGGTTCGGATGCCAGCTGTCGCCCACATCGATCAGCTGTGCTCGTCTTTCTTCTGATTCATCTTGAGCTGTTGTTGTTGTCGTTCTCCGGCTCACACACTTCTTTACTTTGCTCTTCCTACAGATATTGACATGAAGAAAGACATTGAGACTCTTATAGCAGAGGAACGTGCTGATATCATCTTGAAATATGCTACGGTGAGTTTGTGTTTTTTTTTACATGATTCATTCTGTAAAAACCTTTTCTTCATCTTTAATTTCATCATGGAGGTGTGAAAACGTCTTCTCATCCTCTCTGCTGTCATCCTGTCATCAGCATCATCAGTGCTGCAGGATGATTTGTGTGTCGTTACATCTTCTGCTGTGTTGTGTGTGATTTTCTGTAGGACGGAGTCACACGTGGTTGATTTTGTGGTTAAAGAAACCAACAGACACTCTGAGGAGGACGAGAGTGTGAACTCAAACGTGTGTTGTGTGGTTTGTGTGCAGTGCATCTCTGCATGTGTGGATACACACCATGAGTGTGTGTGTGTGTGTGTGTGTGTGTGGGTGGATGTGAGTATGCTGCCACAGAGCATTAATAACACGTTGTGTAATAATACGTTTGAGCGTGTGGTTTGCTGTGATTGGAGAATGATGACCAGATATATGAAATCTGACTGAAACTGAAACTAACATTAAAAACCTGGCAGAAAATATTTAAAGTGACAGAACTTCAAACTAAATGCAGACGATGAAATCTGCCTCTGTTCACAGTTTTAGTCTCGAGCCAGTTTCCCCAGTGACGATCAATAAATGATGATCACCAGTGCAGTGAAAACATGCTGCTTGGCTCAGATGTTCTGGTGATGTGAGCGGGTTTACAGATCCAGTCTGAAGCCTCCAGAACAGACTCATCGGGGCCGACCCGATAATATCGGACATGTTTGATATTTATAATCTGGATGATTACATCGGTACTGTCCGAGCTGGACCACAACAACCAATGAGAGAGGCCTCGAAGAGCAGCTGACGGTGCTGCCAAGCAACGCTAAACACTGTAGCCCTCGAGGCTAATGTTAGCTAACATGCTACTCAATCAAAAATCAACCAAAATTAGCTTTCAAATTCGATCATCCCAGTATTTTTTTCTCACTTCTAAGATGACACAGCTAACTTAGCATTAGCCTGCAGCTAGCTTAGCATTAGCCTGCAGTTGGCTTAGCTTCCAGACTCTTCTCCTGTGTGATGACGATCAGCTGACTGGTACTGGAGGAAACTCTGACAGTCGGACATGTTGGCTTATTTTCTTATTCAGAGATCCTTTATTGATTTGTTTGTGGAGAGGGTTCACTCTGGACAGATGTGAGAAACTGAACTTTGCAACAAACTGAATTTCTACCTTTTGTTTATTATTGTTGAATCACTGAAGGCTGGTATTTGTTATTGAACTCTGGAGTCTTTATTTTTGGTGATTATTATTATTATTATTATTATTATTATTATTGTTGTTAACCCTAACCTGCAGAATCGATAATCAAGTTGTGACCTTTAAATCAAACCCCGACATGTTGAGGGATGTTTGTCCATCAGACCAGCTGTGATTTGAGATAATTCCCAGATGTTTTGTCTAAATCTGCAGAGCAGCATCAGGTTATAACGACACTGACGGAAACAGATGTTGTCACGTTTCAGGACAGAAGCCGTGATGAGTGTGAAGCTTCTTGAAGCCGTCTGACGTTCTGCATCTTTACTCAGAGCAACAAGCCTCTTCACCGGATGCTCGAGTGGTGAAAGTGCTGATGCAGAGTTGAACTGGGGGGTGGGGGGGATGGAGATGAGGTTAAATTTAGCTCGGCAGCTCGGAGCAGAGGGGTGGTGGTGGTGGGGGTGATGGTGGGGGTGGTGGAGGGTTTGCTCTGTCTAGCCATAGCAACAGCTGTGACACACTGTGCAGCGATTGACTTGACACCGACCTCCGGGGGCTGGCTGGAGTCCCGGTCGTTATGATTTCTGTGTCGGATGCTGGTTTACAGCAGAGTGCAGAGAGGAGGAGGAGCAGGGCTGGAGGAAGATCAGCTGTTTATCATCATACGTGAAGGTTTATGTCTTTAATGCAGGTTTCATAGAGAGCGAGCTAACTGACACACCCTGCTCTCTGGATCCTCCTTATTCTGCTGAAACAAGGCAGATGTTGTGACTGTAAATCATCTCATGTCGAACAGATGAATTAAAGAAACACTTTCTTCAATACATTTTAATGACAGAGTGTCGCGGCTTCAACACAAAAGCAGTGAACGATAACCTTGTGTATCGATGTTGGATCTTTTGCTCTTTTCTTGGATTCATCGCCGAGTGTCCTCTGAACTTAGTTATCTTAATTTGACTCAAGCTGTTGTAAAAAGGCATTTTACCACAGTGAAATGTGGCTGTTACCAGAGCCTGACCTATAAATCCAATATCAGCCCATCGGACCTTATTTTAAGGCATTTCACTGAAACACAGACTTTAAGAGAAGGGAACCAAAAGTGCAAAAGTGAAAACTTGCTACTGTAGATAACTTCATGTGCTGACGGGACAGGAGATGCTGCTGAAGTAACAAGATCTCCTGATGACTGAAGACTTTTTTTTGTTAGTTGTTCTTTAAATTTAAATTAGGGACAGACTAATTGTCAGAGCCAATATTCAGCTTTTTTCATATTATTAGGATATCTGTGTTTTTTGTGTCCGGTTGATGATAAAATAAATAATTTTAAAAATACAATACTTTGATGCAACAACACTATCTGATTGGTGACATAGCAACTCTGAATAATGTGAATCTAGTAACTAAGATTATTAAATAAATGCAGTGGAGTGGAAGAAAATGGAAATACTCAAGTAAAGTACCTGAGAAGAGTACATTCCCTCACTGGTTATTCTAGATTTTGTCAATAAGATTTTTTAGTTTTACTGTAACTTCACATCAGTTCCAGATCCTGGTCATCGGTCTCCTTGATTACTAACAAGTTTAATTCAGAATCAGAATCAGAATCTCCTTCTTGTGTCTCACTCGTCCTTTTCTGACTCAAATCATTCTCTGGGTCGTATTTTTATCTTCAGTAGTATCACATTAGCATGAGAGATTTCAATGAATGTGTCTCTGATCTGGTTCTGAAACACTGTGTGTGTCTGATCTGGTTCTGAAACACTGTGTGTGTCTCTGATCTGGTCCTGAAACACTGTGTGTGTCTCTGACGCCCTCAGTGAGGAAGTATTTTTAGTCCTCTCACTTTCATGACGCTGACATCACTCGCGGTGCCTCCGGGCTCAGAGAGTCGACTCAACCACGAAGAAGCCGAACAGTTTCCGTGTGCACAATCTGACCCTCGCTCCCCTCGCTGAGAGCAGGAGGCTGATTGGCTGCTGTCCAGACATGCAGCCAACCACACAGCGGTGTTGTTATTCAGAGCGGAGTGAGAAGCCTCTCCGGTAGGCTGTCGGAGGATTAGTTCCCTCTCTGTTGTGTCAACACTGGGACCAGATTGAAGCCTAAATGGATTTTCCATGATACAAACATCGCTCTGAACTTTGTGCTGCTTGATGCAGATTCTGATCGCATGTTGGACAGTCTGACTGTCGTGTTACCTGCTGCTGCAGTTTATTAAAGCTGTTAGTGTTGAAACCTCTGAGTGCAAACTGCTCCTGCTGTATGAGGACTGTGTGTGCATGTGCACCATTTCTGTTGTTGGACTCAGCAGTGTGTGCACGCAGCATGTGTCATGTGTTCACTGTCAGTCGGTCGCTTCTTGGGCCCAGATGTTTCCATAAAACAGATCATGATATCCAAAGGATAAATCCCAATGAGGCTTTTTTATGGATAGTACTGATTTTCTTCCTGCGACCCGCCCATCTGGGTCTCTGATTGGTTCTCTTCATTGGCCATGTATGTTAGGTTTAAGCGTGAGGAGTGAGATTGGTTAAGGTCAGGGAAAGAATACCAGGACGAGCCAATCAGAGGCAGAGTAGCAAGAACAGCAGTGGGATCCATAACGACGCCCCAGTGACCAAATGTAGCAAGCTAACCACATTTAGCATTGTTGTTACTATTCAACACAGGCTAATAAAAGATGATATTCCCAGACAGCACACACACACACACACACACACACACACACGTCTTACAGATGAAAAGACGCAGTACGAGGAACGTTTGCTGATTGTTACGACGTCAACCAAATGCCAACGTCTCTCTACACAACGTCTTTCCAGCGAAACTCACACCAGCATCTGCTAGACACATGTGTGCTATTGGGGTTAGCATGCTAACACCAAGATCAGTGTTAACTTAATGTAAAGTACCCTAACAGTGCAAGTGCTTGTGTTAGCATGCTAGCATGCTTAGCTCAAAGTATGGCTGAGCAAAGCAAAGCTAAGGCTGACAGGTCCCGCCCCCTCAACCAGACCTCATGGACCTTATTTCAGTAGTTTGAACAATGTTGTTTTCTGGTTAGCTGTAGATTTTAAGTCTTGTTAGATAGAGCAGTGCTCCTGCTGAGGTGCCCTTGAGCAAGGCTTTAAACCCCCCAGCTGCATGTTCTCAGGTAATCTGCTCTCTGGCTGCAGAATAACGACAATGAAGACAATTGATTTTAGATTTTAGTTTAACTTTTTGTGTTGAAGGTTCAGTAACACATACTGACATGTTTTAGATAATCTGAATCTGTATCAATAAGTGTGTGTGTGTGTGTGTGTGTGTCTCCAGGGCAGGCAGGGCGGGGTGGAGATCGACCCCTGGGAAGATGCCGACTACAGTATCTACAAGGTCATCGACCGCTTCGGCTTCATGCAGTGAGTCTTTCCTCTCTCTCCCCTCCTTGTGTTGTGTTGGGGCGACTCTCAGTGTTTCAGCCTGATGGTTTGTTTTGTTCAATTGTGTTTTCCAGTGAGGATGAGCTGCCGGCCCCGACTGCACACGAGGAAAAGGTAAAGATGGAAACTGTCAGACAGCTGTAGAGCTAACGGGCCTGTAGCATGTTGACACCAGCTCCTGTCTCCTTCACAGAGGAAGCAGCTGGAGATCGAGCGAGCGGAGAAGTGGCTGAAGATGGTGAAGAAGTGGGATAAATACAAGAACAGCGACCGAGTGAGTCGCAGCCCACGGAGATCTGACTCCACACACATTCAACACGCCTGATCATTGTTATTATTAGTTCAGATAATTACTGACGAGTATGTAAAGTGGGCGCTGCTTTCTGACACTTGTTAGCTGTGAGGACACGCAGAATGAATCAGTGTTGAGTCCAACAGCAGTTTCCTGTAGCGACACACTGGATTCCTGCAGAACTCGCTCACTCATTCTGAAGAACTTGGATCGGAGCTTCACGTAATCCCTAAAATATGAGTCAACTAGAAGATAATTGGAGGGGAAAACCACCACCCACACCGAGCACTTTTCCAACCTACACTCAGAAACATTCATCGCTGACACAGTAAAGCTCTGCTAATATTTCTCATGTGAGCTCCGTTATTATTTCACTGTGTGATGTGAAGTTGAAGCTCGTAGAAACTCTGCTGAGATGTTTTTAGTCTGTTTCAGCTCAGACGTTTGGTTTGAGTCCAGAGTCAGAGTCTCTCAGCAACCTCACATCCAACCACAGAAACAGCTGACGGTCATCTGAAGTATGTGGAGCTTCAAAGTGTTTGATAAATAAATGATTAGGAAATAAATAGTCACATGAAACATCGTGGAAAATACATAAATTAGTTTGTAAAATGATTAAAGAAATGAGCAAAACTCAACTCAGTTTTATAAAATGTTCTTTCATCCTCATTCTCGTTGTCGCAGTTGAGTTTTGTACGACGTATTTATGTTTCATGATATTTATGTTTATTTCAAACAGTCTGCTTTCAATCAGTCATTCAAATAAAACATCTTGAAGTCTGACAGATCCAGATGTTTCATCAGACTGTTCTCGCTCACAGTTACCAGCCACCTGAACACAGCTGAGTTTTGAAGATCCATTATGCATTATTCCCAAATTAAAGAAACCCTGGGTCCGTCTCTTTATCTGATCCGCACCAGAAGTTAATGAAGTCGGTTCTGGGCTGAGACTCTTCCTCCATCTGAGTTTGGTGGAAATCTGTTCAGTAGTTTTTGTGTAATCCTGCTGACAAACAGACAAACAAGCAGACACAGGTGAGAACAACCGCGTTGATGGTAGTTAGTCTTTTTTATTTTACTTTTACTTCATACTTTAAAATCCTCTTGAACAAACCCTGTTTCTTTTGGTCCAGGTCCGACACACACACACACACACACACACACACACACACACACACACACACACACACACACCTGCTGTTGTGTGTGTTCACTGAATACGTTTCACATGTGAGAAACTTTGTCTTTGTTCCTGTGGATCCGTCGTAGGCGAACTGTAGGCGGTTAAACTTTCCCGGTGACTCACTCTTCACCGCGTCAGCTCTCTAAAACCTTCTGGCTTTTTTTTGTTCACCCACTGTTTTTCTCTGCTGCTGCTCTCCGCTGTCTAGATGGTGAAACGGGTGTACAAGGGCATTCCCCTGCAGCTCAAAGGCCGGGCCTGGGCCCTGATGCTGGACGTGGAGCGGTCCAAGAAGGAGAACGAGGGAAAGTACGAGGTGAAAACACAGACGATGTTCTTCAAGCATCAAGAAATGAGAGAGAAGCAGGAAGAGATTAGGTGCAGGAGACGTGATAGAGCCCGGTACAGACCGGCCCGGTAGATGTCAACACAGCGCAGTGGATGATACTGTTGAATTTCAAAATAAAGTGATTTTTGTGCTGAGTTAGCATAAAACTGTTTCTTCTGAAGTCTTTAATCAAACCATGTTTTTAGACCAGGTAATAATCTCTGTACTGTTCGACTCGTCCTTCAGAAAATGAAGGAGCAGGCCCGGCGGTACTCAACTGAGATCAAACAGATCGACCTGGACATCAACCGGACCTTCAGGAACCACATCATGTTCATGGATCGCTTCGGAGTCAAGTAAGTTTCTCAGTGTTCGAGCGAACGCTTCAGTCTTCAGACAAATTCTCCATCTGTCATTAATTTACATCAGAGCCAAACGTTCGGACTCACATTCTTTTCCTTGAGGTTCAGAAACACGACCCAGTCAGGTGTCCGCATACTTCTTCTCTTCCCTCGTTTGTTTCCTGGTTGTTATTCAGCTCAGAACCAGAAGGTTTTATGTGCTGGTTTAAGAACACAAACTGTGGTGGAGGCTGTGATTCTTTTCCGACCTCGGTATGAACTCGTGCCGAGTGTGAGAGAGGTGTTCAGGCCGTGTTCTGGATGGCGTTTTGGGTTTGCATGGAACCTGATCCGGTCACAGAGTGATGTCACTGACAGTTTAATAGACCGCAGGCCTGCTCGGGGGCGGCAGTGGAAAGTCTGGGGCAGCAGAACCTTTCAATATTTAATAGGAGTTCAGCGGCCCGGCAGAAATGAACCTTTTTATAGCGAGTGTTCTCCGTTCTCCAGGTTCTGTTCTCTGTTCTCCAGGTTCTGTTCTCTGTGTTTTATGTTCCCTGTGTTTGTTGTGTTATCTTCTCTGTTCTCAGTGGGTTTATTTAGAAGTCGGGTCCAGTTTAAACAGTGAGACCTCCTGTAGAAGGCAGAACAGTCTGAACTGAAGTCTCAGTTCTCTCTGAAGTCATGATGGTAGTTAACTCTCAGCAGTGTTCGAGGTAACACACTACAAAAGTAACTTGTTACAGTAATATACTTCTTTAAGCAGAAACAGAGTAATATTACATGTTTCTAAAAGGATTTCTGTAATATTATTTCAGTTATTGTGTAAAGTTATCACCAAAAAATATGTTTTTATTAGTTTTTTTCTCCCTGAGAAGAGCTGTGTTGGCGTGAAGCAGAAATGGCTGCAGTCAGACTTTTCTAAATAAACCCTTTGAGTTTATCAGAGAAAAGGACAAACACGTAACAGTCAAGTGCAAACTGAGCTGAGGGAAATGAGAAACATCAGCAGGTTTTCAAGTATTGATAATTAATCAGTGTTTGATCGCTGCGTCTAAGGCTGCTCCATTATTTAAAAAGGTCGAGGTGATTAAATTGTTCTGTATCATCACACTGGAGACAGATACGTGTTTGAACCGTCCTATAAATCACACATGATGATGTTTGTCATTATAAAAGATCATTATTATGCTGCAGTTTGTTATAAAGCTGCTGAAGTTAAAGACTGAAGATACGTAGTCAGAAAGACGACACAGCGACAGTGAAACCTCGTGGAGACGCTCCTGTGTACGAGCGAGCTCACAAACTTCTCAGTTCTCTTCCTGTGACAGGGTGGCGGCCATGTTGGCGTTGATGAGACGGTTTCACATGAAACAAGATGACGTTTCACTTCATCTTTACAACAAATCTTTTCTAACATCCCATATCTGTAATAACTCTGCACACGTTATGGTAAACGGTATCATTCACAAATGTCTTGATAAGTCGTGTACGTCTTTCTTCCCTCTCGTCTCTGCAGGCAGCAGTCTCTGTTCCACGTCCTGTCTGCATATTCAGTCTACAACACAGTAAGTGGCTGCTTCTCCTCCGTCACATGAAACACTCAAATACCAGTTTAACTCAATTTGAGTGATAAAAATCTCGATCTCAGTTTTTCTCTTCCTGAGCAGAGCAGAGGCTTCGGCTCATTCGGGACTTCAGTGTGCTTCTTCTATCACATTAGTTCAGATCTGAGGTTGAAGCCAGCTGACGCGGTCATCTCATGTATCTGATCACTGATCTGCTTTCTGAAGCTGCAGGCTGAACTTATTATCTCTGCAAGTTTTAGATCCACAGCTGGTGGAAAGAAACAGTTTCCAGAGGCTCATCACTTCAGATGTTTAACTGAGCACCAAGAAGTTAAACCATCAGGCAGCGTCAATAATTCTGGTTCCAACTGTGGTCCAGGTCCGCCTGTTTTAAAACAAGCTTAACATGATCATTTTAGTTTGTACACAACTTGAAATGCGGCTGCAAAAGATGGAAAAGACAGTTTTTTCCACCATTTTTCTTCAGTTAGCTGTGCAGTTGGTAAACAAGATCTGGTGCTCTGAGTACCAGGGTACCAAGCTTTGGACCGGAACAGGTTTAGTTGTTGTTGTTGTTGTTGTCACCAGTTTGGGATCACTGAGGTAAACCTGTGTCAGTATTTTGCTCCTGAGCTCATTATGATGTTTATTATCTTGATTATTTAAATAAACCTGGACCTGGATGTGAATCTTAAGTCTGGTTCAGCATGTAGGTTTTGCAGACGTGGTCATAAACCAAAGTACTGGAAACATTAAAAACCTGATGATGAACATCTGAACCACATTTCATATCAGTCCACCAGTCGTTGTTTAGATATTACAGCAAAAAACAAAATGTCTTTTGTCTGTACAATGATCGACCATCAGTGATGTTCTGCACGTTGTATTTCTCTGAGATAACTGACGGTCACTCGTCCCGAGCCAAATCACAGCCGGGCCTGAGTTCAACCCGTCATGTGACTGTCCTTCATTCTGTCCCGTCGCCTGCAGGAGGTGAGCTACTGCCAGGGGATGAGTCAGATCGCCGCCCTGCTGCTGATGTTCATGAACGAGGAAGACGCCTTCTGGGCCCTGTCGCAGCTGCTGACCAATCAGAAACACGGCATGCACGGTGAGACGTCGCGGCGATCTGATCTGAATGTGAACATTAGAAGATGAAGTACACGACACATGTTGAAGTCGGGTTCCTCTCGGGGCGTTGTAGCTGGCGACAGGCTGCGCTGCTTGTCGAGAGAGATTTGGATTGGTATTAAGAGGGATTAAAAAGTGCCTCCCTCCTCTCCTCTTCTTCTGCTTTCAGGATTTTTTGTTCCAGGGTTTCCCAAACTTCAGCGATTCCAGGCACATCATGATCAGATAATCTCCAAACTCATCCCCAAACTGAAGAAACATCTGGTGAGATCACTGTTACACAAGTGTGTCAGAACAGAAAATGAGGGCGAAGACAAGAATTCAGATCTGTGACATTTAACGTGATTCGCTGGCAGTTTGATATTTGCTGATTGTCTCTCTGCGTCTCTCTCCAGGACAGAGAGCAGATGTCTGCAGGGATCTACAGCACCAAGTGGTTCCTCCAGTGTTTCATCGACAGGGTGAGAAACCTGCCCGGTCCATGAGTCCATCTCTCAGTCTGTATCTCACCTCCAGGTTATAACATAAATTCATCACATTTAAAGTAGAAGCAGCTCATCAGCTGCGTCTTATCTGAAGGTGACAGTAATTAAATTACAGCTCCATTAAAATGAAATCTGATCGTTTCATCAGCTGTTGTCTCAGCGCCTGCTGAGTTAAGATAAGAGAAGGTGAACCTGTCCTTGAGCACCTCCTGATGAGCTCTCCTTGAAGATCAAGAGATTTTGAATCAGGCTCCTCGAGGTTCCTGTCAGGGTTTAGACACGGCGCCATTAAAATGAGGGATTCCTCTTCAGTAACCAGAAAGGAAAGAATAACTAGTTTTAGATGACTGATGACAGAATACGGACAGAGCTCTCAGGTCAAAGTGCCGTAAACCAGCAGGGGGCGACACCACTGGTGTCAAAGACAAGTCCGATTATATGTAAGCTTATGAGAAAATGAGCTGATACCTGATGAGTTTCAAGTCTTCATGATGTTCATTTAGTAAATTATGGTCTCATTTACAGTAAAAGAGAGAGGATAAAGCAGGGGATGCTATCGGGCGTGGCTGCCTTGTGATTGACAATCAGGAGATCCTCCCCAGCTCCACCCTCTTGTCCAAATATGGTCACAACTAGCTAAAAAAACCCAAAATGGCTACAAAGTCTCTGGAAGACTTGAGATCCCAATTGATTTGAAAGGAGTTTATTTACAGCCTCATTGTGCAGTCGAGCTCGTGCATCCGCTTCAGATGGGGTGCGTGCTAACACTGTTAGCTTAGCAGCTGCAGTGAAGACTAAATGACGTCTTCTCAGATAAATGTATGATCTCTGAGCTGAGCTGAGACTTGGATCACAGCAGACGAGCTGTTTGCAGACATCTGATGCTTTTTTGGTTGTTTTTCCGTTTTAAATCAAGCCTCTTCAGGTTTTATCAGAACGCTGCGACGCTGTTTTACTGTGAAGCTCCAGAAATGTTTTTAGACTCAAACCATTAACATCATTAGTTCAACCCGGATCAGATCTCCGTCTACAGAACCTCAAACTTTATCAACAGGAAACACTACTGGCCTGATCGACACGTGATTTCTGGGAAGTTCAACCTAAAAGACACAACAGAAAGTTATTTCCCAGAATGACCAGAGAATGTGTCAGATTTCCTTTTTCATGATGATTTTAGATGATTTCAGCATTAAAGCATCCTGCTGTTATTTGAGCTCTGGGACGTTGCATTAGAGGAGAGCATTAAGAGCTGTTAAGCTAAACTGCTATTAGTCTCCTCCAATGCATGCCCACAATCCTGTGGTGGTGGTCTGGCAGCATTCAGCCGCTGTCAGCACTTCTCCGTCCCGCTGAGTCGCTCGGCTCGGAGGGGCCCGCGGGCCTCTGAGGTCTGGGAAAGAACCAAACAAACCTCCTGACTCCGGCCAGGGGGAGGACTGCAGATATGTCAAACCGCCGGCATAAACAAATCCAACTGACTCGCGGCGATACGGTGACCTGATGTGTTCGTGTTCCTGCAGACGCCGTTCACGCTGACCCTTCGCCTGTGGGACATTTTCATCCTGGAGGGAGACAGACTGCTCACCGCCATGTCCTACACCATCCTGAAGATACACAAGAGTAAGCAGACAGTCACCACACGAACACGAGCATCCAGCTCACAAACACATGGTTCAGTCAGGTTTTATCATCTCGTTCAGCTTTTAAATAAAATACTGAAATCAAGTGTGTTTGATGATGTTCAGCTGTCAGAGAGTAAAGGGTCAGCCATTGTTATGTCTGCTTAAAGGGATCGTTCAACTAATTAAAGTTATAGTTCTGATTGAATGTTAAATTGTGTTTCTGGACAGTAATCAGAACGACCCGGTTTCCCAAGAAACTCTCCACTGTCGTGGCGTCTATCTTTTATACATCCAGGGCACAAGTGTTGTGGAAATTACGAACTCTTACAAACCATTAAGAAGAACTACAAAACTACTTTTTTGTCATTGTAGCGCCTGATGTCATCGTCGCATATGTAAGATTTGTAGCAAACATTTAAAAACTGATGGTGTGTGTGTGTGTGTGTGTGTGTGTGTGTGCAGAGCGTATGTTGAAGATGTCTCTGGAGGAGCTCAGAGAGTTCCTGCAGGAGCGGATCGCTCAGACGTTCTTCTACAGCGACGACGTGATCATCGAGCAGCTTCAGGCCTCCATGACTGAGCTGAGGAAGATGAAGCTGGACCTTCCTCCTCCAGGTACACAGCTGCACACGGCGCTGAGAGGCTTCAGTACTGACTTAGCTGAGTTTGGTCGTATTCGGGTCAGTGCTTTGTCTTCTCAACATCCTTTGTGCACCTGCTCTGTTCTCAGGGAAGCCGGAGGAGTTGCCCCGGAAGCCTCTGGGTCAGGAGCTGCCGTTGAGTCCCAGCAGGGGGAAGCCGTCCTCAGCCAGCGGGTTCCCCAGAGCCGGCCTGAGCCTCCACATCATCTCCCACCAGCCTGACTCCATATCCCCAGACCAGAGCCCCTCCAAGGACCCCAGGGATCTCGACGCTGTGGATGATGAAGAGGCCCCGCTGCCTTCCCCAGACCCCATCATCATCCATAGCCAGGCCCCGCTCACACCTGACGGCTCCCCGCTGATGGGGCCTCCGCCTTACCAGCCCCCAGCAGGTCAGGCAGTAGTGACAGCAGATCCCTCAGCACCGGATGATGGGACAGAGATGGAGGATGCAGATCCAGTCTCCACAGACGACTCCTTTGTGACCACTCGCTCAGCTCTCGACACCGACCAGTCCTCCTATAAGGTCCCGCGGACTGTTTCGGCGCCCGTAGCCCAGGCGACCTCACCGGTTTCGGGCCTGGCTCAGTCTGAGAGTCTGTCTGCAGCTGAGAGTGCTGAGGACAAGTACCTGGTCCAGCTGCTGGAGCAGGCCTCAGCTCTGACCACCGACAGGAACCTGAACCAGGACTTGAGCGAAGCCTCAGAGGAAACACAGGCTACAGACTCTTCATGAAATGATTCTGTGCCCTGGATGATGTGTCTGTGGCATGAATTGGCTCTGGACAGGTTCTGTAAAGGTCCAGATTAGGCGGGTTACCACTCATGTAACTATTCAAGTGTAATTTATCAGTCAGATTATCAGTGTGAAGCAATAACTGCTTTAAACCATTTCAGGACTCAGTGTTCATTTTGGTAAACCTCTAGATTTTTAAACATGATCTCATGTGAGACAAATGGTCCTGAACACCAGGTTCTGTATTGAAGTGTCGGATCTCATGACCCAAACCAGGGACTCGAATTTGGCTGTTTTGTTTTTAATCCCCCAAATGTATAGAAGTGAAATGCTCCCCAGTGCAAACTAGTAAATGTGATTTCAATCACAGAGAAATTACAAACGTGGATAAAAACCAGAATGAGTGCAGAGGAAGCCTCCCACAGCACCACG
The DNA here is from genome assembly GCF_965226575.1 of Pagrus pagrus. Lineage (NCBI taxonomy): Eukaryota > Metazoa > Chordata > Actinopteri > Spariformes > Sparidae > Pagrus > Pagrus pagrus. Next base: position 37,108,449 of record NC_140185.1, on the reverse strand, counting down.
TCTCCAGCTGACTCACACACCTTCACAGTTCGTGCACGAGGCGTTATTTGCATTTTGAGAAATTGTGCTTGTTTCCCATATTTTGAGGGAACTGGAGATACACCGTCACAGCCACACTGTTTCCTGTTTGGCTTAAAGAGTCTCAGATACCTGGGAAATCAATTTGACGGGACTGACACGCGTGCAGGCGTCTGAGGCATCACCCTTTACAAAAAAATAAACTTTTTTTGTAGTTTTGTAACGTTTCGTCGAGCAGAGAACATGTTGCTCAGTCAGCCTTTGTAAAATGTTTGCTAGCAGAGTTACAGTTTTATTTTTTGTACTAATGTCTCGATGCCTTATTCGGATCAGCTTCAGTTCTTCTGTGGACGTTGTTGATGTGAAACGCTGCACGACAACAGGAAGTGAAGTCGTTTGACTCGACACGTGGACAAAAAGACAAAACCTGCAGGTGTTGGACTGAACTCAAACCTCTGACATGGTGAGCTGGCTCACTGTTATGATTGTACACATTGAAACATATTGAGCTCATTTTAAGTAAGTGGTTTTCTAGCTCAGTAATTTATTGTTTTATCCTCTTTAAGAAAGGCATCCAGGTCATCCGACACCCGCTCTGTGCTCGTTTTCTTCTCAACAACTGGAATATTTGCTGCATTTCCGTTGAGCTCCTCGATCGGTTTGTTTTTTAGTCTCATGGAGGAAGATCTGGATTTAGACGTGTCAGATTTTGTTAATGTCGTGTGTAGAAATGTACAGTATTGTAGAACCTGTAGGTACGAAGAGTTAGAACATTTCTTCAGCTCTGTGCTTAGAAATAGTGAAAGGCTGACATCTTGTGGTTGCTTTAGGTCGAGCATGTCTCTCTAGATGTCGCCCAGAGGAGTAGGAATGTGATAGAAAGAGTTTTGAACATTTAGAAATTATCCAAACAACAACGAATCAGATTAGCCTCGTTATCTAATGCCATCGTTCTGAATGGTGTGAATATGTTCTGGCTGTTAAAACGCCAGCGGATCTGAACATGTTCTGATTTGTGTGTCACTGTAGCCATAGTCGGATCAATTTGCTGGTAGTTTTCTCCAGAACCTTTGCTGAGATGAAGCTGTAGTAGTATGATGATGTTACGCTCTTCAGGTTGGAGCGTGGAGGTAAAACAAAGTGTTGAATTCTCGGCTACAGATTTGTTGTATATTGAAATAAAGCACCTTTTTGTTTGGAGTTTGAAGAAAGTGATGAAACCCTGAAGCTGAAACAATACAACCGTAATCTTCTTTGGTTTCCTGTGTTTCATTTGTCTGATTTTATCAGAGTCTACAGAAACAAAGTTAGTTTGCAAATTAATTCCTAAACTGTGAGAAGTCACAATCACACGGGACAGTGTTTTTCAGTCCCGGTCCTGAGGCCCCCTGATCACACGTTTCAGGTGCGTCCCTGCTCCAACACACCTGATTCAAATGATCTGCTCGTCACCAAGCTCTGCTGAAGTCTGACGTTTGAATCAGGTGTTTTTCAGGACCATGATTGAAACACACTGAAACAGGACTTTGAAATGGGTCTAGGTGGCTCAACCAACCACAGAATATAGGAATTTGGGGGAATTAAAATAAAGTCTTGCTGAGAGGGATGTGAGGACGGTTATTATCAGGCTGCTACAGCTAGGGGGCAGTTAGCTTAAAGTTAGCTTAGCACAAAGATGGAAACAGCGTCTGTCATGTTCAAAGGTAAAAGAAAAAATCCACCTGCAAACAACTCTGAAGTTCACTACTTACACTTTAATCATGTTGTTCAACTGTTTAAAAACACAACACTTGAATGTGCGGATTTGTGAAGGATTCTGGGCCGTGAGTAGTGACTTTAAGCACCTTTATGCTAAGCTAAACTCAGCTACATAGGCAGAAACTTGGCCCCCTCAGTAGCCTACATCATTAAAAACATAAATGTAAATTATATTGTAATCTGCATTAAAAACACCTGTGCTAATTAAAGATGTGAAACAATATGTCTGTCAGGATTGCTTCCCCCCGCCACATGCCTCAAAGTGGTTTGGTCCACTGCACATCAACTTGCAGCCTCATGCATGCGTGCTCAGAGTGTGCGGGAAGTGCGTGCGGTGTCAGGAGCTTCTTTGCAAAACATGACTTTTCAACATAAGTGCTATTTCTGCTGAAGGTGAGGTTCCTCCAGGTCCTGCAGCTGGGACGCCTCTGTGTGGCTGTCACATGCAGATTATAACTGCAAACATGTTACTGTGGTGACCGGGCTGAAGGATGTCTGACGTTTTTATTCAGTAATTTCTTTCAATAGCCTCCAGGTCATGTGACCCATTGACTCAAAATCAATGCCGAATTATCTCTCTATCCTGTTTGAATGAGACACACCTCTTTCTATTGGAGTTTAGCCCTTGTCATGTTTTATATAAATATTTTTTATGAAAAATCAGCAGTTTTGTCATTAGCTTCCAGGTCATGTGACCCATAGACTGGTAAAACCATGTAAAACTGACGCCACCGGATTCGGAGCGAATGTCTTGTCAAACATCACAGCTATCTTTTTAATCCAAATTCAAATTGTTCGTTTAAATTAAACTTTTATTGCCATATACTATCATATATGGTACAATATACAATGTAAATCAAACAATAAAATAGAGAAAACAGGAATAATGATGCAGGGAGTGATAAACTGCAGTATGAGGTCACAGTGTCACAGTGACGTGGCAGGTGGATGTATCACAAATACAACAAAAGAAACCAAACGTCCTTCAAGTGTGGCTTTAATTTGAAAATCCTAACCAGAAGTCTCACCTGTCCCTGAAGGATAAACACACCTCTGCTGTTTGTCAGCAGCTCTTCATTTAAAGGTTGTTCATGTCCGTATTGTGGCCACAGGGAGGCGCTGCAGGGCGGTAAGAGCCCCACCTGTGTTTTGACCGGGTTCTGGATCTGATTGGTCTGCGTGCGTAAAACGCGTTTCGTCCTGCTCTTACTTTGGTGAGTTGTGTCCCAGCAGGTCAGTCTCGTGCAGCTGTCTGACAGGAAGTTCAACTCTGAGTTTTATCTTCAAACTGAGACTGAAAGTTTGACTTCATGGGAAAGTTTCCATCTGTTCTTCGCTGTGCGTAAAGTGACCAGAGCGCTGAAACCTCCTCATCATGTCCGGCAGTGTTCTGGTGAAGACCCTGGAGGACCTCAGCCTGGACTCGGGCTATGTGGCCGGGGACCCCTGCCCGTCCCTCAGCCTGTCCTCCTCCGGCAGGTCGAGGCAGTCTGTGCCGCACACGAGCACTCCTCACCGGGGCACCTGGTGGCAGCAGGCCGGCTCTCTGTACAGCAGGAACGGCAGCTGGGACACGGTGAGCACGCTGCCGGAGGACGCGGCGGACATCCTGTCCAGGTGCCCCTGCCTGCCCGAGCTGGAGGAGTACCCGTGGAGCGAGCAGGAGCTGCGGGAAGTCGTGCGTCGTGTCGCCGGCTCGGACGCGTCGTTCACCGGAGAGGCTGTCCGCCGGCTGTCCGCTCTGCTCCGGAGGGCGCTGGTGCGGATCTCCCGGGAGGCGCAGCGGCTGAGCGAGCTCCACAGGCGGTGCACGCGCCTGGAGGTGCAGAGCGCGGTGAGGCTCGTGCTGAGCTGGGGTCTGGCCGACAGGTGCGTCTCCTCCGCGGTGAGGGCCGTGTCCCTGCACTGCATGAGCTCCGGGGACACCGCGCGCCAGCGGAGCAAGTCCGCGCGCTGCGGGCTGACTCTGTGCGTGGGCCGCTTCTTCAGGTGGATGGTGGAAACACGCGTGTCGGTGCGCGTGCATGAGTACGCCGCCGTCTGCCTGGCAGCCTGCGTGGAGAGTTTGATGGAGGAGGTGACCGGACGGGCGCTGCAGGCGGCGCGGCTGGCCGGGATGGAGGAGGAGGAGCGGGGCGGCGGGCTCACCTGCTGCCCGGTGACCGCGGAGCTGCTGGAGGGAGCCGTCAACAGCGACGCGGAGCTGTGGGGGCTGCTGCAGAGCTACGAGCACCTGATGTGTGGCAGGAATGCGAATGGTGAGTTCAGTTACTCATGACACGACTTCTTATCACTTCATATAATCAAATACATGAGGAAGAAAGAAACATTGATGAGCTGCCTGTCAAACTCACAGTACAGATAGTTGTGATGATCATCAGTGTTTCCAGCTTCATGTGAAGTTCAACTCATTTTAACAGTTTTTAAATGTTTCTCAGATTTTGTCTTCAGGTTCTGGGAAACTGCAAAAGTTGTATTTTCTTAATTTTGTGATATTTGATAGATTAATCAATTGATTGACAATAACTGACAGATTAAACAAGAATAAAAGTAGCTGCAGTGATATTTTTCTCTCATTTTGTTAAATTCTCCAAGATGAAGAAGAAATACAACTTATAACTTAAAGGTCTCGTGTTAAAATGCAGATAAAAAATCACCATTCAGACACTTCGTTCTTATTTAAAAGTAGAATTTCAGATGAGCATCTCCACACAGGAGGTGTGTGTGTGTGTGTGCGTGTGTGTGTGTGTGTGTGTGTGTGTGTGTGTGTGTGTGTGTGTGTGTGTGTGTGTGTGAGACATGTCACATGTTCACCAGTGAAAACAATCACGGTCCATCACCTAAAGAACACGTGTGTTTTGAATCCACGTGTGTTTTCAGTCTGTCAGGATTCACAGGAGAAGATTCTGGTTCCTGTCGTCGCTCCACGACTTCTTCTGCTCTCCTGTCACATTGTAACTGATGAGAACGATGATGCAGCCGGTCCGTCTGAATATCTGGATCATGAAGATAGTTTTCCCCAAATAATCTGAGAGAAGCTGCTCTCTGCTACTGAAGTAGGAACTTTACAAACAGTGTTAAAACAATTGCTTCACTTGACGTCACACTGCGTACAGCGCTCTCCCAAACTCCTACAGTGGCTGGGACTTATTTTAAAATGTAAATAAATAACTGAAACACAGCTCATCCGACATCATTTAAGTCTGCAGAAGCCCCGAGATCCCAAACTGATTTGAAAAGACGTTTTTTACACACTCGACGTGCGGTTGAGCTCTGATGTTTTAAATCAAGTCTCCAGCTGCTTCAGTTGTTTAGCAGAATGCTGCAACTCTGTTTTACTGTGAAGCTCCAGAAACCTTCTGTGGACTACGACACTTCACCTGACTTTCATCAGCATGTTGGTGAGGAGACGATGACTGGATTTACATTTTTGGGTGAACTATCCCTTTAAAGCTGGGTGGTATTACAGAGCAGTTAGAGAGTCGTCGAGACAATAATAATAAAAGATAATTAACAGCAGGCGAAGAAGTTTACCGGCAGTGTGATGGGAAAACCCCCTCAGACAGGAAACAGCCATTTTGGGTAATAACTGACAGGAAAGTGGAAGATCGACTCTGATAAACGTCTGCGGTCAGATGCTGCGATATTTATTGAACTGTGTGTGTGAACATGCATCCTACTCTGAATAACTCAGCACTGCCTGCATGTTAAACTAAAGATTTCAGTCCATTGAGAGGTTTTGGTTCGTCTCTGAGCGTAATAAGCGAGAAGATACACAGAGGAGAGAGGAGACACAAAATGGAGGCATGAGAAGAGCTCAGTGTGTCAGGTAGAAAATAGGTCGCCTCTCCTGGTAGACGGTGAGTTTACTGCATCTTACAGGCCACATTTGTTTTAGCTTTAGATAGTTACTGCAGTTAGAGCACAAGCAGCTGGCTGTGCTGTCGTTCGGTTCAGTTTGTCATTTGTTAAGAGACACTTCTTCATCTGTGTCTGGGACGACGGTTTGATTTGTCTGGTCAAATATCAAAGATGATGTTGAGTGTTTTTAAAAACCAGAATGAACTCGACCCCCCCTCCCCCCGAGAGGCACCGTGTTTCTCTGCCTCCTGCCCAATGCATGCTGGGATATGAGCTCCAAACCCGTCTCCCATGAGAGCGAACAGGAAGAAGCGGGTAAAGTAAATGAGTGAGTGTTGTTAGCCTCTGACCCACACCGACGACACAAAGGAGCTCTGATTCCCGCTCAGGCTGCGACCACGAGGTTCACTGTCGCCTGCTCGGCTAAACAAACAGCTGCTGGAGCTGCTGTCTGAGCAGGAGAGGCAGCCTGTCACCCCACTGCAGCAGCACACAGGCTCAGAGACCCGACCCGACCCGACACTACACGACCCGACACACTCAGGTTGTAATGCAGATGTTGTTCGGGGACTGGACTGTTCTGCCTGATGAGATGATAAAAGTAAATCCCAGCAGTGAAATGTGAGAGAAAGCTGCAGAGAGGATCCAGCAGCACAGCTTGTAATGTCATCATCATCCAGAGATCTACAGTCAGCAGATTTACTGTCCTCACTGCATCCGATCAGGCGTCGGAAAGAAAGAAACATTTAATGACTTTAACATGTTAAACAGGCTGAACAGTGAACTCATTGTTACGTCTTCAGGTTGTTTGTTTCAAAAAACCTCAAGATATTAAAGTTACAGTGACGTAAAAATGAGAAGACAGCTGATTATTTTCATGATTAATTCCTGAAAAAGCTGGAACCGGCAACTGTTTGACATTTTTGCTTGAAAGACGACCGACTCGCCAGAATAAATGTTCGCTATGTAGATTTCTGCAGACCACCGATATGTTCGACACTCAGTTTCTTTCTTTTCTGTGTTGTGTTCAGGGTCGGGTCTGGAAAAGATCGTGTTCTGGCTTAAAATACCTGTTTTTGTTGCTATAAACTGAGCTGGAAATTGTCCAGACGTTCCCTTAAAAATCTCCAGTGGTGTCACGATTACAAATGTTGAAACAGCTTCTCACCTGTGACTCACCTGGACATGAGAGTCGGGCCATAAATGTGATATGATGCGTTTTAAAGGAATGTGAATACTGTGCGTCGCCTCTGACACGTATAGATTCGGTTTGCAGAAATGTTTAACTGCCACCGATTTTGTTTCGATCAGTTATTTCTGAATTGTTTCAGCTCTTCAGATGTTTAATGATAAATGACACCCAGTTATCAGGATTTAGGTTCATTTCTGTTGATTGAGTTATTGGTTGGACTAGTTTGGGACGTCAGTTATAACTGTTATGTATTTGGTTGTCCTGATCCTCAGCGCGCTGCTTCCTCTGGTTGTACCTGAGTGAAACATCGTCAGGATGGTCGTCAGTCCTGTGTAATAATCAGGTGCAGTCGTATAAACATGGATTTCCAGATAAAACGTGGGAAGAATATTGATTTGTTTATCCACGCTGGCACATTTTAAAAATATATATATTTTCAAGTTGATATCGACTTTCATGTCTGTCAGGAAATGTAAAATTCTAGTAAAGGTTCTGAGATGATTATTGTACTGTGAACATCTCGTGTGTCGTTTCGACTCTAACTCCAACAACTTGAGAAAAATAAGGAATAATGAGTGTGTGCGGTGTAACAGAGGTCGACACTGCTGAGCTGTAGATGACCAGCGCTCACATCTGCAGCGTCTGGTCGTTAGTTTGTCAGGATGAAGAGGAAGTGAAGAGAAACAGCTGGACAAAGTGTCTGATACCGAGTCCGATTACAGAGACGGAGCGGAGAGAAATCCGAACCTCAGATAATGTCGTCTCCATCTGGCCTGTGTGTAAAACTATAAAGCAGAAGCAGGAGGTGGCTTCAGGCCCGGCTGCAGTGTTTCCTCCTGCTGATACACCCAGAGATGAAAGGACAGAACCAACCGGAGCGTTCGCTGATGGGACGGCTCCCACTCAATGATTAATTAGAGGTTGATGACTTTACACGCCTCGTTAATTAAACACCAGACGTGGCAGTGACAGGAGAGAGGCGAGCGTCTCTCAGGAGGCCGGTGTGGATGTTTTAATGAGACGTGATCGGGTTCTGCTCTGCTGTTAACGGCCCCTCGGCACCGCTGACCTCTGGCTCCGTGCTCGCATCTGTAAAGCCTTGTGTCAACTGTGTGAGAGCGTCCACGGCTCCAGACGCACCGGCCGCGGGTCTTAACCAGATTACGCTACTAAAACAAAGTCTTCCCGCCAGTTCTGCCTGCGTGTCTGACATGACTGAGCTGCATGAAGAGTTCATTCACGTGCAGGAAAACATGCTGGAGTTCAAATCCCATCGTTGTCTGAGTGTTTTTATTGTCTTTGTCACAGACGGCCTGTGGTGCTGGGGTTGTGGTGGCCTCTTCATTTCACTTCAGTCAGCCTGAAATCATGTCTGGTGGAGGAGGAAGGTTTATGTTGTCCGAGTGATCAGTTTTGTGATAAATCCGTCCTGTCTGCATGATTTTCTGTCGACGCAGCAGCTGTGAGGAGCAAATAACTGACTTTTCACTCCTGTAATACTTTTCCACTGGTTAAAAGTCTCAAACCTGCTGAGATCAGCTTTTGTGTGCAATGGGAATGTGTAAACTGCATTTACACCCGGGTCAACTGGTTCTGCAGTAGACACGGGTTTTCATCACGTCGGCCCGGTTTTGATCGTAACGTTGTTTTCTCTTCTGTTACAACTGTTTGAAACGTGACGTCAGTCACAGGTAAAAGTCAGACGGCCTGCAGGGAGTGGGGTCAGTACCTGATTAGACGGATCGACCCGCTAATTTTGGTGGAAAAGCAGCACAAGTTCTCAACACTCTGCTCAGCTGCGATGAATCATCGCTCCTCTGATCATATTGCTTTTACTGGTTTACATGGATGAAGCTAGTTTGCTCCAAGTCTGATGTCCTTCCTACTTAGCTTTGATTGGTTGATTGTTCTGGCGAGTCAGAAGTTCTGAGATGGTCTTCGACAGGAAGCTGTCGGTTGTTTCACAGTCGAGGATGAAACACGAGGAGGTTGAGTCGTAGTGATCGCAGCCCCACTGAGTTTAACACTGGTCTCGTCCTCAGACTCGTCGTCTGATGCTCCGTTTACGAACAAGATGTCGGTTTAGATCTCGATCAGGACTGTTTGCTCTCTTGTACTCAGCTTAGACTCTACTGAGGTGGTCCTGACCTCCAACACACACACACACACACACACACACACACACACACACACACACACACACACACACACCTCTGCTCTCTGTGGTTCTGTTGTCTGAACCGAACACTTGCAGCTTTATACCACGCAGCAGAAAAGAGCTGTTGTTTTCAGGCACGGTGACTGTGCCTCTGTTTTCATTTGGGTCACACACACACACACACACACACACACACACACACACACACACACACACACACACACACACACACACACACACACACACACACACTTTGTCTGAGGATGAGGTTGCAGACTCGGGGGTTGTTCTGTTTTTATTCAGCCACACGTACAAACAAGGAGAGAGTCGAAGGAAATGACTTAATCACTCTGATTCTGGATGTGAGCAGGGCAGTGTTAACTGTGTGTGTGTGTGTGTGTGTGTGTGTGTGTGTGTGTGTGTGTGTGTGTGTGTGTGTGTGTGTGTGTGTGTGTGTGTGTGTGTGTGTGTGTGTGTGTGTGTGTGTGTGTGTGTGTGTGTGTGTGTGTGTGTGTTGGGGGGTCAGGACTACACAGGTAGGGATTAGAAGGCAGTGATTTGTGTTGTGTCGGCTGCAGACTGGTCTCCTGTTGTGTATCATGAATAGATGCTTGTTCGCTCTGTCTGTAAACGCAGCGGGTCAATCGGCACCAATTATCTGCCACACTCGCCTCTTTCTTCCACACAAAACGCCACTTTCACAGAGCTGAGGTGTGTTTTCCAGGTCAGAGTGATGAATCTGTTCAATCAGTAGTCGGTCCTGTGCTAAACACCAGGCGGGAGGTGGAGGCGGGTCGAGCTCCTCCACAGCAAACTGGAGCCGGTTTGTGTACGAGGAGGTTGTCATGTTGGAAGACGACTGTTGTCCTCGTATTTTTGGATTTATTGTGAAGCGTTTTATTAGGTGGAAGGAGGTCACTGTGGTGGAAGTTGTACCGGTTTCTCCTTCATCTGTTTGAACCATAATTAAGACACATCTGCTCCAGTTGAAGCTCGTGTTCGTCCTCCTGATGATCACTGACGCTGTGGATAACGGCTCCAGATGACTGTGAATGTTAAACTTCACAGCAAAACAGCGTTGCAGCATTCTCCTAAACAACTGAAGTAGCTGGAGACGGAGTTTAAAACATGAATATAATATCAAATGTCTCCAAACAGCTCGTCTGGTATAGTCCAAGTCTCCTGAAGCCCCCAGCTCCCAAACTGATTTGAAAAGATGTCATTTACACCCTTTAAGCTGAAATCTTCACTGTAGCTGCTGAGCTCAAGTGTTAGCGTGCTCCCTGACTGCACATCGAGAGTGTGAATCTGTTGTGGACTAAGAAACTTAACCTGACTTTCCGTCAGCACGGGCAGTGGCGGATTTAAGAAATTTGGGGCCCAAGGCAAAGGCAGGCATGGGGCCCTCTGAAATGAGAAGACAACACACAAAACAACAGGTCAATTATACAGACACATACGTTTTAACAGAATACACATGTATTATGTGTTTTACCTGTCGTCCCTCTCTTCCTGTCCCTTTTTCACGTTGTCTCTCGCCCTCATTCTGAAAACAACACACAAAACACAGTATCAGGCTCTGACCCAGTGGTGAAGTGTAAGTATATTTACTCAAGTGCTGACGTAGACATTGTAGGATTTCATGCAACTTCAGTTTTGTCTGCTCCGCTGTATCTCAGAGGCAAATACTGCACTTTCTACTCCACTACTGTTCATCATTTACGTTGCTGGCTACATATTTCAAACCCTTCCTGCCCAGTGAAAACCATGTACCCTCAAAATGATGATTTAATGCTAATATTTGTGATAAACTGAAAGAGTCTTCCTTTGTGGGGCGACTTCTTCAGCCAAAACTCTTTAAAAAATCGTCGCTGGAAAATACATCATGACAAGACTTCAGTGAAGTTAGTTTTAATTTGGATATTCGACATTCGCAGCCACTCCAACATTTCAAGTGCACCCGTATTACAGACTTTACAGTAAACACATTTTGAGTCAATTGATCACATGACCTGGAAGCTATTGTGCTAAAATGCTAATATTTACATATAACAATTAATAAAAATTAATAAAAATAATAAAAAATATTTAGAGATGTAAAATGTAAAAACAAGAGGCGTATCTCATGCAGCCAGTGTAGTTACATGATCCCAACATGATTTTGAGTCAATTGATCACATGACCTGGAAGCTATTGAGCTAACATGCTAATATTTACATATAACAATTAATAAAAATTCATAAAAAATATGAACAGATGTAAAATGTGAAAACAAGAGGTGTATCTCATGCAGCCAGTGTAGTTACATGAACGTGGGGCCCTAGGCAGCCGCCTAGTTTTGCCTAATGGTCAGTCCGCCCCTGAGCACGGGGAGGAGGAGGGGATGACTGGACTCAGGGGGGACGGTGGTGCACAGTGCAGGAAGCTCACTAAATCAGTCAGGATCGTCTCTGGTGACCAGAATTTTATGAAAATGTGTCCAACAGTCGTTGAGATACTGGATCAATTTTAAGACCCTGTCTGAAATATTGTTCGTGCGCACCAAGTCACATAATTATCCTCCCATCATGTCTGTGTCTCAAAGTGCTCGATGCATTTTTGTATTATCTCAAAGGTCAGAAATGTTTTTTAATTTGGTGATTAAGAAAAACGTGAAGCTGACAAAGAAGAGAGACGGCAGAGTTACAAAGCTGTCGGTGGTTCCTCCGCTGAGGTCAGTGTGACGCTGAGGCTCAGATGATGATGATGATGATGATGATGATGATGGTGTTTCTTCCCACATAATCACTGTGACTGGTTGAGGTGGACGTCCCTCCAGCTGGATGTGTTTCTGCTGCAGGAGGCTTCAGTTTCTTTTGTCCTCACTGAAGCTGTTTCATTGTGAAGAAGATCAGAGTCAGCAGAAACCTCCAACACAAAGGAGCTCATCTGTGTGTGTGTGTGTGTGTGTTTAGGTGAGCTGTCGCTGCCGGCCCATGTCAGCCCATACACGAAGGTTCCCGAGGACTCAGTGGAGAGCAGGGAGGACGCCTACATCCAGCTGGAGCTGCGGACACTCGAGCAGGCCCTGCTGGCCACCTGTGTGGGCAGCATCGCCGAGCTCAGTAAGTGTGTGTGTGTCATAGTCGGCTCCTGTGTTTTTTGTGTGTGTGTGTGTGTGTGTGTGTGTGTGTGTGTCATAGTCGGCTCCTGTGTTTTGTGTGTGTGTTTGTTTAAACTGTGACCGGCGTCGGGCTCCTGGGACGGGTCGTTAGACGCTGTCAGCTCCCCCTCGTTACATAACAACCTGAGGCTTGTATCCAGAAAACAAGGGCACCTTCACACCTCACAGGCCACCGTAGCTCATTATCTGAACGCTCATTATGGAGTGAATATAAAGGAGGTCTGTAGTGTCGCTGCTCCTGCTGGTTTATGGACCATCTGATGACAAGTTCATGTGACCACGAAGCACTTAAACGCACCGTGGTGAAGTCATTGTTTTTACTTTTCTCCCTCAGTTACATTTAGATTATTTCTGTTCAATGAAAAGAGATTTTTGTGTGTGTGTCTTAACTTCAGCTGACCCAGTGCAGGGACATCTATGAGATGGGAGTGATTTGAATTAAAAAACTCTCAAAACACCAACAAGAATATATAGACTGCTGCAGACAGGAAGGCCCCTCGAACATGTACGAGTTACACCTTTAATGACGACAGTATCATTCAGGTCCAACATGACACTGAACTTTTCTGTGGATTTTCACGTGATGCTGATGCTTCTTGTCGTCCTGCAGGTGACCTGGTGTCTCGAGCGATGCACCACATGCAGCGTCTGCGCAGCTCGAGTCCTTCCATCAGCCCCGCCCGCTCATCCAATCAGACGCCAGTATCCTGGGCTCCGGACGCCCTCAGAACGCTCTACTACTTCCTGTCCAGCCCGCAGATGGAGTCGATGGAAAATCCAAACCTGGAGCCTCCGACCATGACGCTCAGCAGAGAGAGGTGTGTGTGTGGGGGGTGTGTGTGTGTGTGTGTGAGAGTATTTTATTATGATTTGATCAAATAATTAAAATATCTAAACAGAAATATAAATTCTCCCTCCAGGCCGTTCCTGCTCCTCCCTCCTCTCATGGAGTGGATCCGAGTCGCCGTGGTGCACGCTGAACATCGCCACAGCCTGTTGGTGGACAGTGATGATGTCAGACAGACGGCCAGGCAGCTCCTCCCAGGATTGGACTGTGAGCCCAGACAGCTAAAGTAAGAGCCAATCAGCACACACGTACGCGTATTTTGTAGTTTATTGCCAGGCCGTGGTTTGGGTCGAACCGGTCCGCAGTCTATAGAAGGCCTGAGGGGTGAGTGAGGGAACTGAGTGAAAACAAAAGATTTTACTTGTTTCTACACATGAGAAAAAAAATCTCATAATTTTTGCCTTTTTTTTTGTCTGGAACCGAGTGATTTTCTTTCATCTGTGGAGAAAAATAACTTAATAACGATTATGTTTCCATCCGTTTCCCTGCAGGTCTGAGTGCTGTTTCCAGTCCTTTAAATGTTTGGACGCTGAAGCTGCTTCGGCCAAGTTCCAGCTGGATCTGGGCTTCAGGATGCTCTCGTGTGGCCGAGCCGATCTGGTCCATCAGGCCACGCAGCTTCTGGGAGCTGAGGGGGTGAACACCATGGACGACCAGGTGAGAGCACGGGTAACACCAAGTGTGATTAATAATGGTATAGACAATCTCTGATGCTCTATTTAAGGTTTATATTCTGTTTCTCTGTCACCATCAAAGGCTGTGATTGGTCAGAGTGAAAGCGTCCAACACAAAGAAACACTTTTATTTTATAAGAATTATTAATGAAGACACAGATTTATAAACCAGTTTGCTGTGTGTGTTTGCTCCTGCAGGGGATGACTCCTCTGATGTACGCCTCTGCAGCAGGAGATGAAGCTCTGGTTCAGATGCTCATCGAGGCCGGAGCTCACCTGGACCTGCAGGTAAACTCAGCTGACGTCCTCTTTCCTGTCCAGGTGCTTCGCGTGATGTAAATGACATGTTTGCTCTCTGTTAACCTGCCGGTGTCAGCAGCAGATGTCTGTGAACACACTGTCTGCTTCAACTGATCCAACCATTGAACTAAAAACGACACTATCACCAGACTCCCTTTAGAAATGTAGTGATTTTAAGAGTTGTTTCATGAGAAACTTTGTGAAACGACTTCAACAGATTTTAAATCATTGTCTCCTTCTTGTAAATTCAGCATTAAATCAAAACACCAAGTTGTTTGTTTCTGTGTCTCCTGGTGAGAACTTTACCAGACTCCCTTACAGTAAATAAATCACTCGTGTGTGTTGTTCAGGTCCCCGGCTGCTCCGTCAGACACCCGTCGGTTCACCCCGGCAGTCGGCGCTGGGCAGCTCTGACGTTCGCTGTGCTGCACAGCCACCTGTCCGTGGCTCAGGTGAGAACACAGGACAGTTCATAGAGATCAACAACATCTTCATCTTGAGTCTTTGGTGAAAGAAATCTGCATTTTTGGAGATTTAATAAGCGGCTAGTTTATTGAAGTAAGACCTGGTTTCAGAAGCATACATTCAGTTTTAATTACGTCGATTTTTCAATACATTTTTCAAACGAGTGTGTCGTGTTTCTTGTCTGAGTGATTCCTCAGCAACTGAATATCTTGTTCTGTTCGGACCTTCATGGTTGAACTTGCTGCAGTGACGTAGAAGTGTCCACCAGGATGTGTCAGTGCACTGTGACATCACTAGACACTTTGTCCAGTTGTCTAAAAGACAGTGACGGCTTGAAGGAAGCAGCTCAGTAGGTAAACGTGTCTCTAACGGTGTCGTCTCTTCGTCCTGACAGCTGCTGCTGGAGGCCGGAGCAGATGTGGAGGGTGGAGCCCTGCTGGACGGTCAGGAGAGCTCCGCTGAGACGCCGCTCCAGCTCGCTGCTGCTGCAGGTATCCTGTCAGCTAATATCGCTTTAGTGACTCTAGCTTACTGCTGAGTGAGACGTCCTGTTTGTCCGCTGATCTGTCTTTTCTACAAAAATCTCAATATTTCCACACAACTGATTTAATCCCGAGAGAACATTAAATATCTGCATCATCTTTGTCTTGGCTGCTCATCATTACCTGTCTGTGAAGGAGGAAACTTCATGAAAACTGTGGAAATGATCACGACTCTTCAGTTTCAGATGATTTAATGTGTTACAGTATATTTATGTAGAGTTTTATTTACATGCAGGACAACATTCAAGATTAATAAGCATTAATACACACACAGGTGAGTTCAGGTACAGATGATGTCTCTCTCTCTGTTAGGTGACTATGAGATGGTGAGCTTGCTGCTCAAGGAAGGAGCAGACCCTCTGCTCAGAGTGCATCATGGGAGCTCACTGACGTCTCCGCTGTACGAGGACATGAACTGCTTCAGCTACGCGGCTGCACACGGACACAGGTGAGACGTTTATTCAGACGTTTATGTAAGTAAAGTAAAGATGGAGGAAAAAATCAACAAGGCAAAGAAACACGAGATAAAAATCTGATTTCCAGTTGAAATGATTCTTTAGCAAACAGCAGGTTTGTGTCAGGACTTTGATGATGTGAGGAGCAGACAGGAGGTGAGAATGACTTCATGGTGACATCGTCAGCTGCAGCCTCCTCTTTTGAAAATGTTTCCTTTTCACACACAGAATTTCAATATTCAATTCTTCTACCAGACAGACATTTTTTGTGTGAGCTACAGAAGCCCTGAGGGGAAAGTGAGAATTTTTTTTTCTGGTGATCCTAAAAACACCACGTTTTTTTTGTCCATGTGTGGAACAGAGTGGAAATTATTTATTTATTTTTTCTCAGAAAAAAAAAAAAAAATCACGAGAATTTTTTTAGATATTTTTTTCAGTTTCTCACAAAAATTGAAGAGTGAAACATTTTTTTGTTGTTTCACACAGAAAAAAAACACTGCAAAAAAATTGGTCCTTGTAAAAAAAAAAAAAAAGGAGAAAAAAATTGTCTTCACTCAGTTACACATCTGGAAGACTGTAACTTTTTTTTTTCATTATTTCGCACAGAAAAAAACACTGAGTTTGTTTTTCCGTGTGTGGAACCAGCTGAAGACATTTTTCCCCACAGAAAAAAGATTTATTTTCCTGATTAAATCACTCCGTTCATCACAGAAAGAAAAAATCCTGTGAAATCTTTTTTTTCACTCTGTTCCACAAAAAAAATGTCTTCCACTTCTATTTCCTGAGAAAAGGCAACAGCAGCGAATTCCCCAAAATGATCAGATCTCACTTTGCTTTATTGAAACCCAACATGTGATACACGACAACAGACCATCAGCTGTCCTCTCTTCTCCTGCAGGAACGTCCTGAGGAGGCTGCTGCTGCAGCACCAGCACAGGAAGGAGGACATCCTGTCTCTGGAGGAGATCCTGGCTGAAGGAGTGGAGGAGGAGGAGGAGGAGGATGGAGACCCTCCAGGTCTTCACTCCTCCAGCCCTGTTCCCAGACTGTGTAAGGCCCGGATGAAAGCCCTGCAGCAGGCGGCGTACTACAGCGCCGAGCACGGATACCTGGACGTCACCATGGAGCTCCGAGAGATGGGTGAGTCATGATGTCACTCGTTGGGTTTATTTGTACTTTTAATCTGAAATCTAAATAAATGATTTGTGGTCGTATGGAAACGTATGTGCAGTGTAGTAACGAACGCTTACAGTGAATGTTGAGGTACCAGAAAATGTCAAGTTGCACTAAAAACTACCATTTTCTTGTTTGATTTCTGAAGTTTTATTTCTGCTTCATATGAAAATCCCTCCTGAGAAACGATCAGTGAGCACGCTGTGACATTTCACGATGCAAAGCAACAATTACCTGCTGCAGCTCGTGTTTCCTTTAATGTCAGAGCTGCTGTTCGGCTCTGAAAGTCACCGATCAAGAAAAAAAGCACCGAGCTGTTAAACAGCAGAAGTCGTTTCTGCTTCAGTCTGATAACCGGCCTGTGCTTCCTTCCTCGTCCTGCTGTGTCCAGGTGTTCCCTGGAGGCTCCACATCTGGCTGCAGTGTCTCCACAGAGCCCAGCAGCTGTGCAGGGACAAAGTCATCGTCTCGCTCCTCACAGAGTTCACCTCCATCAGGACGGAGGACTACAGCCCCGAGCTGCTCTCCACAGGAGTACCGCTCATGTTCAGCATGCTGCAGACGAGTAAGGTACGGCTGAACGTCCGTCTGTCTGTTCACGCTGCTGAAACATCAGGTTCTGTCCGTCTTCTGACATGAAGAGTCGCTGCTGAAGTTATTTCCATGATGTTCCTCCAGTCTGAACTTCCTGTTGCTTCTCCTCTGCAGGACTACGTGGTAACGAAGCGGCTGGCGTCTGTGTTCGCTCAGTGTTACGGCTGCTCTCCGGTTCCTCCCGTCCCAGCGGTGGACGTCACTCTGTCCACACAGCTAGGTAACCGATCACGGCTGTCCTGTGACGACCTGCAGACTGAGTGAACACCTGAAGACTTACATGTTCGTCTCCGTCCTCAGATGTTCACTTCCTGAACAACCAGGAGATGTCAGATGTGACGTTCATGGTGGAGGGGCGGCCGTTCTTCGCTCACCGGGTGCTGCTGCTGTCGGCGTCTGAACGGTCCGAGAACTTTTTCTGACTTAATAAACATAAATCATGACTTCTGTTAATCTCAGTAAAACTAAACTAAAACTTTCTGCCTGTCAAACTATTTTAAAAACTACTTTTCTTTAAACTAGTCAAACTTTATTTTTTATTAGTTTATTTCCTACACATCGGCACAAAGATACGTATCAGTAAAAGTAAAGACGTGACATGAAGCCAAACAATTCAAGAAAATACAACAATTAATTTAACTGTTGACATCTAATTGCTCAATCAACTATTTTGATAATCGTTTAATCAGTTTGAGTAATTTTTAGTTTTTTTAGTTTCTCTCCTCCTCTGAGACGGTAAAATCATTTTCTATAACGTTTTTCTTTTGAGGACGTCATTTTGGGCTTTGGGACGATTTTCTTATCGATTTAATCCAGAAAATAACAATGAAAATAATCGTTAGTTGCAGCCCTGAAATGAATAAAAATGTGAACGAAGGATGAAAATAAAAACATAAAAAACTACAAAATCATCTAAATTTACAGATGTGCATGTGGCTTTTTACTGAACTATATTATCATTATTAAATCTCTTTATTTGTTTTTTTCTGTTGCATTGTCTGAATATTTGTTTAACCGAATTTCAGAAAGTTTTTATATAAATGTAAAACAGTATTATGAAGAAGAATCTGTACTTAAACACCTCGACATGACAGATTACATTTAGAGTTTGAACAATAAACCAGCACATTACAGGAAACTGTGAAATTTTAATGACGTAGATAAAAATTAAATGTCACCATTATTCTAATTTTCAAAATAAAACTCAGGTTTCGATGGATGCTCTGTGACTCTCCTGATGACATCATCCACATCAGTCACATGACCTACAGCACCTTCCAGGTAGGTTTCATTTACCTTGCTGTCCTGTGATGTGACGCTTGGCTCATCAGCTGACTGACCTGAGGTCTGTGTCCACAGATGATGATGAAGTCTCTGTACTGTGGAGGAACAGAAGGACTGACGGTGTCGCAGTCTGAAGCCGTGAAGGTAAAACCATTCACCTGTTCACCTGCTGTGTTACTGCTGTGTTAATGGAAAGATCTGAGGAGCATGCTGGTATTAACCAAACACTCCTCGATTGCAGAAATAAACTGCAAGTAAAATGGTCCACAGTCCTCAAATACTTCTTCCATACTGCTCATACAAAAACACAAAGAAGTTTTCATTCTTCTACCTGACAGACATTTGTTGTGTGAGCTACAGAAGCCCTGAGGGCCAAGTGAGATTTTTTCTTCTGGTGATCCATTTTCTAACTTCTTAAAACACCACCATGTTTTTTTTGTCCATGTGTGGAACCGAGTGAAGACATTTTTTCTGAAATATATTCAGAAAAAAAAAATCACAAGAAATCTTTATATATGTATTTATTTTTTGGAGGAATTGTTATTTTTCTGTTTGGAGCCAAGTGAAAAAAATCGCTCAGCTCTTGAAAAAAAAAATGTCTCTGTGGTGAAAAAAAAAAAAATATCTTCGCTCAGTTACACATCTGGAAAACTGTAAAGAGTGAAAAAAAATGTTTTCATTGTTTCGCACAGAAAAAACAGTTTGTTTTTCCATGTTGTGGAACCAGGTGAAGATTTTTTTTTCCCCCACAGAAAAATAAATAAAATTCACGAGAATTTGAGGATTTTTTCCCCGTTTTGAGTGAAAAAATCTTTTTTTTCATTCTGTTCCACACAAAAAAACTGTCTTCACTCAGTTTCACAACTGTAAAACTGAAAAAAAAATTATTTTTTTTAATGTTTCACACATAAAAATTTCAGAGATTTTTGTTCCTCAGTTCCTCACAGAAAAAAAAAATCCTTGTGAAATTATTTTTTTCCAGTTTCACACATGAATAAAAAAACATTTCAGAAAATGGATCACCAGAAAAAAGACTTCTCACTTGCCCCTCAGGGCCTCTGTATATTTCAGACTGTATGTAGTTCAATGAATCGGACGGTAAAAAGTACCAGAAGTCACGTACGTGTTGTGATAATTAAAGGACACATCAATATAAAGTGTTTTAGTCCCGGACGATACTGAAGACAAAGGATCTTACATCGGGCCAAACGGTTGCTACTGAGTCTGTTTTCTCGTCATGTGTATTAACTGACCTGACTGTTCCTGCAGCTGCTGCCGGTGGCGTCTTTCTTCCAGCTCGGAGGTCTGCAGAGGAGCTGCGAGATGAAACTGTCTCAGAGCGTAACTCTGGACAACGTCGTCGACGTCTACCAGACCGCAAAGGTACGACAACTTCACAACACGTGATGAACAGTGAAAGAGACTTTTCATACAGCTGCTGCTGAGAGCTGTGAACATTTCAACTGTGCAGGTCCACTGTGAGTCGTTAGTGGACTTTTATGTTCTCATTTGTAGAACAGACCAGAACTTTATTTCTGTTGTCAGTTATTCCTGAATGTTGAGCCTTCGTCCTATTCAGCCTCGTAAAGATAAACGCCCGTCTGTCTTTTATCTGCAGCGACACGGAGGATCTGAACTCTGCAGGTTCTGTGAAGGATTCTTCCTGCAGAACATGGACCTGCTGCTGGACCGGGAGGACTTCCACCGCCTGCTGCTGGGAGCTGTGGGTCAGGAGCTGCTCTGCCTGGAGGTGGACGCCCAGGACCAGGATCCACCGGTTCTCCTGAGGGTCCTGGAGGCAACGCTGATCCACAGACTTTACAGCCTCCACTCTGCATGTCGAGAGTAGAAACACTGCCGCAGCCCCAGGACCCGGACTGAGGTCCGCCTCACTAGAAGGTGTGTTTGTGGAAAGCGGCCATGTACCGTGTTTCTTATGTTCGTCTTCTTTGGGAGAACGTGTTTGAGCAGAAGATAGAACAGATGATGTTCTTCAACTTATCATCTTATTTATTAATCTGACACGAGTGAACGTTTCTGATCCGACGAGAGATGATCCGGGTCATTTTTTGTCGCTGTAAATCAAATGTTTCCTGTTTCTTTGACTGTTTGTTGAACAAATTAAGCAACTTATTATTTCTGTATTTGTTTTATTTCTCACAGCAGTGACAGATTATCAGTGTTTGAGGCTTCTGTCGGGACGTTTCTCGTATTTAAAAACTCAAACATTACCTCAGGACACTGAAACTATTTAAACAGAAGCCAAACTAAAGCTCTTACTGAAACGTATGTTTGTTGTATTTAACCTGTAAAGATCAGTCCAGTTAACTTCATGTCACTTCTGCCAAAGGGGAAAAAGTTTGACGTATTGCCGATGTTTGTATTAGTTTTTGCAGTTTCGTATCGATTGGATATATTTTGTCAGTGGAGACGAGGTCTAAACGGTAAAGAAAAGATTTGTAACGTAAATCCTCTGCAGCTGCGTGTAGAAGATCGACTCTGAACATGTGAAGTATGAACATATTTTTGTGAATAAACATCTCAATCAGAAAATGTGCACACAGCTCCAAAGTCAACAGATTTATTTCCTTTAGCACTGAAGTTGTTCACAGTAACATCACAAGGGAATACATTGCCAGTGGTTATCCTGCTCAGTAGTAGCGCTCCGTGCTCCGAGTCCATTCTGTGTGCTCTGGATTCCCCCAGTAGAAAAAGAGGAAAGCGAACAATGAAAGGTATTGCTTTAATTTTTCTCTCTGATAACCCAACGCCCACCGAGCTGGTGAGCAACCCGATCGCCAGAGAGGTCCCTCTTTGAGAGAATGAGTAAGGAGGATGCATTGCACGGTTACTGTGTGGACACAGTAATCAAAAAGAGGGGCGAGGGAAAGAGGACGGCGAAAAGAAAGAAAAAGCTTACAAAAGAAATCAGAAGGCAAATTAAAACAAAAGCACATAAAGAACATAAAAACATAAATAAGTGGAGAGAAAAAGGGAACGGGAGAACAATTCCAACGACGACATGCAAAGAAAAGACGAATGCTGAACATGCAAACAACCGTACGAGGTCAAAGCTAAGAGTAGGAATCCTCTTGGTTTTTTAAATAAGCTTGTCAGTAAACTTGGCTTATTTACAGAATGAGTGTTTTGGTGAGATCTGAGTCTTCATACAGACGGAGGGAAGAGGGAGCCGACAATTATCAACAAAGGGTTTGTTCCTCTCAGAGAGGCTACGTCTACATTCTTAAATTACGGTAAATCATTTCCCAAACGTATATTACAAGGTTTCTCTCGTCAAAAAAGCCGGGAAAAGGAACAAAACGCTCACAAACGTTTGAGATTTCTCGGTGATCAAATAACTTAAACATGACAAAAATATCCTTAAATAATTTGACGTTAAGAAACATTCTCTACATCTCTCATATAAATAACGGAGAATAAATTAATAACAAAAAAAAATGACAATACACAATAAAGTACAAAAATATACACAGCAGTTCAATATTGTAAAAAATTATAATGAAAATTAAAAATGCGCTGACGTGATGTAACTGAATCCAAATCTGAGTCACTTCTCAAAAGTGCAAAAGGAAAAGGAGACGTTTCATTGGTCGGCCTGGTCACAGCAGACGGACGGCTGAGTTCATCTCTGTGAAATAGTGTCGGTCTACAAACGTACTGAGTGAGTCGCTGGTGACGTTAGATAACATGCTAACATTATCAGTTGGTTCAGAGTTTATTCAAAAGACGTGTTCGTTCACTCGACTCTCATTTCTGTCTACAACCAGTTTAAACTCCAGCAGAGGACGTTAAAGGTGTCATTTGTAAGACATGGCCAGAATCAGAGGGCAGCTCCAAAACCATAGGGGGCAGCGTAACCGCTAACCTCTGCTCTACATACTTAGCTGTTGCAACTAGCTGCCATTAGCAAGGAGCTCAGTTAGCCGTGGAGCTAAGTGGCCCTACTAGCTGACAGGAGTCTGCCCACACTGCAACCTCAGATAACGTGGTCACCGTGGTCAGTGGGCTCAGCACCAGGATCTGAAGTCGGTATTCGCAGCTATGAAACCGTGTAATTATTTTGTCACGTGATGCACTGGGGCCCAAAATTACTTCTTCCCTGACGCTCACATTGGGAGAGAGCAGCTGTGAAACAGTGGAGAAACGACTCCTTTGACTCATAATTTGAACTGAAATTTGGAAAGTGTAGAAGAGCAGCAAGATGAAATAAATTTTAATTCTAATTCTATAAAAAATTATATTCGAGTAACCGCCTCGGACGGTGGAAACGCTCTGAGATGCACAAATCAGAAGATCTGGGTAATTTTATAGCCTAAACACTGAGTCCAGGTTTTAACGTAACATCCTTGGACCCGGCTCACAGGCCTCCGAGGTACGAGACGGGACAAGCTGGGGCTAGTTTGGTTAGCATGCTAACTTCAGTAGACATCTTGCATCAGTCACTGTTGTTTCGTCACTCGTTTTGAGAACATAAGTTCATGTTTTAAACTGATATTTTGGCCGTATCTTACAAGATGATGACACGCAGCTAACAAACTAGGATAGCGTCCTCCATTTTGATTTCTCCAGCTCTACGTTCCCTCAGAGTTCAGCACTTTCACGTCGACAAAACTTTGTGTGTCCCAAAGTTGATGAAAAACAGATTTATTTCAGCCTTGTGAGTGAATCGACTCCTTGCAGCGATTCCATTGGAATGAATTCATTTCTCCAGGAAAACGTTTTTTTGGATGCTGGTGTGACCAGGCCTGCACAGGAATACAAAACAAAATATGGCAACACAACTCTAAAACGTAATGTCACGACTACACTTTTTGTACATACGGAACATTATTTAATCTGTACAACAGAATAGATCATTCATTTATGTAATATCACCTCCCCCCTTATCATACTTTTATGGGCAGCCTTCGAACTGCTCGAACCGTTTTACAGAAACGCCACAGAGCGAGCTCCCGAAATCTGCCGTTCACAAAGAAAGACGACATTAAAAAGAATTACAATCCAGCCAGCGTTCGTCCGTCTGCCCGTCCTCCACCGCTCCTGCTTCCTGTTTGTCAGCGTGTGCAACGTCATTACATCCCGCAAAGAAGTCATGTTTGTGTAGAGGACTACGTACAGTATGTGTGTTTTTATGTACATGTGGGAGGAATAGAAGAGAAAAGAGTGGAGGGGATGTGTGTGTAGATTGACAAACATCACTGTCTTAAGGCTTTTTTTTCTTTTTACAACTCTTCTGAGATGCGTCTGTTTGGTCTGGTGGGGAGAGGTGGACTCTACTGAAAGGACTGGGGAGGGGGTGAAGTGAAGTGGGGGAGGGACAGGGAGGGGTCCTCTGTCTTTTCTTCAGTTTCGGACTCTCGTGGTGGTGGCGGGCCGTGAGCGGGCCGCTGTCTCCAAGAGCCGCCGAGGTTAATAGTTATTATGGATGATCCCTGGTGGCAGAGACAAGTCAAGCCATCACACATGTGAGGAGGACACACACCCACCGAAAGACCCCCGAGGACACAGAGAGGGACACAAGGTAGGGACAACAAAGCTACATTTGCTACTTATTGTAAAATACTGATCAACTTTTAAACTGAATAGCCATTCCCAGTATACAGTACAAAATTTATAGGCAAAAAGTAGATTTCTTTTTTTTGTTCTCACTCCTAACTAAAGGGTAAAGTTAGCAGCTCTCCTCTGTCGTTCTCTTGTTTAATGACCTGATAACTGCTTTTCGTCTAGTCATGCACAGCTACCGCTCCTTAAGGTTGTTCCTGTGTCCTGTTGCTGGCGGCCATCTTTGTTTTGTCTTTGCCGGGGGGGCATTTAGAGTCATTGGGCGGGGGCTGGTTGGGCTTGCTGCTGGGGGCATGCTTGGCGGGGGAGCTAGGCGTGGCGGGGGCGCCAGGGGAGTGGGACGCTTGGATGTTCTTCTCGTCTGAAAAAAGCTGTTTAATTACGTCAAAGAAGTTACTCAACGGGCTGCCTACACAGATGGGAAGAAAAGAAAAAACAAAGAGAGAGAGAACAAACAACAGATGAGCAATGAGGTTAACGTGAGGAGAAGAAGAGGAGGAGGAGGAGGTGATGGAGGGATGAGAGGAGGAGTGGAGGCGGAGGAAAGGAGACTCGTCAGCCGGGGGGGAAAGGGGAAATGGTTTCAGGGTCGTTGAGGCCGGAGGAAGAGTTGGCACCACGAGGAGCCGGCAAAGTGAAGTAATGTCTCATCTCCAGCAGAGATATTAGTATTTCTGTCAGTATCAGTGAGGTCAGTGTTGGCTTCAGAGTCTCAGTTTCCTCTGCTGGCTGGAGAGCTAATGGGAGCGCTGGAAGACGACTCAGATCTCTACGTGTCGAACAAGCTTTTTACTGAGAATGATTTTTAATATAATTACATTTTTAATCATCACGAGTACAGAAATTAGCACATTTTACTCAGATGATACTCAGTACTAAGTATATCAGTCTCAGTTGCACAAGGTCGACGGGTACATGCTTCACTCGCTAACAGACAGCTCAGTCTGTACAGAACTACAGTGGCTGTTTGTCACGATTTAACACTTCAAACTGACTTAAAGTGATAGTTTGGGTCTTTTGATGTTGGGTTGTATGAGGTACTGATCTGTGGTCAGTGTGTTACCTGCAGTAGATGACCGTCGGCTCTGGTCCGCCCATCAGCAAGATGTATTTTAGCCACCAAAACTAAGTTAGCCTTAAAAATATATATATCTGTTTTAGTGAGCGCTATGTTTTAAACATTTTTGGTGCTTTGCTTTCAGACGGCCTTTTTTCACAGTCCACTTGTACGTAGGAATTCAGATGTACAGTTGAGGGACTGCAGTGCCAAAGGAAAGCGCCAAAAATGTTTAAAACATAGCGTTCACTGAAACGGATATATGTTTTAGGTGGTTAAAATACTTCTTCTAATTCTGCTTCTGCTTCTCCACACAGGTGAGAGCTGATGTTCATACCTCACACAGCCTCACACCAGAAGACCCCAACTATCTCTTTAAGAAATTCACGAAAATTGAGCAAGAAGATAATTTCCTTCGATCGTTTTGTTGGGTCATCAGGTCTCTGTAGTTCTGCTGCCTAGCTTGGCCTTGGCCCGGTGCGTCTGTAAGAGTCCTACGTTTTTAGCACATCTACGTTCAAAAAATGAAAATAACCTCGTATGTTTCTTCTGCTTATGATTGGTTGATACTTTAATGCAGAGATATGTTCACATTTCGTGCTCTCTTCTCTCACAGTTTTTACACAAATGTTTCTCTGTGTGAACGTCTTCCAAAGCGCCCGTTAACTCTCCATCATATCAACATCCATCACAACAACATCCAACATCCAACATCCACCCGTTAGACAAGGTTCTTTGTTAAGTGTTTAAAACAGTCATGAGTGAATCAAAACGTGCAACAGTACAGCACAGTGCACACATTAATACACAGTCATTGCCAAGGTTAGTCTCCCAACAGCGTCCCTCAGTGATTAACATCCTGTTTGTTTGGTTGCTGATGAAGATTCATTGGTTGTTGTGATAACTTACCATGTGACCTCTGTAACAGTGACATGTGCATTTCTGGTGTCTGATTCTTTGTTCCAGTGATTTCAAATATGGAAAGTTGATGATGAGGACGAGGGACAACCCACTGTCAAGCTTCACCATGCAAAGGGTTACTCAGGTCAGTTCAGAGCTACACACACACACACACTCACACAATGAAATATATCCATCTTATTGAGTCATTTCATCTGCTGTCAATCTGCCTTAAACACCTCCGTGAATAAAAACAGGACAACTAACAACTAAATTATATTTGTATTCATGTATTTCTATATTGATTACTGTCCTGCTGTTTTCAATCAATTTCTGAATTCTTGACAATCAATTTTTTAGTTCTGGGCTTTCCAATGTGAAAATGTGTTGCATGTCTTTGTCATGTGAAATGATTTTGGTCTTTCGGTTTTTAGGAAAGTGAGAAAGAAATTATTCACCATTTTCATAAATTCTGTAGAACAAACCAGTCGATTGATAAAGGGTTTGATTGATCAGCCACTGATCGTTATTGGCCGATATTGGTTCTAAATAGTTTGATCGGTGGTCTTTATAAAGGGTCATTCTGTACCAACTCACGAGAAGTTCATGTTGTGGATCTTCTCAAAATAATTCACGCTGAAACTTCTATTAAATTCATGAGACTGAAAATCCTGCTGGACTCCAAATACTTTTTAAGTTATGAATTTTTGAAGTTTGGCCCTCGGAGCTAAATTTCAACATTTAATGATTCTGTGTAATCTGAACTTCACCAAATGTTTATTTTTTTACTGGACTGGGTTGAAATTCGTCGTCAACATCCACAGAATCTCAAAAAAGCTGAAATTTTGCTCCGAGGGCCAAACTTCAAAAATTCATAACTTAAAAAGTATTTGGAGAACGGCTGCAGGATTTTGCTCAACATGATTTTTTGAGACATGAACTGGGAAAAGTTCTGGATTCTGGGTGAGTTGGCCTGGAGTGACCCGACCGCTTGCTGCAGGGCTCGAGACTAACTGCGTCCTGTCGTCTGATCTCGGAGCACCGTTAAGATCAGTTGATGATCACCTCTATGAGTCAGTCTTCTCAGCACAGGATCAATTTACTGATGAAATGTACTAAATACATTCACGCCAGAAGATCCTATTTTTGACGAGAGCTTCTCTTTAGCGCTAACTTTAACTTGTATGATGATGTTCTGGAGTTGTGCTGTAATAACCACTGCAGCCTCGAGCGTGTTTAGACTTCAGTGTCGTTCTGCTCATGTCCTCAGAAAACGTATTTTTAAATAAAACAGTTGATCTACATGTGGTTCACATTTAAATGACTTGTTAAGTTGAACTTATATTTTTGCAGCTCACACTCTCTCTCTCACACGTGTTAGTGCACACAGGGTGTGTTGGTGACAGGCCTCCACAACGTTGCCAGTGTGTGTTAAAAGCCAGAGTTAAGGTGTTTGTTGCCGGGAGCTCCCGGTCGCTCTGGGTCTTACCACGCTTGGAGGATTTACTGGGCAAAGAGGCTGAGCGCTGAGAGCCATCTGAGAGCAGAGGACAGTGTCAGAAACACCAACCGACCCACTGAGGCCCAGTGCTTCATCATCATCAGCTGCACACTGGCTAAAACACTTCACTTCTCCTCGGTACCAGTTTAAAGGATAAATAACTCCAGACACGGTGAATGTTCAGCTCATTTCCATCTCGCTTCAGAATTCAATTCTGTTTCTTTTTTGTGATTAATTGCAGCTGGAGGAGTTCCTCTTGTGTTTCAGTCAATTCTAAGTCTGACAATCTTTGATCTCCAGCGCCGCTGCTCAGGTCGGGACCTCCTGGAGGAATGAACAGCCGGAGTCACATCAGATTCTGCTCTGATCCGGAGCCGTTTACCGACGGGAGGAGAGCTCAGGTAATGTTCTGAAGCTTTCTTCATGTTATGTTTAGCCTCTCTGACTCTCCTGGAAGTTATAGCGACAGTGGATTTCTCTGGTTTGTAGCAGAAATGTTGCATATTATATCTTTAACATCAATTACTGTCATTTAAAAATATAATATGTAGCATTTCTGCATTAAAATGGCCAAAAAACAAAATATATAAACTTCAAAACATTACTTCATCTGTGAACATTATAAATTGTAATGTCTGGGTTGTTAGCTCTGGTCCAGAATCCATTAATGGTATTGATCACTTTAATCACCAAAACCTGGCACATGACCAGGAGACGGCCTGTTGGACAAAGATACAGAAGCTTTTTTTTGCTACTTGGCAGCATTTTGTGTGTTAATAGCACTGAAATTTCCAAAAGATATTCAGACAGGAGACTTTGGTAAGCTGAACATTCACTGCACAGACATTACCCTTTAAAATCCATCTGCTACTGCATCCACACAAGTATGAGCTAACACTCACACATAGACAGACCATCAGGTTCACATGTCTGTGGAGCTGTAAGTGTTCAGTAAAGTTCATCAAACACATGCAGATCATCTGCTTCTGAGGCAAAGAGATCAGCAAACACAACCACAAACGCTGTGCTTGTTTGCTCGCTCACTGCGACATACAGTAACACACAGTAATATACAGCATGCTTCACTTTAGCTTTTCAGTGGCAAACGCACAGCTGTGTGTGAACGGCAGCTCGCCCAGAACCATCGGCACACAAAGAGTTTGGCGACCCTGCTTGTGATTAGCCTGGCCGGTACCGAGCCCAGAGGCCGGCCAGCCCAACAGTGTGTGCATGGTTCTGGGTTGGCATTTCATTCAGCATGCGAGTCATTCAGTCCATCCAAGTGGCATCAGAGTCAAGCTGTGGATGACAGAAGCAGGTGGCATGGAGAGGCAGGCCAGATAGATAGATAGATGAGAGATAGATAGATCGATAGACTGATTGATTGATTGATAGATGTGGGTTATTGGCACATCTACACGGTGGGGGGTGACTCATTGTGCATACAGTGCCTGATAACAGTTCCCATCTGTGGCAGTGACTGGGTCGACTGGTCCTACTGGTTCAGTGTGCTGAGGTGATAGTTTGGAGTTTAGTGTAACTCTTGTATTTGGAGATCTTCCAGATAACCAGCGGCTCACGAAACAAAGGTGAACAGCGGCTAACGAGGCGGAGAGGCTGGATGTTCGGTCTCAGTTAGGTCCCAGTGAAGCGTCGCGTTGGGCTGAGGCTGAGTTCAGATGAATGAAACGACCTGGATTTTCACGGTTTTACAGATTAATAAACTGTATATGTGCATAAAGTTTGATTCTTTGTTCATTCAATATTTGAAAACTACACGTTTCAGATAGTATGTAGTATAAAACAATATATAAGTAATTTTATTTTGAAATCTTAAGTAATAGTTATATCCCAAACTATTTTGTAATTCAGATGATCGAAAGTCTCTTTTCTCTCAGCGTTTCAAATCACACCTGTGTCTCTATAAAAACGTACGGGACGCTGTCATGTCTTAACATCTTTAATGTGATGTCTGAAATACATTTCATTAAATTCTATATTTTTAACCTTTTCTTTATAAATGACTGATTGTTAAATTGAGTTGTACATTTCATAATTTTGTTTTTGAACAACCTCCCTTAACTTTTTACTGCTAAGCTTTTACTGTTTATCATTTATTTCAATTTATTAACAGTATTTTCTGTTCTAATAAATCTTTGTGTATAATGTCAATTGTATTATTTTTACTGCTTGTTATCTAAATGTATCTGTTATTATTTTAACTACTGATATTTTATCACTGTCTTATTCAATTCACAGGTTTGTGTATTTTTTTAATATCCTACATTGTGTCACTTGTAAACACTTTGATTTGTCTGAAAGGTGCTTGTTAATAAAGTTTGATTGAATGAAGGAATATTAACTTTTTTTGACATTGTTGAAAATGTGTACTTTGAATTCTGAGTTTATAATTGAGGTCAAAGATGGTGTTGAACTGGACTCCATGAGATTAAGAGATGTTTCACATTTTCTGTCCTCATGAGGACAAAATATTAGGGACACCTCTGAATATAATGCAAATACCATCACTACCTGCCGTCTGTCCTCAGGGATAAAGGATGTAACTCAGTTTATACCCCTAGAACAGCGTCAACAGATATTGTTATTATTCATAACTAATCGTCAAGTTCGTTAAAATGATCTCACTTTACTTTATTAAAGCGAATAAGACTTGACAGAAATTATTTGGTGAGATTATAAGTTTTTGCTCTTTTACTTTTGTTTTGGAGCCGCTGTCTGTCTGGAGACCAGAGGTCACTGCTAATCAATATTAAAAAAATCCAAACTATCTGGATCTGGCTTCGTGATGTGGGAGCTGAGGTGATGTGACACTATGTGAGGATGGGTTGTAGTTACTCTACTTCACCACCAGAGGGGACCATTATCAAGTAAATAACCACAGATACACCAACAGGAGAACTACAGCGTCACACTAACAAACAAAACTAAGGAGGACGAGTGGAGAACAGTCACTTTCTTTTCTTCCATATTTTTATAATCCGTCCATCTACTGCATCTATAGGCAGCCCAAAATATCCAATCACATCCAAGAGGACCTCAAAGATTTGTGTGTTTGTTTCACTTCACACTTCAAGTATGAATATGTTCTGCAATGTTGACACTTTTCTGCCTCCTTCGGATAACAAGAGCTGAATGCACAAATGTAACTGCTAATCACACGTGTTCAGTTGTAAACATCCATTTTCCTGATTGATCCGACTGTTGGCCTGTGTGTGTTTCTGCTGAGTCAGACGCCGGGTGAGAGCCGAGCGGCCGTCTGCGGAGGATAAATTACAGTTTGACGTACAGCTCCTGAGTAATCAGTCCTGTAAATGCACATCTAGAGCTCATTGACTAATTTTACCATGTACTGTATGTGTGTGTGTGGGTGTGTGTGCACGCCATGGTATGTGGCAGGGGCATGCACGTGGAGATGCCGTGTGCTAAAAGCAGTGTGCTGAGCTGAGCCGAGCGGGTCCGAGCCAAGGTGGGCCGCAAGTGTGGCTGTGCTGTGAGGATGCCGGGAGGGAAGGAGGGAGGCTGTGAGGACGTGGAGGAGGAGGAGGGTTTGGAGGGTGTAGGCGTGGTCAGGGACGGGTGGCGAGGGACTTCACTTACCAGATATCTGTGGCTGGATGCCAGGCTGGTCGTTAGAGCTGAGCAGCTGGGCCTGGATGGTCTCAACCACACGCTTGAAACGTCGGCTGGGACCTGATGAGGAACAAACGGAGCCTCATTAGGTTTTATTACAGGTGACTGAAAGCTGTTTACAGGTAAAGGTTATGTAACATGGCTATTTTCAAGCCTTAATTAATGATCATGATGAGCTTGAGGGACGCTCACCACAATAAATCTCTCTGCATCAATTTCATCAATTACTGTAGACTTTCATAAAATCCATCCGAGCATAAAATTACGAGACTCAGTCAGTTGAGACGTTTTCTGCTGGATGTTGAACTTTAACACAGCTTATTTAACGTTGTGTTTACATTGATGGGACTCAGATTGTGTTGGACGTGTTACACTGACTGACTCCGGTCTTCACGTCTCTGATCGGATGTGGATTCAGCCCATTTTCTGCTGCTTGAAAAGATTGAAACATTCATGATGCGGCCGTGTTCAGGGAGGATTCA
Organism: Pagrus pagrus; assembly: GCF_965226575.1. Classification (NCBI taxonomy): domain Eukaryota; kingdom Metazoa; phylum Chordata; class Actinopteri; order Spariformes; family Sparidae; genus Pagrus; species Pagrus pagrus. Next base: position 37,076,791 of record NC_140185.1, on the reverse strand, counting down.
GGAACCTCGACATTTCTGCGCTTCAACTCACTCGTGATCTACACCGAATACTGTTCATTTATTCATGTTTTTTACAGACTCCCAACTCATCACATTGCATGGCTAAAAGCAGGTGGACACCCAAACACTGCGGCCATACGTGATAACACGACATGCAACATCCGTCCACCAGAAGCTGGACTTGCTGCAGGGATTTCCTTCCATTCAGACACCGTAGTGACACTTCTCCGTCTCCCACTGAGCACTGTTTTGGTGATTTACAGTAAAAAACTGGGCTTACTTTGTGGTGCATTTCAAGCCTCACTCTTTCACTTCACCATGGTACTTAATATTATGTAGAAAACAAACTTTAGAGGTGTGTTCTTAAACCTACGTTTACATATGTTCGAGTGTAAATGACTGATAGGTACAAACATTTTTTAAATCAGTCACCTCAGCCAGGAGCCGCACATGTGCTGTAACGGCTGCAACGTAATCCTTGAGGGCAACTTTTACCGTCTCTAAAACTGGTTGTTTCTGCAGCTTACAGGCTGAGGTTGTTATTCTAAGTGTGTGACAACATTTCCCAAAGGAGCCCTACAGAAATCGGCCATTTTGTTAAAGAGTAAAATCCTTTTTGTTTAACCAGAAACAGCTGCTGTGTTGCTCTCCATTCACAGAAACAGTAACTTTATCACCGTCGAACACAACGGAAACTAAATAAATCTGAGAGAAAAAGTCTTCTACTGTTCAACAATCACCAACTCTAGTTTGGTTGAAATAAACCCTCAACTCACCGCAGCAGATGTGAAATATTCTGTTGCTACACACTGTTTTCCCCGCTGATTCTCTGCTGCTGACCTTTTCACATCTTACATGGTGTATCAAGGCTTTGTTTTGATCAAACCACAGTTGGAAAGACAAACGAGACAAGTTTTATTTTGTTTTTGTCGGGTTTGAGTATTAAGTGTATTTTATGTGAATTCACGTTAGTCTTCAACAGCCCAAAGTGACATTTCAACACACAACAGTCCAAAGCCAGAAGTTATTAATAAAACAGACAAAAAGCCATAAAAACAGGAAATGTTTGGCGTTTTTGTTTAAAAGACATCTTCAACCTTTTCACCAAACTTCACCAGACTTTTTCCTTTTGACCTGCAGATCAACAGATCAATACTCACTGGTCTGTGCTCAAACGTGTGTTGGACTGTAAGTACTGTGTGTTCTGTTCACCTGAGAGCAGGGTGAAGGTGACGGAGTAGATGCCGTTGTCCTTGGTGGCGCTGCTGCTCTCGGTGTAGGTGATGTCCACCTGGAACTTCACCGGCTTCTGGAAAACCGTCGGACCGGCTGTGGACTTGTACTCCGCCCTGAAGCTGGTCTGAGAGATGACGCTGTGGCTCAGACTGGGGATCTGAGGGGAAGCAGACTCTGAGTCAGCAGAAACACAGACAAACAACTTCTGCACCAGTAAAGATGGCAGCATGGAAGTGAGAGGAAGAGACAGGAGCAGACGGAGACGGTGTGGTGGATGTTTTACATCTGAACACATCACAGTGTTGTGCAGCGTCAGCGTCGGGCTCAACGCTGACAACGAGACATGAACAGACAGCAGCCGGCTGCACATGATGCTGCTGTCCGCATGAAAACACACAAACTGACTGAACACACACCTACACACAAGTTACAGAACATACTCTCTTATAATTTAAAGGAATAGTTCTAAATACTTTTCCCTTGTACTGCGGCGGGTTAGGGTAACTGAGGTTACATAAATAATGCGCTTATTTTTACCCAAACCAAAATGTTTTCTCAGCTCGTTCTCATGCCTGAATCCAAACAGGCTTCCAGTGAAGGTCTGGTTTGCCTGTAGGTGGTGCGCTGAATCTGTCATGTAGTTTTAGGAACGGTGTTATCATGTTGATTCATCAGGAAAAAGAGAACAGACGATGGATGGATGTTGGGAGCAAAGAGGAGACTCACGGAGAGGAAGGCGTGGACGATGTCTGCCTTTATTGAGCTGAGAGGTTTGTCTCTGATCACAATGAAGATCTGCTCCTCCTTCTCCAGGTTGATGAAGTTACCGAACCACGACTTCTTAGCCAGTCTGCAGGGACGAGACGTACCGAGATCACGACTGGATTCAAAACACTGGATCAATGGATTTGTTTACACCAGTACATGTCTGACATTAAAAATATACGTGATCAAAATCTTACTGGTTACTCAGAACGGGAACCTCAGTTTGTACTTTAACACATTTAGAGAGTTGGCTCAAATTTGGACTCATTACCTCGAGTTAACTTGTGGATTTCTCTGGTTTAAACATTGTTGGAAACATTTAGGATAATGAACGTACAAGACTCAACAAAATCTTTAACTTGCTAAGCCAACAATGAAAACACATCTGCTACAACCACTCAGCCTGCTAGAATGTAACAGTACTGCAAACTATAATACACAAGATTACTTTTTAAATATGTGTGTTTCTGGATTATATGTGGACAATCAGAAATATTTTACTGACCCGAGGGAGAAACTGGACAGTCACGGAAACAAGAAACAACATTTTGCACCTCCTACATTACTCACTCTGGAGAAGAGTCTGGAGTTAGACTGGACATGTCTTCCTGGGTGGGAACTGTGGAAATGAAGGTCACAGAGTTACGTCTGTGATTTGTGACTTCTTAGATATTTCTTACATAAACCTCAGATCAACATCGACTTCCTGCTGTCTTCACGTGCTCATAAGGATGCTTCTGTTTTTCCACTGAGCGTTATTTCAGATTATAAAAATATAATCTGTCTGTAAATGAGATTATCTGGTCTCTGTTCAGTTTGTCTGGAGGGACTCTGTGGCTCTATTACAGCAACTACAGGAAAACCGCCTAAACTAAACCATAAAAAATGGTGAATTTTCCACTTCCTGTAATGAGATAGTTATCTTGAGTGTGACACGGCCGGAGGCGGCTGTTTGTCATGATGAGGCTGCAGCAGGTGAACCGTTAAATACTTCCATTAGGAACACAGAGACGATTTGTTCCCCTGAGCTACAGGACTGCTGCATAAACACTCTCTGCTGAATCAATAAGAGTGAGATAATATCCTAAAGACCTGATCTAAATAAATCATAAACTCCCGCCCACTCTCCCCGCCTCCCGCCCCTCCCCCTCCCCACCTTGCATTTTCCTGCGGTGGAAGCGTGGCGAGCCCAGGAAGCTGTTCTTGATGGAGTTGAGGCGTGTCCTCCAGGGCATGCCCCCAATGGAGGGGCTGGGCGGCGGCGTCGGGCTGGGCGTACCGGTCGGGCTGTCCTTGGGCGTGTGCACCGGGGTGCCTTTAGGGGTGGGGAGAGGGCTCCCTCTGGGGGAGGGGTGGGGGGTAACCTGCGTGATGGGGACAGATTTGCCGTTGTGGTCAGGGTGGAGGTGGTGGCGACGGCGGGGCGACATAGGAGGCACAGGGGAGAGGGGGATGGAGAGCTTCGGGGGGACGGTGAGAGGTGGGTGACGTCTCACCCGCGGGCTGTTGGGGATGCAGGGAGCCAGAGACTGGCAGGGCGTGGAGGGCTCAGATTTGGGGGTGGTGGGGGTCTGGGCTGTGTTGGGAAGAGGGTTGGACCTGGTGGTCTGCAGGGGCTTCTCAGACACTTTAGGCTTGGCGGGGAGGGTCTGCGTGCGGGGGTGCATGAGGGGAGACCCCATCTTTGGATGGTAGGAGTTGGGCGTGCGCGGCCCCACCCCGTTAAGGCGGACCTCGGGGGAGTGGGTGGGGCTGCAGTTGGGGGACTGACACAGGTCTGGGGACTGGGGCGGGATGAAAAACCGCCGGTGGGGCTGCGATTGGTCATGCACCGTTACACATGACAGCAGAGGCAGCCAATGAGAGAGCGAGGCCAGAGGAGCACCGCGGCCCAATAAAGGTTCATTCCCATTTAAAAAAAAAAAAAAAAAGCACACCAGGAAATAAAAAAGGAGCGTGGCAGATGGGTTGAGAGGTGGAGCAGGCAGCAAGTGGTGAGAGTGCAAGAAAGAAAGAAAAAAAGAACATGCGATTAGCACAGTGATTAGCCAATCAGGAGGCAGCAGTGGAGCATTCATGACGCATTAACAGCAGGGATGCACCGAGATCAAACCCGCCGGACCAAAAGCTTCAGTCAGATCAGTTCTGCCTCAACAGGTTTCACACTCACCTGTGTGAAACGTTTCTTCATTTTTAAATCACAATTTTTATTATATTTTTCATGAACCACTCTTATTAATTAGAGAAACCAAAGTGGTGCATGCACTGTGTTGTGCGTCACTGTGAGTATTTTAATGACTCATTTATGCAAATTATAAATGTCAAATCTATTTTCTATAAATATTTTCAGACAAATGTGATTATTGTAGTTTAGATCAGAACAATTTTGTGTACAGCAGCAAAACCCTCCAGTACTGAATTTATCAATAGATTTTATTTATCATGATTTTAACTTTTCACAGAATAATCAGCTACACATCGTTCGGATTCTCGTTAAATTAAAATTTCCATTGATGATTATTGTCTGATACCTCGGTGCATCCCTCATTACCAGCAAGTGACCCAGCTTGAAAGCTAACAGGTTTAGCTTCACCCTCCACCTGGGAAAGCAGCCAGAGGTCATGCACAGTGCTGATGCACAATGCTGTGGGATGAATGAGCAGATCACTGATCAGACAGTGTGAAGACTCAGCAGAGCAGACCTGAGGTCAGCTGTCAGTCTCTTCTCATAACAGCATCAGAAGGCATGTGTGAACACTTCACATGAGGTGAAACTCACTCTTGTCTCGGTTGACGGGGAAGGTGTGTGTCAGTGTGGGGCTCATTCTGATTTCTTTAACATAACGGACCTCATGCAAGAACCTCTCGTACAAACAGATTGTTTTCCTAATGGCACCTACCAACTATTTACATTCGTCCATTTGGTACAAACTAAACCGACAAATGGTCACGGTACAGTCAGCATTCGTCTACCAGAAGATACAACGTGTAACATTTTGGCTTTTTTAGTTTAGTTAAAAGAACAATATGTAAGAATTTTAGTTAAAACTATTCAAAAGTAACCAACAGCATGTGAATAAAAAGCAGTGTTGACATTATGACGCTAATGTGCTAGCCATGTATGAACCACACTCCCCTGATCCCCCAGCTCCTAGTCCAAACGGTTGGCTGTACGGCTAACTGAGCTAACTAGCTAAAGGCAGCTAGTTAGCAGCAGTTAGTGGCTATTCTGGTGATATGCTGCACTCCCCTTTTTTTAGTGGGAATCTGACGGATGGCCAGTTTTTACCTTTTGCACCTTTAAGGTGCCAACTATTTACCAAAACTTCCCCCGATTTGACCCCTACTAGCACAAAATGGCTGCCCTCCAACAGAATATGGATTTTACTTTGCAAAGTAAAATAGAAATAAATATGATAAATGAATATTATGTTCATATCTCCTCTTTCCTTTGGTTTTGTTATCTGCCAAGGACTTTGGACCGACTGTCTTGTGTAAATATAGAGTTAAGTTTATCTTTTACTGTGACATGCATCGTCATGGTTTGCCATTTTACTGAGAGGCTCGACAACTTATTGTTTTATTTTACTATTAAGTATTTAGTAGTTTCTACTCTGGGTCTTTATGTAGGTCAATATCCAGGTGAACATCCTCTGTTGAACAGCACTTAATCTGTTTTCTGACGTCTAACTTCATGTTTCATTAACATTGGCCGCTGTAGAGATATTTTTCTTAATTTTCAGATCCTTTAACTGCTGACTCTGCTGAACTTGTTATGCTTTCATCTGTTGATCAACAGCGGGACCTCAAGCTCCAGTTTTTCTTCTTACTCTTGAATGAGAGAGATTTTTGTAAATAAAAAACTGCCCACAGATTGAACCAGAAGCCTCGAGTGTGTGAGGGCATTAACATGAAAAGAAAAGTCCAAGGCACTCTCTTTTTAAACACTTAAAAACAAACTCTGATGCATTTCAACTCCAGGCTCTGCGACTTCCTGAAAAATGCTTGATGCCAAAACACGTTGAAGTTTGTTTTGAAGGTCTAACATGATCATGCTGTTGCAATAAAGACATTTTAACAGTATAAATGAGAGTAACTTGGAGATTTGTATGTCTACATGTATGCCTATCTAAAGAGCACCTCTAATAAACTCAATACGAGTCTAAAAAGCGGTCCAACCCTATTTTAGGGAGTTAGTTATGCCAATAATCAAATATCACACACTCATGAACATGCCACATTCGTCAAGTTAAAAAGAGTGAGTTTGTGCAATTAAGATCAAGTTTGATGAATATGACTTGTAACAGTTGACAAGCGAACCTCACAAGAAAAGGTTTAGAGACAAGTTTAGAAAACGTTCTTGCATGAGACCTGATGACTTTTATTCATTACTTTTGAAACACCTCATAATTAAACAAATGAACAGATAAGGAGAATGTGCCTTGAGGAATAAAGCAATGACATTCATTATAAAGCAAAAATGTCTGCGTGGCTTTGCAAGAGAGCGAATGTTTGATGATACGCAGCCTGTGTCCTTGCTGAGGGTTAGCTTAAAAAATACCTGGCTTCACTAAAACAGGCTGCAGGCGGCGGCTGCAGGCTGATTTGCACAGTTAACCTTTCTGCTTTGTCACTGCGGCAGCACTTTTTGTCATGATGGATTTGAGTCAACTAATCTGCAGCTGCATGAGAATCCGTTCTGGATGATCATTAAATCACCGGATCTCATGTGGAGTTTGGTGTTTGGTCTCCGATGGATCCGGTCCCACTTCATCTAAAGCTCTGTGACTTACAGTGCAGCCTACGCTCACCTCGAGGTCAAACGACGACCTTGATGAGAGAATGAACAGTGGCTTCTAGTTCTCATTTATATTCTAATGTAGAGTTGGTGTCGAATGAGTCTGATGTAACAAGTCGTGGTGATGAAGCCCCTCGCTGCGGAAATCTCTTATGTCATCACACAGAAATCAAAAGAAAAGTCACCCTTTGATATGTTTTTCATAATTATACATTAGGCTGTGGGTGGTGTCAGGAGTTACATGAGCTGTGTGAGTTTCCACACTGTCGCTGCCGTCATGTCAGTTTCCTCTGGACAGCCCCGAACATTCAGCCTGTACCACCCGACACGAATAATAACACAGTACAAACAAAAGTGAGAGGGTCTTAACCTGTATTTAACTCCCTCTCTCTACTGTCTATATTATATATTAATTTTAAAAGCTATGATAATACAGTCAGTTGCCTGTTTAATCGGTCTGCTCTCATTGATATAAGAGTGGTGGACAAAAAATTAATAACACCTTTCACTACTTGTCTCATTTTGAGTTTGAAACACAAGAAAAGTCCTTTTCCCTGCCTGCATACATGACAGCCACTGCCTCACTTCACTGCCACAGTACGAGACAAAAGAGTGTTCAGTTTAACCTCCAATGAGTTGAAGCATTAATTGAGTCAGTAAAGGAGAGGATGGTCTGTCAAATTAAAGCTAACAGGCTAACATCAGTGTTAGCTTCTCCAACAAGTTTACATTGGTATTAGCGTCTCCAACAGGCTAGCGTGTATGTTAGCCTCTCTAACAGGCTGACATCAGTGTTAGTTTCTATGCTACTTTCATCAAGTTAAAAGAAGAGAGTTTGTGAAGAGTCTAGGATTTGAGACTTGGGAAGTATTACGGCCCCAGGACCATAAATTAACAAACTATATCCTCCAAAACGACCATAACGACATTCGGCCACAACGCCTCTCTACAACAGTTTCATCGAAGTCTGAACATAATAACTTTGATGAGGATTTATTGCTGGATGACTGCATTAGATTGATACCTAACTTCCACTTGGAAGAGGCAACACAGGTAAAGCTTAAAAGCCATTACTCAAACTGTGAGAGTCTGGAAGTTAAAGTAAGTCCGTAAGTATGACTTTTAATGCTTTTAATGGATATTTAGTTGCTTTTTCTTTCCCATTTTCCCGTTTTGATAATATGGGGTTTGCTTACAACAGACTAAAATATAGATTAATCTACATTTTGATATAAATCTGTGCTCATCAACTTGCTGACACTTCTTGCAGCTTCCATGACTTGTTACTCAGTTTGTTGTTCTATAATCTCATTCTGGCTGAGCTGTGAATCACAGGCCTACAATGAAGTCCACAGTGGTGTGTATGAGCGTCTGATGAGAGGCCGAGGTGATGGTGTGGATATCAGTGTGTGAGCGTCACAACGTATCAGCAGCGGCCAGCCACTGAGGTGCATTGTGGGAAACCAATGAGTTCATGGGAAGGACAGAGACTTACCCTGGGACTGCTGAGAGGACTGGTGGACAGACCGGAGGACGCTCCGCTGATCGACCGCGATCTACACAAACACACACGGAGTCAGATCAATACACACACATACACAAACACACACACAAAAAACTGCATAATACACTGGGTCAAGTACACCACACAACAACACACACATAACAGGTACACGCAAAATCCCCAAACTTCTTTGTGTAGTTGATTTAGAAATCAGGACTGAACTTTGAGCAGATTGAAGGTGATTTGATCTGAGAGAGAGAAGAAAGTCTCAAACGAGGACACACACAGAGAAAACTTATTTTTCTCTGCTGCCTGCAGTTCTCACTCTTATCACTTTGTCCTTCAGCAGAACGTCCCTCACGGTTCCTCTGTTCCTCTCCTTTAGTCCTGAATACACTCACTGCACCACTGACTTCACAACGCTCTATACATTCATTTGGTGAAACCGTCCTGTTGTGTGTTCGTCCACTGTGAACAGAAATTAACAGATGTTTGTATAGTTTGTCTCTAATTTGGGACACATTAATATTGACCTCCTGCAGCCTCATGTCGCAGAAAAAAAATCAATGCACCGGCCCACTCTCACTCCCCATGGGTCAGTTACAGCAGCTTTGGTCAGTGGCTCAACACTTCAAACATGACGTGGTCGTTATTATTTATCTATTTCTAGCATCTAGGTGAACACAATTCATAGTTTCTCCTCATTATTTCTGCTTAACAGTTCCAAATTATTCTGTTTCCTAAGCCACCTTTTGTTTGCATTTTTTATTTTTGATCTGCAGTGGGTTGTTGTCTTTCTCAGCCACCGTAGAGATCCTGAACCAGCGGGCGTGTTTTTGATGGGGTGTGGTTTGTGAAGGGTCTGTAGAGTCTGCGAGGCTGCAGCTGGACCCTGCAAGTCGTAGTTGACGAGTTTGCAGTGAGAACACGTTGGTTACAAACCAAACAGTGAATGTTTGGATGAACTGAACCTCATTAACATCTTTTTAAACTAAGGTGCTAAAATATTTCAATATATTCATATATTCTATATTCATATTTTATTTCCTCTCTCACAATTTTTCCAGAAAACAGTATTTTTGGTTGATAGTTAAAGCAGCTACTATTGATTTTTTTTATATTAACAATTTATGAAATGACAATGTGTTGTGTGCTTCTGGTTGTAATAATTCATCACAGAGAATCATCAGTTTAATCTGCGGCTCCTGCTCGGTTTTAAAAGTGAGTCTCAGCTGAAAATGTTGGACCAACAGAGTGACGCTGACCACAGAAGGTTTGAAGTGTGAACAGAGCCTGTGGTGATGTTTTTAAGCCCACAGCTTGGACACGACATTCACTCGTGTGTGTTCAAGAGTCAGAGCTTATTAGGAGAATCTGCCAGACAACAAGGAGAGACTCCCGTTAACATTTACCAAACACTCACACATGAGCAACATCCTGGGTTAAAGTCAGGATCTATAAATAGTTCAGAAATGTCAGCATTATACCACACACACACACACACACACACACACACACACACACACACACACACACTGCAAAATTCATTAGCATCAATTCTCTTTTCTTCTCTTCATGAGCTTTTCCATTTTTCATTTACGAATCATTAACTTTTCATATCTCCCTCCTTCTCTTTCTCTCTTTTGCTCAAATGGCATCTCTCCCCTCTCCCTTCTTGATCACACACACACACACACACACACACACACACACACACACACACACACACACACACACACACACACACACACACACACACACACACACACACACACACACACACACACACTTTCTCTCTCTCTCTTTTACCAAAGCCCACACAGGCCTGCCGATGTCTTTGAAGACTTGGGGATTTAATTGCCCGTAGAACAATTTGGCTTTGTTGGAAGTGAAAAATGAAAACAGTAAATCATAATTAAATATGCTTGAAGACGCACGCAAACGCACACACACACACAAAATGGAGGGATGACATCACTTGCACTAAATGCACTTTCACAGTTGTGTCATCATCGCATGAGACGACTTTACAAACATGAAAATGTTGCGTGCTAATGGCGGCAATTTTGTTCTTTCTAGTTTAATTTTTTATATCGTTGCCTCTTTTCTTTGTCTCTCTGTCGTTCGTCACAATAACCCATCGTGTTGTAAACGTGTAATTTGCGTTTCTTTGAGAGGGTTGTGTGTCTTTGCCTCCTTTTTTCTAAACGTCATCAATCAGCTTCTTGCCGACATTAAGCAGTAGATTTAAGAGACGAATATTTAAGACTAAACATGTAAAATATCACCAGGCAACATGTTAAACATTTAAAAATCAGAGCCTTATCACTGTATCACTGCCTGCTGGTATAATTCCTCTTTACATGATGATCTGTTGTGTTTGTGCTGATCAGGCTCACACAACCTGCATCTACTCTGTTAACTAATATTGGGGACATGTTGACGGCTGCCAGCACACGACGCTGCTCCATTAATGACGCTGAGGAGACTCTCCACACTGTCAGACACTTCACAGAGGAGCTTCTGTTAACATGCAACTCATTAACTGTGACACCCATCCAGTCCACAATCAGGAAGCCGGTGCCGGCTAGTCTTTGAAATCTGGAAATTAATTCATGGTTCATCGCTGCTGCTGCGTGCTAGAGAGGAGAACGTTTTATGGATCTCCCCAATTAGATGATGAGCGAGATAAAGGACTATTCAGTGGGAGTGAGAGCCTTATTTCCATCTCCTGTTTGTGCTCCATCTGCATTCCTGGCAATTAATTTATGCTAATCTCCATCAGGACTGCGAACACGTCAACAAACTGCGTTTCCCTGGTGCAAGGTCAACCACATGGGGAGGCTGGAGACTGCACGCATGATGGAAATGACCCGTCCCCACGCTTCACTGGAATAACAGACTGGAACAAATATAAACACACACACACACACACACACACACACACAGATAAACACACACAGACACACACACACACACACAGACAGTGAGGAGTGGAGATGGGTGGAAAGAGAGACGGGGAGCGAGCAAAGGAAACAGAAAAGTTGACCTAAAAATTCTCTTCACCCCCGAGGGCTGAGGGAGGAACGTCAAAGAGGAGACTGTGCTATTTTTCCAATTTCACAGAGAGGAAAATATTCTTCTGCTTCTCTCACAGCACGGATACAGTCAGAGTTCAGTACCAGCGTTTCTGTTTTACTGGGTTTAATTTATCTTGATCATGTGTGTTCCCAATAACACTGGTGGGATCTAATCTAATGCTGATACTCGAAGCATTGTTGGGCAACAAGGCTGTGTTTTAATTATCTGGTAAAAGTGACCTGCAGAGTGCAGTGACCTTTGCTGCATGTCACACTGTCATTTCCCTGTTTCCTGTCTGCTTCTTCACAGTCACTGTTCAATAAAGGCAAAAATATCCCCTTAAAATCCGATCAAATAGTCACCAACCTCAGAACAAACCAGACACGTGTTGTGATCGACTAAACTGGCTGAATGCACACAGATTCAGATATTTTAGGAGTAATAAAGAGTAATGTTTCTGACACCTCATCTGTGCGGATCTCACTTTTTTCTTCTTTTTTTTTTACAGGTCCAGTATAGAGGTTTCAGTGACATCTAGCTGTAAGGTTGCAGATTGCAACCAACTGAACCAACACCTCACCCTCACCATGACGAGGCCAAAAATCGTGAAAGTCCCACTCTAGAGCCAGAGTGTGTGTCAACCACTGCTGCCTGGTCAGTGGCTGTACGTTTCAAAGTGTCACTTCTTAAGGCGCCTGTCTAGTGCAGTTAGTATGAAGAGCGAGAAAAGTCAGTTTTAGGAGGCGCTTGGGGCGGTTGGATGGTCACACTTTCCCTCCGAAGACCAAGGTTTGTGTCCCGTGTGTCAAGTGTCAAAATGTATCTGCTTTTATGTGTCGTTTCCCGAGCAAGTTAACTGTAAATTACACAAGATATCATGTGACTGAATGTAGTTATTTCAACCCAAAGCGTGATCTTAAACCTAACCAAGTAGTTTTGCTGCCTAAACCTGAAAAACTTGACCGTGTCGTTTTTGTGCCTAAACCGAACCAAAGCTCAACTATTTGACAATGTTATTAACAGTCCAAATGTGAAATGTCGTAATATGTCACCTGTTTGTTGTCATGTACATCTTTAAGTCTAACCAGATGTTTCATATTACGTATTATTACGGGACCACGGAGCACTTCAGGTGCAAAACTGGTAACACACCATAGTCTGACTCTTAAGGCCACTGACCAAGCTGCTGTATTTGAGGAGTTGGGAGAGTGAACATGTAGAAACATGGCAGACTCTTCTGAAGAGGACCTGCTCCCTCTGTAGATATAAAAGGCTCATTCTCAGGTAACAAAAACACAGTGATTCTTAGTTTCATTATTCACCAATGCAAACATAATCATGAATATCATTTTCCATTTCTGCCAAAAGAACCACCGAAATCCTACACAATGGATCTTTAACTGATTTTTTATACTAAACAACAAGTTAAAACACCAACTCTAGAGGAAAAATCTTTTTAGCTGACAACTGTTCCACTTTTATCCCCAGTTAGTCTTTACATGTCTGAGGAGGTCAGTAGATTCTGTGAGGAGACATTTTATATCCTTTGTTAGTATAAAAACACTGACGAGCAGTTTTAAGGTCATCATTATTCTCTTCTCTCTCTCTGGTGTCTCCCAACTAAAAACAAATATCCACTACACGACCACACAGGTGATTTACAGAGTCTTCACACTGACGGGGTCATCGTGGGACAAGCAGCGACCTGCAACTGAGCAGTAATGAGCTAACACAGTTTGGAGAGAGGCGCAAATTAAGTGTCAGCTAAACTGGCAGCATTTCAGGCCACTTCAGTCAGTCAAGTATCAGCACTGGATTACCTAAATGAAATATGAATGTGCTCTATAAACTGATAAAAGTAGTAAGATTATTTTTCTGTGATAACTTCTAAACTCACAACACAATTTCAACCTGTTTCTAACACAAATCAAACTGTTTCAATCACACTAATTCAAGGATTTTGCATCATTTCAGGATCGAGACACGAGTTTTTGTTGTTTTTTTGCATCGAACCAAGTTAAAATAATTGACAGCAGCGAGATTTTCTGTGTTTTTCTGGATTTCTTGTGGTGCAATAACCAAATGATTCGTTTTGTTTTTGTTAGAAAGTTGAAATGTAAAATAAATTTTTCTACAATAAACATGTGAACAGGTTACTTACACTTAAACAACGTGCTACATTTAAAAGTGAGGGACACTTCAAGACATTTAAAGGACTTGAACATGCACCGAGTGTTAATAAAAAAGGAAAGTGAACAGATGGATGGTCAAACACTAACATGGAAGTGACACTACAGACAAACTGAGGAAACACGACGGACGGAGCCGGCCAATACCTTTCTTCCTTGCTGCAGTTAGCGTTTGTGATATCCAAACTTTTACTGAAAACAGATTTGCTAAAAAGGGGGCAGACAGAAATAAAGAGACAGACAGAAAGGCAGTCACATAAGGGGAATCCTAACAAACAGCATGCAGTACTCAAAAAGCAAACAAATAAAACTTATGACAAATTCAGCACTGTAAAATAAAATGAAATCAAATCACCATGAAACACAGAGCAACACAAAAACTCATGCACAGATTGATAAATCAGGAACAAAAAAACCAGGAGGAGAAACATTCATGGTTCATGCTCCAGTCAGCGGGACATTCAACACTCCCTCGCTGTAGAGAAGCGATTTCTGTTTCCATCTCCTGGAACTTGTTTACACGGTGTAATGTTCAAATGTATTATCTCTGAATCATCCATCAGGCAGCAGAGACCTTCAGAAATGTAATAACAGACGAGCAGCTGAGCAGGCTCTGTGACAACCAGAAATCAGGTGAGGCGTGCTTAATGAATCTGCAAACATTCTGTCAGAGCTGGAAAATAAAACCTAATGCTTCGGTCGTGTTTGTGAAAAGATCTGATGAAGTCTTCAGTCGAGTCGAGCGATATGTTTTTTCAAGGCCGATACCAATAATCATTATTAGATCAGCAGACTGATAACCGATAACTGGAACCAACATCAGCGTCACAAAGTCAAGAACAACCAGTGACGGATTGTAACCAAAGACAATTTACACAAATGCTGTAGTCAAGTACATTTCTGTCTTTCACTCCACATAATGAATCTAATAACTTCAGCAAGCAAATTCAGATTATTCAGTGCTGATCAGCTGTAACTCGTGACTGAAGAATGAATGAATCTGTATATAAATCGATTTGTCCTCAGTCTATCGTCGAGGATTTCTTTGTGAAAACGTCTGAGGATGTTCAGTTTGTCTCCTCCTGTAAACATCACGTGATGATGTTCCTGCCCGTCTACGATCAAACCTGCCGACATCTTAACTTTATGTGTATTAAGTCAAAACACATCACTTCCAACAGCAACACAGCTGAACGCTGAAGACATAACGTTTCCATCTTATTAACCTTCACGTCTCTGCCGGTCGAACACATCGAGCTGAATCCTCAGTCTCTCTCTGTGTTGGTCGTTTACTCTCACTGAAAAGGGAGGAAATGTACGAACACACAAACTGTTTGTGCCGTCGGAGCCTCCGGTCCACATTAAAGTCTGACTTTCATGTGGATCTGAGCTCCTCTCGCTCTGCTTGTAACCCTTCAATTAAATTGATGTGAAATGGCTCCCTCTCACTCTGAAAGCTGTAAATGATGAAGATTATGAAGGTTGTCAGAGCAGATTTATTGCTCTGCTCTTGGACTGTTGACCTTTATATGACAGTTAAGTGAATTTATTCATTTCTAAATACATTAAGCCTAATTGGGAAGGTCCTGTGGGTCAATTAGGTTAAATTTTAGGATAAATGTGAACATTTAATGAAAATTAAACTAAATAATCTCTTCTGAATCAGCTCTCCTTTCATGAGTCAGTCCTGCACATCGACTTCAAACTGTCATCATTTTGCTGAATGTGGGATCAAAGCAGCTCCTGGAGGAGGTGGAAGTAAATATATATATTTTCTGGACAGATTTTCGTCTTCTTCCTCGTCTTTCGGCTGCTCCCTGTTGGGGGTCTTCACAGCGGATCATCTGCTCGCTACGCTACACATAAACTGTCTGGTTTTCATAAATATTGTACTTATTGACCATATGAACGCAGATTAAAAAACAAAGCACTTTATGATAAAGATGTTAAAACCTTTATCGACTTGCTTTTATCTAAAGTGACGTCGTCCTTTTTACATTTGCATGTTTTAATATTTAATCTTGATCTTTTATTTAGTGTTTACTGCATCGCCTTACGTCATTACTTTATGATCAATTTCTTATTTCACATTGTTTGCTGCCGTACTTTCATCCTTTTGTTTTCACTGTCTGTCAAAGCACTTTGAAAAACTTCTTCTGAAAAACTTCACAAATCTCCCGCTGTTACTCAATAAAGACGCTCAATGAAAAAAGAGCTGTATAATACTGCAGACAGAAGACTGAAGCCTGCGTTTCAGTCGTGGCTTCAGATATTTACACATAATGGAAATGTTTTTATTTTGCCCACATAATAATATTCATAGAGCCAGAAACACCTCAACCACCAACAGCCTGAAGTCCCTCAGCTGGTGAACACAGGAGCGCTTCGTGTTTACTTTACATCACAGCTGAGCGTTTTAAAAACAGAGAGCATATTTTTAAGTTTTAAAACCTCTCAGACAGACGTTAATACGTTATCATCAAGCTATTAAAACCAACAGGGTTTCCATCATCATCATCATCATCATCATGTCAGCTTTAATTGTTGGTTGGTTGTTTTGACGTGTGTGTATATTTACGTGGCAGCCTTTATGTCCAAGACAAATTTCCCTCAGGACAAATAAAGTAATCTTGAACCTTCATCACGACACAAAAAGAACGGATCTCTACACGTTGATCCTCGGACGTCCAAACCTTTCAAAGTATTCCTACATGTTCGTGTTTTCCCGACAAACGGCCTCTTCTGGTCGAGTAAATAAAGACTGAATGTGATGTTGTTGTAGTTCTGCTAAATGTATCAGGGAGGATGTTGGATGGATGCATGTACTTCGACACTGATGATGGCCATTTAAGTCCCATCTTGAACAAATAGTAGACAATGGTTTCACAGTTTACAGGACCAACCGACCGTCTAACAGAAGATGCCTCAGACACCCGAACCAAACTGAACCCTAACCAGAGCAGTGACAGATGAGAAAACACTCATTTACTCACAAACAGTAACACTCGCTGTTTTTTAACAACAGTTATTTGCACTGGTTCAAGAAGACACTGGTATAAAAAAATGGTGTCTTGCTCATCAAAGAACGCTCAGATGGCTCATCATGACTAACAGACTATTTAATATTTAGGATGACAGACTTGATGGGAGATAAACTGGCACAAACAGCTGACTGGACAATGAAAATGACTCATCAACTGTAAAGGACCACAGTAAATTAGTTTGAGTCACTGGACTAGAACCAAAACCCCAAAATGAAATTCAGTCATAGTCGGCTGCCCCAGGCTGATGGAAAGTTGCTGATTGTAAAAGATGTTATTTAAAACCTTTTTTAAGATGAAATCTTCACTGTAGCTGCAAAATTAAAAGTGCGCAACCCAACTGAAGTAGGTACACAAACTCAACTGTGCATGGAAGGTGTAAATAATATCTTTTTAAAAATCAGTTTGGGATCTCGGGGCTTCCGGAGACGTCAGACTTGCTGTATGAAGCCATTTTTTCCCCCTGGTTAGTTTTCCAGTTTAAATCAAGTCTCCAGCTACTTCAGTTGTTTAGGAGAATCCTGCAACTCTGTTTTGCTGTGAAGCTCCAGAAATGTCTTGTGGAAACTTCTCCCTGCCTTTCCATCAGCATGGGGGGGAGCAGACCCCACTGTCCACTGTGTTTCTTTTGTTTGTGCCACAACTTGATTTACATAAATCAGAATTCAAATCGTGCAACATCTGTCATGCGAGATGCACAAAAATTACGTTTGTTGTGCTTTTACAGATGCAGAGTAATATTTGTTATGCCAAGGCTCAGTTCTCAGCTTCGTGTCATACCCGGGATAAAAATGATGCTCTTTCATGGAACTGATCCTGGATGTTGAGACACATTTTCAAACATTTAGACTCTTTAAAATATTCTGACTGATATTCTGTCGGTTCATCCCAACAACACAAACATCAACAGTCACTTTATGCACCAACTTGCCAAATACATGTCAGGTTCACAGCCTCTTGTCCTCTTCGACTGCATGCTCCATGCACACTTAACACACACGACGCACAAACCTGAGAGTCCTGCTCATGCATTTTAACAGTTTTAAACCAGAACTAAGAGCACACTTGTTAATCTGGCAGAGTTTACGTCAGGCTTTGTTTGATATGTACCGAACATGTTGAACTGACAGATAGAGAACGATGCATCATGTATTTAACCTCAGTTCAGAGAAGGCGTGGACAGACCTCACAGCGAAGTGAAGAACTGAACTAAGGTCGTACTGAAGACAAACAGTGTGTGACACAAATTAGAAAAAGGACCAGTCAGATTGATGCTGATGCTCCTTCCTTCCTTTGCTTCACTGAACTGAGATTAAACACAATATTTACACTTTAAACACTCTGAACAACAGCACCTCCTCTTGACTGACCCGTGTGTCTCAGGCATGTCTGTCCATGCTCATGAACACACGTGCAGGTCTCCGTCTCTTACCTCTGACCGTGGGTCGCCATGTCGATGGCTCGTCGCACAGGGACGGGAGATCCTCCCTCCGTGACGCTCAGCACCTCCATGGACTTCCTCTCCGGTCTGCGCTTACCGTGACGGCTCAGCATGGGTGAATCCACACGCTTCCTGGGAGGGTCTGCTGAGCGATGTCAGGGGTCAAACGTCAATGAGGGGAGAACACAGGGACAGAAACTAGTCAGGAAACCAGATCGACAAAGTCAACAAAATCAGCACTTCCTCTGGCGTGCAATGTTATAGCTGATGGTACAGTACTACTGACACATACACTATACTTTTCTGTCTTCCAAGTAGTACACAAGTAGTACTGCACGTGTATTTTTACTGCTGTACTTTTTCTTCTATTCTTATTTTATACACATTTAACTGTTCTCTTTAATTTTCTCTATCTGTACTTATTCTGTCCTTGGGCTCCCCTCTGAGGATCAATAAAGGATTATCTGATCTTATCTCGTCTTTACCAAAGAAAAGCTGCCTTATTTTTGTATCTTGATATCCATCCAACACATTTATTCTATCTGGACAGGAGTTGAAAAAAAGTTCCCTAAAACGGTGACGTAATGTTTGAATTTGAAGGTGCAAATACATCGGTGTGAAGCCAAGCCAACCTCTGTTAGCTCAGAGGCTTGAGGCAGTGTTGACTTGTGTACTTGCTGGAAATGATCCACAATCCCAGGCTCCCTAAACAAGTCATCTCCTCGCTTTGTTTCTCTAAAACGTCTCTGGTGCAGCATTTGAAAGATGGAGGGTAGACAATAGATGTAAATACTAACATGGAGCTGGTATTTTATTGGCTGAGGAGGTAAGCCATCTGTGATCCGCAGTCTGTCTGCATAGATAGTCCGATGACAGGATCTCCTGAGTGCTCTTAAGATGAGAACTTCAGCTGCTGACATATTAACATGCTGATGTTTAATGTCAACAAGGGTCACCTTCTTAGTTTAGCTCCGGGGATTTAAAGTGTGACGCCATGTTTCCACATAGCTCTGTGTGCATATGTCAACTCAAAGTATAATTTAATTCAATGGGAACCTTTGTGATCTCAGATGTGTTTGCAAACTCCTCCTGTCTTTTTTTTCAGTCTAGAATGACGGTGTGCAGTCTGTGCCACAGGAACGTACAATGGCAACTTAGCTAACTGATTGAGTTTTTGTGACGCTCGCCTGATGATGGCTGTCAGCTGATCACCATGTTATACACAATCATGACCTATCAATTAAAAATTACACTCTCTGTTTAGCTGGACGGGCCTACCGATCTCGTTGCGTGGCGGCAGGTTCTGGTCCTCGTGGCTCGGATACCTCTCCTTACGGTCCAGCAGCAGGAAGTAGATCATCTTCTCCTGGTTCTCCCTGGAGAGAGGAGAGAGCTCGCCGTCAGCTGAGTGCTCATTGGTTAAGAGCGGGACAGTAAGACGCTCCATCATCACAGACATATTAAATAGAAAAATTCATCAAACTGACAATTTCTCAGCCGTCTCATCTATTTCTCTGGCCATCTCCTTCCTCCCCCTCCTCCCCTCTTTAATCTACTTCCTCTGTGGTTTTATCGTCTCTTTGCTCCCTCCACCCTTCCTCCCCCTGCTCCTCCTCCCCCTGCTCCTCCTCCTCCTCCTCCTCCTCCTCCTCCCCCTCCTCCTCCTCCTCCTCCTCACTCACTCCTCAGACAGCAGGTCTTTGGTCAGTTTTTCCTTGTCTCTGAAGCAGCCCAGAGAGTGCATGCTCTCCAGGACGTCAGGGTCGATCTCCTCGGCCGTAGCCAGCGTCCTGATGGCCACCTTCCTGGGGACGGGTTGCTCGGGCTCTGGCTCGTTCTTTCCAGCTCTGCGACACGACACATGCAAATAACAGAATGAGCTTCGGGTTTAAGACATGCAAGTGTTTATTAAGGCGTAGACAAATACATTTAGACTTAACTTGGTAATAGCTTGTGGCTTTTGCCTTTGAAGTTGACCTTTTTGTAAGAACAAATGTTTCCTTCGAAAATTAAATCATGTTCAGTTGTAAAAAGCCGCTAATTGAGCACACTGGGTAGCTGAAACCTGAGGGGAGCCGTGCTCTACTGCACAAAACTTTCTGATAAGCAAACAAACAAGTATAATAACTGGAAAGGGAAGCAGGAGCGCTAAAGCGTGACGGATATGCGGCACAAACTTTGTTTTGTAAGCTGATGATTTGGGAACAATGTGCCTTCCTCATTAGCTTCGAAGACAAATGTGTTAGCATCTCATTTGTTGCCTCCAGGTCGACAGGATAAATCCCAACAATATGGAATAAACTAATGTTTTTTAATCAAATACAGATAAGTCACATGTCCTCATGTTCCAGATCTCTCACTCTCAAGACTGATGGAGCTGCTGCTTCGTCTATAAACTAGCTTTGATGTGCTTATTCTGCATCACCTGCTTTAATGAGGACGTGCATACAGACATTAAACAGGGAAGAAATAAGTAACAGATGTTTCTACTTACAGGTACCACGTGTGCTTCTGGATCTGCTCTAACTGTAACAGAACATTAGAAGAGGAAACAAACGTTAATGTCTCTTTAATTTGTAATTGAAACAAACGAGCAGTTATGTTTGAAGGCATCATGACGCAGGACGTTGGAGCAGGATGTGATCTTTGTTACAGCTTCATTTTCATACTCAAAGACTCCGTAAGTAACAATATTTATCTTCTTTTTGAATCAGGAAGGTCTTTTGAAACCTGATGGTGCAACCAAAATATACAGATCCAACAGAGAGGATACTTTAACTTCTGACAATGAGCCTATAAGTACGGATACACAATACGATTTTTTCAGCTGATACGATAACAAATAATTACCGGCCTTTCATGGCCGTTACTGTTAACGTAACTGATAATGTCACATTTTTATTCTGAACCTGTAGTTTATTCACACCTGAGGGTGAGACAGGCTCAGACGTAGTGAGCACAGACAGATGATTTAATATTACGCAGCTCTAATGAGATTTGTTGTGTCAAGACTTATAGACTTTCTCGCTCCTCGCTGATCCCCTGCTGAACACATACTGCGAGCACTTTAACCATTCAGCGCCATTTTGATTCTACTAAACCTCTGATTTGTTTTGTGGGAGGCTGAGAAAAGGAGGATTTACCAATTCTTTATATATTAATAATTTGAACTGTGTGACCTCGACATGTCTGGCGTTAGTTTTAGCTGCAGGTAAGTTAATGAAAGAGGTCACAATGTGGCGTCACTGATCATTGGCCCTTTAGGCTGTTTCACGTAACTGAACTCAGTCTCTTGACAAGCTGCCGTGATCGAACAGAAACATTGGTCTTTATCTATGAATTTACTCATTTATAAGATGAGTAGCTGTTAAAAAACAACTGTTTAAAGCTCAAATAACTGCAGACTAATCATGAGTGAAAGCACATTATCTAAATACATCCTTTGTTGTTTTAGTTTCTATTCTAAGCCAAAGGAAAAACCTTGGCCTGAGATGAAAAGATTGTATGCAGAGCAGAGTAGCTGCAGGGCCGGTCCTGGTGCAATTCTGCTAAATTTAGCCTGAGCAGTCCCGAAGGCAACAGCCCAGACTGAAAAACTGCAAACTGAGCACGAGTCCACTGATGGAAGATTTCAGCCCTCTGCGTCCTCTGCAGCCAGGCTGGCCGGTGAGGTGAGACCAGGTGAAGTGCGTCGCTTACCGTGAGCCTCTTGGTGGCGTCCACTTCAATCATACCGCGCAGGAGATTCTGACAGTCTGGAGGGATGAAGTGAGGCATGTGGAAAACTCCCAGCTTCACCTTCTCCAGAAGGTTCCTCAGGTTGTCATCGTCGAAAGGCAGAGCGCCCTGGAGGAAGAGGAGAGGAGGAAACATGTCGGTCGCTGTTTATTTGACACTTTGGTGTAACGTGTCACCAAAACATTTCCATCTCTGTATCTGGCTATTTAATGTATATACATCACTCAGTTTGTGGAGATGCAACAAAGAAGCAAATAACATGTATTAAAAATGAGAAACCGCTCACAAGACTCCCCTTCAGTCTGTTTATTAACCTCTGAAGATGAGCCTATAAGAGTGCAGAGTGCAGTGAACATCTGCTAGACACCAAACAGAATCACAAACTAATATCATCTAAGTCTAATTTTTGATCCATTATTTTCAAATCTTCTAATATATTCTGTGTCAACGTGGCCTGTGGCTGTTGAGAGATCTCAAACACCTGCAGGCCTGAACACCTGGAGGAGGTATCAACCTGCCCCGTCAGACCAAACGACACACCGACATCCTGCTGTCGCCGTGTGAGCAGCCTGTCAGGTGTTCAGGTCTGGAAGCAGTTTGGAATCGGTCATCAGAGTCGGTGATGATGAAGCCGTTTGTATCGCAGCCAGCCAGCCGGCTCGGCCTTTACTCTCCAGCTGGGGAGCGCGCTCAGTGACGTGGTGACCGATACCATTTCCTCCTCAGTGAAAAGGAGGCAGGACGCAGCCAGATGGCCGCCGACACTGTGTGTGTAATCAAAACAACACGAGCGGAGAGATTTATCTTCACATGATGACTGTGTTCTGAGCTCCATCTTAATCAGGAGAGGAACGTGCCCGCGTGCACAGAGTACACCGACAAACAGTCATTTAGTCAATACTCACTCGTCACTGTCGCATTATGTTGCTGCTGGAATGAAAAGCCTTTGTTATTTATGTGATGTGCATTTTTGTGTCACTGTGTGTGCTACACAGCAACATGAATAGCTCTAATGTATACACAACACACAACTGAGGCACTGGAATATTTAAAGGGGAATGTCTTATTTTAAAAAGGGCCCATATGTTAATGTGAGAGCACTCATTTATGGAAGATATTCCCAACACGCTGTGTAAACTGTTGCCCTTCATAATGATCTATGTCAGTGTTCTCTGATCCAATATCCCTTCTGACAGAACATTATTTGTCCGTACCAACCAAATAAAAAAAATCATTCAGATGACAGTTTTCTTATCTGCTGACTTTAAGACAAAAATATTTCTGTCATATGAGGAAAAGATCAGGCTCACGACTAAACGAAAAAATATATTGACAGTTTATCGCAAACAGGTTGCAAATAACGTCACACTACACTCGAGAGCAGTCGCCAATTAACTTACTTTCAATCGAAAAATCCCTGAATCAGCACAACCAACCAGAAATTGTTGAGCTATTTCACTCAGTGTTGGATGAACAACGATGTCCAAACCGTCTATCGACGATTCACAGTCCAACTAGCAACTTTAGACATGAGAATGGAGTTGGAGACGACATCTACTGGCTTTTATCTGCATATGAATGCAGGAAATTTTAAAAAAAGAAGCAAATGAAAAGCTAAAATGGTGTCAGACAACAGCTAGAGCGGTCCTCTTTTGCTCGCCACAGGGACTGTTTACCTGCATGTAATCAAAGCCCATTCAGATGTAATTGACCGACTGCAAATGGAAACCAGAGTGTTTCGATACAAAAGCCCCACAAGTCCCTTAACTACAGATGCCAATCATCTGTCAAATCTGTCAGATGTTCATAGAAAGATGACAACACTGAGACAAGCTGGATGATAAAGCCATGTTAGTTGTGGCAGGGTTTCATTTCTGAGCTTATTTAATACATAATGTGGCTTCAATGTTTTATTGTCCACAACATGTTTCATCTTCAATGTAATCCCAGCTGGTGTGAAAACAAAGAGATGGTTGTATAAGAACAGACGCGGTGGTCTATACAGTACGTCATCCACGCTTTACTCACACACCAGTGAAGTTTGAAAAAGCAGATGTACAAATGTTATATAACAGCGTGACCTTCAGTATCAATAATAAACCTTCCTGTCACAAAGTGTATTTGGATGTTAACCTTTAATTTCCAGGTCGAGTGATGGTGTCAGGTAGTTTATTTTGTGCTGAAACACTTCAGTGACCTTCCTCACTACCTTGGATATTCTGCTGGGAACAACTGCTTCACACATAAAGAGTTCATTCAGCATAAATATTTGCCTCAGGAAACAAACTAGCAAATCACTTTTTCCTTCTCTTTCCTCTGCAACGCTGCATCAAACCAGGAGAGTGAGCAGGTTCATCTGTGACTGCAGATTTTGAATTACAATACACCTGCAGGGAGGAATATATATATATATATATATATATATGAAACACATATATATATATATATATATATATATATGAATCCAGGATATACGCTGTAGGTTGACCAATGATGGTAGGGGTGTCGCAATATAGTAGATATAGCAATAATATCGTTATCGTGAATTAGTTTGGTCTGGATCATCTCTGATCATGTGGTTGTGATCAAGGGCTGCTGGAAGTTTTGCTTTCATCAAGAGCAACAGTAGATACACAGAAGAACAAATAACACAAGTCTCTTAAAATGATTAACTCACTTCAAACTAACTAATAACATTACTTATTTAAGCTGACTTGAATATTCTCAACAGTACAGCATCATACTTACAGTGTTATACTAACCGTCAGACTTAATGCAGATGACAGGAGACGTTAAAATCAGCACCACTCATTAACAACAGAACTGTTAGCTTCCATCCATCGTCACACAAGCTCGATCTGGTCTACTGTTGCTATAACTTCAGCTGAACTGTACTCAGCGCCCGTTATTATAATTTAAGCACCCAACTACCTTACAGCAA
The DNA here is from genome assembly GCF_965226575.1 of Pagrus pagrus. NCBI lineage: Eukaryota > Metazoa > Chordata > Actinopteri > Spariformes > Sparidae > Pagrus > Pagrus pagrus. Next base: position 37,052,057 of record NC_140185.1, on the reverse strand, counting down.
AATAACGTAAGTAATATAATATAATATAATATAATGCCGAACCGAGCCTCAGCTGGCCTCTCCACAGCCTTTAAGTTACTGTTGGCGCCACACAGAGGCACCGACCGTTCATTCAGCAGTTAAGCTAGCTAGCTAGCCGTTGTAGTTACTCGTTGTTTCCTTCATGCCTGTCACTGCTACCTTGTCTTACCTTCCATCTTATCACCGATGGTCTTTTAACGAGCTTTTAGCAGGGAGCTGCTGAAGCTCAGTGTGCCGATTAATAGGCAGTTAAACCGGGTTGAACACCTAACGCGGCTCCGCTCGTCTGCGGTGCCTCCGCTGTAAGCTAGCAGGTGAGTCCGCAGATTCGTGACTTTGCCATCTAGTTCCGGTGTTGAACCCAGAATACGTCCACAAACTGCCGCTCAGGTGTTTGGGTGTCGTTACTGTCCGCTCAGGGGGCTCTGATCGCTGCTGTCCTCCATTTTCGGAGCAAAACAGCTCAACGTTAACGTTAGCTTGTTTACTGAGAGGTCACTGGGGTCAAAGGTCAAGCTGATGTGAAGTGTTAGCGCGCCCCCTGCTGGATCTTAGGAGAACTACAACAAACAGCCTGATGCATTCAGGGACAGTTTGCTTCTTCAGCTCTTTACACTGTAAACACTATGATCTCCCCCTCCTGTGTATTATAAACACATCCTAAAAGTACTGGAGGAAACGCCAGAGATTATCATCACTAAACTTAACATTTAAAAAAAGGATAATTTTCTCAGTTTTGATCGTATTTTACTCAGATGCCTGCCTGATTATTATTTAAAATTATTATTATTATAGCACATCACTGTTCAGAAGGACAGTATTTGGCCAGTCTGCTTTCAGATAATACACCAAACGAGAGGGCACAAATAAAAAATATATATATTTCAAACAGGTTATTACAGCTCGGATATAAACTTTTCACCCCTCGTTCAGCCCTGACAGATAACACCACTCATGTTGACCCCACACTCAAGACGCTCAGTTTATCGGCTGCTGTCACTCACCACTAAAAGTGCAAACAGGATGACTCCACAGCTCCATGCATCTGCTTTCCTCCCGTCATACTTCTCCCCCTGGTAGAGACAGACAGACAGACAGACAGGCAGGCAGGCAGATAGACAGGCAGACAGGCAGACAGACAGACAGACAGACAGACAGATAGACAGACAGACAGACAGACAGACAGGCAGGTAGAGGACAGTCACATCATCAACTCTGATAGAAGTCTGTGTGCAACATTTATTCTGAGCCTGACAGCTTTGAGCCGTGGCACCAAACTTAATGTAAAAATTCACCCGTTTATGGAAATACCTTCAATGTAGGAGCAGCAATTTGTGATGCTGGCGGTGCTGCAGGAGTTACTTTAAGGATGAAGTGTTTGAATTTTCCTCTTTTCTGCTATGTGAGGTACATTAGTTCATCATTTGCAGCAGCGCTGAGATCTGAGTCTGGGGACGCCAGGAAACTACTCTCGTCTACAACATTTACATTTTAAAAATCAATTTTACTCTCAGGTTTACAGAAGAGTGTATTAACCGGTTCACAGAAGTTGTACTTGAGTAAAAGTAAAGATATTGTGCTTGAATATCACTTTGGTAGTATACTTACTACTACTACTACTTTAAAAGTAAATGTTGGTTATATTAACATACTGTCAGGGATTAACAGCCTGGATTATTATTGAATCCAATATCAAGCATTTTTCTTGTCTGATTTAGTTTTTTAGTTTATTATTTCAAATCTGATTGCCAATAAAATAAAATGTGTTACTTTGGCCCTCATGCAGCATGAAACCTGCAAAGTAACTAGTAATCAAATAAATGTAGTGAGTAAAAAGTACAATATTTGGCTCCAGATGCAGTTGAGTGGAGGTAAAAAGCTGCAGAAAATGGAAATAATTAAACTAGAAGTACCTTAAAATTGTACTTAACTACAGTACTTGAGGAAATGTATCTGGTGACATTATATCACTGTCATACCAAATAAATAGTAAAATACATTTGACCAAATATATATTGAATGAACATGCAGAGTCAGGATCTTTATGTGTGAGTGTATATTTAAAAAATGTCTGTCGAATTAAAAACTTAATGTATGTGAACAAAAAGTAAATGAGGAAGTCTTCATCTGCGTTGTGTTCATTAGATACAGGAACAGTAATTTAAGTCTGGTGTCCACACAAACTGAGAGACTGCACGAGGAGCAGATGATCTTTAAAGTGTGTTTAAAGTGTGTTTGAGCCCGGTGGAGGTGGACGAGGTCGGGACCAGAGAGACGAGTGCAGAACAGAGAGAGGACGAGCTGTGATGTAAGAGTCATTGTGGAGAGAGCCGGGCGGTCGCAGCTGCTTTTTACCGTATGAAAGAGAGAGAGAGCACTTACCCTGATAACCTCTGGGCAGGCGTAGTGTGGAGATCTGTGAGAGAGGCAAAGAGGCAACATTACACAACATTACACAACATGACACACTCACACAGGCGATCCTGTGAAGATGAGCCAGCAGGTGAACCTCTGATACGACGCTCTCTGCAGAAACATAAACCACTTTAACAGAAATCCATGAAAATGTAAACTTTTATTGCCTGATGTGGCTTATTTTTTTGTTGTTGCTGGCTAAGTGACTTTTACATAACATGAAATGGCCTCAATCCAAATTGTGGTGACGACAGCTCATCCTGTTGAATAACATATGACGGCATCCAGCAGTTTCCACCATGTGACACAACTTAAAGGCAAAAACCAAAAGTGGGACAAGTTTGAAATCATTGACTTAAAGGGACAGAACTCATTCTGGCTCCAGAAGTCACATTTACTGTTGCTGAACATTTTTAAAGCCGATAGTTTCCATTTATTTCCATAAAGTATTGAAATGACAGTAATGTTTCACACTATGAACAGAAGTTGTAATATATGCTTCTTTCTGCATCTACTTTATTACATTTCATTTACTTTTTACTCTATTACATTTTCTTCACAGTTCAATTTACTGTCTACAAAACAAATGTTCATCTCATAAAATATGTTTTGTTAAAGTAGTAAAATGAGCTGTAACATTTAAAAACTGTGCACAGTAACGTTAATCCAACATCCTGATGAAATAACACTGGGCCCTTTTATCTGCATGATAACTGTCATGCACATCATGTCGGTTACTTTTGATCATTTAAACACATTTAACAAATCAAACAGGACTTTTATTGGTAATGAGTGTTTCTTTGTCTGTCTGCCAAGTCTGTCCTGGGTTAAATTACAACACCACTCAAACATCTCCTGATAGATTGTGTTACAGCACAGAAATGAATTAAAGAAAATTAATTGCTGTAAGTGAAGAGAAAATCTATTCAGATTATTAAAACAGCATCGAACAAACCACAGAGCATAAAGTCACAAGTTTAAGATGCTAATGTCTAGCGAGCAGTTTTATTAGCAGTGTTATTCCAGAGTCGAGGATCAACAGCACAAACATGATCACCTTCATTCAGCCTGAAGCTCCTCAACACAACAACACAACAACACAACAAGTCTTTAGATGACAACAGGTTTGTCCATGTGACGTCTCATATGTGACTGATGGAGCCAGTGGACAGAAGTTAAAGGGCTCGATGTAACTATGTTTTAGTGTTTTACATGTATTGATCACTTTTATATTGTCAATATGTGAGCGTATTATAATGTGACGTGACCGTCCCCGTCTCTCTCGCTTCTCTACACAAGCCTGTGGACGATCTGTTGAAGCTGTTTTAGGCTGTTAACATAAACTAACCACCAGCTTCCAGGACAACACAGAAACTCCACAGATTCCTTTAAAGCTGCAGTAATGTGTGATCTGTGACCTTAAACAACTAGTTTGGTCCTTTAGTGAAATAGTAGCTTCACCTCAGTGGAGACATCCTGCATTTTAGAAGTATTTATTAGCGAAGATCACTTCGGTTGTTCTGTTGGACAGAAATCGACAGTTTGACTTTCAGACTAGATGATAAATAAAGAGCTGAGGTAATGAAGGAGGAAACTGAGGACTGTGGTTAAAGTTAAATCAGTAACGGGTCACGACTGGAGCTTCGGTCATACAGTTGAAACATGCAGCTGATTCTCTGAACGCGTCCTTCGTCACACGCTGAGCCGACTCAGATCTGTGCTCAACAACCACGGAGTGAAAACACTCGTCTGCTCGTCCTCTGTGTGGATCCATCACAGCAAATGAAGCAGAGAGCGCCGCTCTTGTAACGGCGCTTCCTCCAAACACACAGAGTAAACACACTCCATCATCGGCAGCATCACACCTCATTATGTTAATGTATGTAAAACCAGTCGATGCGAACTATTCAAACACACACTGGTGTCAGAACATCAGAATATACTAACTGAGATCTCATTACAGCAGAGCTAATGTTCATCCTTCCTGCTCCGGGCGACGTGTCCGAAGTGACATTTAATAAATCCCATTAACGTCACATGAAGAGTCATCTGACTCGTTGCTCACGCCAGATATTTACAGGATCCATCAGAGGTTCTTCATAAACACTGTGAGCATCAGTGAAGTATGGAAGAGCGATGTGGCAGATGGACACAGCTCCGCTCTGACGTACTGTGACGCTCTCAGGATGTCTCGGCACCTCTCAGCAGTGATCACGCTGCTGGTTTCAGGTCAGGAGATGTCTGGCATTTGGCTGAAACTGGGCTGAATATGATCCTGACGAGAGCAGGATGAGCCCAGGACCAGTGCACACAGGTCCAACAGACAGATAACTGAACAGCACCGGCGTCTGTGTTGTCTGAATTATAATAAAGACGGATGAGTAACTGTAAGCAGAACATTTTGTTCAGTAACTCCATCCTCTTCTCTTCCTGTGTGCCGTGTTTCTGAGGAGCTGGAGGACTCGTCTTCAGCTCTTCCACATGACCGACTCCATAAAACACTTGTTGGCCCGCGGTTAGCTGTGGTGAGCGGGACACGTCGGACCGGCCTGAATCCTGCAGAGCTTCATAAAGGCTGAGAAACAAACAACCGGGAGCTCACCAATGAAAGGATTTCATTCAGAGCAACAGCGTCTTTACACAACAGCTCAACTCAGGAAAACACACATGTGGCTAAAGGTCAGGACTTCTGAAGCTCCACTAATGAACTGATTCATTAACAATAGATGAAATGGCTGTTTGGCCTGAGCTTTCAGCCTCTCTTAGCTTCTAATTTTAGCACTTTTCCTGTCGGCTTCAGTGTTAATGTTTCCAGCAGCAGGTGTTTGATAAACTCACTGTGCTGTACACTGCAGCAGCAGACAGCTGACAGACGCAGTTACACATGAGCTGCTGAACAAAGTGGAGCATCCAGCAGATAAAGAGTCAGATAGTGGAGACCAAAACTAGTAAAAATGTAACGCCTTGTTTCCACAAGTCCACTCATTCCTCCAGCACCTCCCTGATCACCTGTGTTTGCAAAACGAGAGCAGGTTCTCAGTGTTGAGTGTGAAGAAAGGTTGTCAACACAAAGACGAGGATGAAAACAGGATAAAAAAGAAATCAAATCAAGATGAAGAGGACGCAGGTTACTCACCCACAGCTGGTCTCCAGCAGACTGTCCCCGACCTGCAGAGACGCCATGCCAAAGTCTGCTATCCTGATGTTGTTCTTCTCGTCTAACAACAAGTTCTCCGGCTTCAAATCTCTGTGGCTGCAGGACGACAGGACAGGAAACAGAAGAGAGAGACCGACATGATGATCTGAGGTCAAAACTGATGAAACAACGACCGTCCTGACACCCCGAGTCCGTCGATGTCCACAGTTCTGGAGCTGAAGAAGCTTCTCAGATGACATTTCACTTTACACTTCTAGATAACAAGTCTCACTTGTTTCCCATCCGCTGTCATCGAGGCGATCCGTTTTTGTACTTCAGTTTCTGTCTGTGAACCGTGGGACCATTTCACTTAGCTTTGAGTTTTATATAAAATAATAAGTGAATCCAGCGGCTCCTGACATCTGCGGGCACTTTGCTTTTATGCTTGGACCTCTGGAGGGAGTGTGGGCGAAACAATTAGTCTTGAAAGACTTCAAACATCAAGTATGTTTCTGTGGTAAAGGCGACCTTATTGCAATTCAACTATCAAGAAAGGAGGTCCGAGTCAGTATCAGAATTACCCTTTTACTCATAATGACTGAGGGAAATGAAACCAGTAGATAAGAGCTCGACTTTAGTCGTGTGTCTCTTTGGATCATCCAGGAAACTCGGCACAGAATAAATCTGCTTTTCAAAGCTAAACACTTGACGTCTAATGCCGAGAGTCAGGCTGAGCGTCTTTGATGTGCAGTTGCTCTTAGATACACAGTGTTGAAGCCGTGTGTGGAGGAACTAAAGGTGCTCCCGGAGATGAAAAGAGATGAAGAGGAGCTGGACGATCTGAAGTCGCCCCCGGCAACAGCTGATGAGGAGAGAGGCTGAAGAGGAGGAGCAGGAGGGAACCTGTTGTTCAGTCATCACAACTTCTTAGAAAATAAACTCTGCTGCCTTGAAGTGAAGAATATTTTGATCATTTCCTCTTTATATTGAATTTGTTTAAATAAATATAAGTTGATGGAAACACAGCGTCTCTCTCTTTGTGTCTGATTAAACAGCGCTGCAGATTTTTACACCTGCTTTCCCACAAATTGGATTTCAGATGCAGTTTCCTGTGTTGCAGCGGTCGTCGTTCAGCAGCGATAAATCACGAGCAGCAGCCATTTGTGTAAATTTGCATTGTCCCCCACGCCCATAATTTGTGCCTCCACACAGGAATACATTGAAATACATATTTTACGAGCCTGCAAATTTTCAGTTATGACACCTTTTTTTGCATTTTACCTGCACAAAGTATTCACTGTTAAATGTCCAAAGAAGGCCTCCAAACCCTTCCTGAAAATCCTCCTGTGTGTTTTCTAAGAAAGTACAATTTTGGAATAATTGTGCTGTCGTATGCAACAGAACCTCCTGAACCTCACAAAGATAAAGCTGCTCTGCTCTCTCATTATTCTGAGTGTGAAGGTAACGAACCATATAGAGTGGCTGTGGCAGAAGTCCAGGGCTGAGATGATCTGTCTGAAGAACTTTCTGGCCTCTTTAGGTGTTAACCGGCCCTTCTTCACCAGGTAGTCGAACAGCTCTCCTCCGGACACATGCTCTAGCACCAGATACCTGCACAGGAAGAGAGAGAAGACGGGTCAGACATCATAAAGTCCACTAGAACCAGTATGAGCAGCAACACATAGTAAAGCTCTGGAGGAGAGAGTCGGTGCAGATCCAGACCGCCTGGAGGAATAAACACCTGGAGTCTCATCAGATTCTGTTCTGATCCGGCGGGAGGAGAGCTCAGATTACTTTTTAACTTCTGGGATTAAAAAGTGGATTTATCTTCACTCTGTTTATCAGCCTGACTGCAGCAGTGGTCTGTAATGTTGACTGCTGACTGGAGCTGGAGGAAAAATGGACTTTACTTCATGAATGTAACGTTACAGAGAGGAGAATAAACACAGATGATCCTGTGGTCGATGAAAATCTATCTGACGTGTTTTCAGACACAGATGTTCTCAGACGAGGTGTTTTAAAGTTTTCTTCACGTTACGTTTCGTCTCGTTCTCCGACTTCCTCTCTGACTCTCTGAAGTTACAGCGACAGACGACCACACAGAAACAAACAAAAGTACACAACTCAACAAAACATAGAACAAAGGTCTAGTTGTTTTTTAATGCAGAATTCTTTCACATTATATCTTTAATTGTCATTATTAAAGCCTTTGACCTTCAGCAGGTCCTTCAGATAGAGTTCACTTTATTATTTAATCATGAATAAGTACAAGTGATCGAATGTGCAGGATTCTTTTGTTTCATGAGAGTTTCAGATCTGATCTCTGAAACCTGCCGTCATCAGATCCACCTCAGTCCACACAGACAGTAAACATCCTCAAATCCTCTGTTTAATTTTCCCTCAGACTGAAAGAGGCATTAATGAAATAATTGAGTCGTAAACTACAGAGTATTTGCCTACGACGTGTTGAAGTCGCCGCAGTGCATCCGTGCAGAATGTAAATCCTTGAGAAAATCCCCGACCCGTGTTGGTTTGTGTGCCTGTGGTTTAAAATGTTTTATCTCTCTCCTCCGTTCGTTTGTCTGGGAGACATCTCTGATCCTCGGCCTCCTCCTGCAGCCCGCCGTCCCCACGGACTGATTTATTAGCAGATTAAGGGATCTGCTCAAGCGTTTCCCTGTCGGCGCTATTTAAATTAGAAACGCGTTCGCTTGTGATTTGTGAGTGTGAAATCTTTCTCCCGCAAACTGTTTGCATGCACGATGACCATCCGTCCCTGTCCTCGCAACATTAAGAAAACAAATTCCTGCTCCGTTCGTCGGCGGAGCCTTTATCAATTATTGAACAGCGCATTAAGTCGTGCCACTGGAGCACGGCCGCCACATGCAGTAGATTAATGTATACAACAGAACAGGGATATACATTAAAGCTGCACAGTCAGAGGGGGCGGGGGGGTTAAAGTGAGGGGGAGCCAATAAAATATTGAACACTTCAATAAAATCCAGAGCTCGAACTGCTGCGTGGAGCGAGAGTGATCAAGCGAGAGCTGTCGACAGCAGAGCGTCATCCAGAGACACGCTCTCATCTTCAGATCTGATCAATGTTGTTTTTCTGGAGGCTGAAATTTGATTTCTCCTCATATTCAGTCAGAAGAAAACACAGTGTGTGATTTCTCTCATTTTTTAACATATATTTTAACACCATCTCAGCCTCGAGCTTCCAGCAGGTCCGACTGACCTGAGGACCAGAAACGTTGATGCAAGACTTGATTCTCGATCGTGTCAGTGCCAAGCGATCATCAGCTACTTAACAACATGTGTGAGAGCTCAACACGCTGTCAGGTTTACTACCACTACTGTAGTTAGCCCAGCTTGCTAACATTAACACAGACCAGACGCTACCTTTCCCTCCCTTCACCTGAACACAAATATCTGAACTTTCTCCTCCTCACGTTTCCAAAACAGGCTCGTTACTTTAGTTTTAATTATTATTTTAAACTTTGAATTCCTTCAACAAATGGAAATACTCTACACGTCTTGTGAATCACTTTTTACACGTCCTCAGCCTGATATATTTGGTGTTTCTCTCCCCTAGAAGCTCAGAGGAACGTTCTGAGTGTTTGAACGTGGATCTCAGCCTGGAGGTTTGGCAGAGTTTGTACATATAACTGCAGCTGGTCCAACTACATATTTCCATTACACATGTTTCTCTTTATACAGCGAATTAAATCTGTTTGAGACCCGGCGGCGACTCAAAAAATGAAGTTGTGTGTTGAATCTTAAATTAAAGGAGTGATGATGTGGCACTGACAGCACTTGATTAATGTTAGGTCAAGATTATGGTCTGTAGTAAGACAGAAAAAGTCAGTAATGAGATGAGACATAACATTTTTAATTATCGTCTAAGTGGAATCTCTGCTGACCTTAACCGAAGTGCTTTTAATGCCTAAACTGAACCACAGACAACAGCCTGGCCTGATAATCCTGCACCTTCTACGCCTCTCATCCACCTCAGCCGCCTCTGAACATCGTCCGGGCAGCGATTATGTTGTTCAGCACAACAGTTTCATTAGAGCCCTGCAGATATAACAGATATATCTGTACTGGTGCATGTGTTGCCAAATTTGCGCCAATCTGAAAACTGTTACAACTAAAATATTTTTGTTTTTGAGATTTTAGTGCAGAAAAAGATGCTTTCGATATTTATAATTATTTTAGTCCCGGTGAGTTTAATGTTTCTGTGCACTGATTTTATTTTACACAAAGTTCATTGTTCAAACTGTAAAATATGTCTCTGTTAAATATCTTTGTCTTCGTCTGAGAATACATTTAATACCTATATCCGAATGTTTTTACTTCCTGATATCAGCATCAGCACACCGATACATACAGGGACAGGGTTGGATGCCGTTGCTCACAGTGTGAATGCAGCGTTCACCTGGACAAACATACTTACAGGTATTTCTTATTTTCGTAGACGTCATGCAGCTTTAAAACGTGGGGATGCTCTATGAGTTTCAGGATGGCTATCTCCCGCTCCACCTGCAGAGAAACACAGAAAAAAAAAGAAAATTAGTTTTACCACGAGACGTGAAAGAGATCAGCTTCATTTACAGGACAAACACGGACACACAGTCTGAAGTTAGGTCAGCCTCGTTTACTTATAAAACCTGAAGGTCTGTTTGTTTTAAGGTCGGCTCTGATGCTGTTGTAACAGATTTCAGTCTTCAGTAGGACCCAGTGGGCCACAGACAGAGAGGGGAAGTCAAAAAGAGCAGCAGACCAACACATCATTAGTTTCCTTTCATGTGATTTGTTGACAAGAACAAAAATATAATAAAAATAACTCCTAACTGATGTGGCAACAGATCCTGATCTCCTGTCACAACAGGATTACATCAATTTCAGCCTGCAGGCTCAGTCAGGCTGCAGGTGAGTGTCATGATACGGAGACTAAAGTGTCTGGACGTACAGATGCTGCCTGCAGCTGTTTCACTGCTAACCTGCCTGCTGCGCTCTGGATTTACTGCCAGTTGGCACCTCGGCCGGCCGCAGGGTGAACTGAGTTTAGACACCATCAGTCAGACGTGTTATTAAACTGCACCTCTGAGATCACTCTGTCAGCTGTGTTTTTGTAATTCCTGTGCATAAAAAGGCCACAACGACACAAAGATGACGTCAAATCAGGTTATTTCAAGCACAAAGTTTCAAGCAGAGTCTGATGCAGAAAATGTTCCAGGCTCCGAATCAAAGACCAAAAGCATCTTCACAGAGCTCAGATCCTGCTCAAAGCCGGGAGGGAAGTTATTTTATTTTCACTTTCAGCCCTGAACATTTCTGACTGGTTGAGTATGTGATGCATTTTATTTCAAAATGCCACCAGTTTTTAAAACCTGCAGTCGATAACAACTTTGTTTTTTATTCATTGTGCTTTGCCGCATCACATTATGGATGGACTGACAGCGTTGTTGTGATGATGACGATGATCTTCTTCAAGTTCTTTAGAGGCTCAAGGAACCTTTAGTTCCCTGAAAAGCAGAACAAGTCCCACGAGAAAATAAAATACAATGATGAGTAAACTGATAAGTACAGAGAGCCGGCCGGCAGAGAAAGCTGAAGATCACATACTTTGTTTTGATTCTCATCTTATCGTTCTTCAATTTGATATTTGATTTGAGGTTGACCTGTTGAGTGTTTCACAATAAACCACCAATCCATGTTCAATGCGTTTCCTTTAATCACCTGCCAGATTTCAAGTTTGCTTGCTGTGTTCGACACTGAGTTTGTCGAGAATCAGTGCAGAAACAAAAAGTGGAGCCACTCATAAAATCATATCTTTTGTAGAAACTCAAGAAAAGAACAAGACAGCAAACATGTTGTCTGTTGTTTTGTAAGAAATGCAGTGATGGAAATAAGTTAACTTGTCGACATACAAGGAGAACTGTAGTCTGGATACCCGACCCCAATCCATCCACTAAGTTTTAGAAATGTGTTTCAGGCTCTGGGTCCGGTCACTTTAAATGAACCGGTGCTTTCAAGTGTAAAACTAAGTGATATTAAGCGACGGGTCTACAGTCTGGCTGGTTCAGATGTCCTGTCCTGTGCAGGTGAGAGGCTGTTTGTTACTCTTCAGGCGGCGAACATTAACCGAGCCGGGCTCGAGTCAGGTTTGGATGTGAAAACTTTAACATGAGAATCGTTCTCTCTCAGGGTATTCCAGTCTTCTTCATCTGGTAACTAAAGCACGGCCCACGTTTTCTGATTACGCTAAGGAAACTCTAACTTACACTAACTTTAAGAAGGAGATGGGAAGAGTTTCAAGTTGATAGAAAACCACCAGCAATATCGTGGTTCATCACAGGAGCCCAGGTTATTCTGCCAGAGCCAGAGAAATGTTGACAGATGTGGAAGAGACCCACGCAGCTGAGCAGTTTGCTGTGAGTCGACTTACAAACTTAACAGCTCTTAAATTCATATTTCTTAAACTCTTCCCAGCACACGTCACTGCAGCGCCCCGTGTTGACTCACTGCTGAAGGTCAGAGCAAAACCAAACAACAACCAAAAAAACAAATCAAACTGAACTTTGCACATATGAACAAGTTTTAATACTTAACTGATGAAGAGAAATCAAATGGAAGTTGAGCCAAAGCATCAGGCAAATGTGTGTGTTATCTAGATAAGTTGGGTAGGAGGCAGAGTTCAGACACTCGGCTGCTGTTGAAAGTTAAATCCAAACTACTGATGTTTCCACCACAGAAGCCACTTTATCGATATCAGCTTGTTGAAAATGTCGGATCAATTCTACACGTTTATACTGAGAATCGATGAGGCGAACACTGTGCTGGCGTCAGAGGGGATCTATACCACAGGTAATCAAACTGATCCTTCGCTGATACATCCTATTGATTTCGGATCCTCGTCACTGCTGGGCTTTAAGCTGCCGAACACACAAACACCATCACTCATCTGTCAATCATCGGCCTCCGATCGCTCAGTCAGTCCTCGCGACTCTGAGTCGTCCTCTGGTGTCCCCGCTCAGCGCTGATGTGACGGGTCAAACGCAGGACAGAAGACACCACGAAAAAATCATTTCATTTCCATCAAAGACGCCCGTCTTCAAAGGTCTGTCATGGCGAGTGATGGCGGCTGGCAGCAAATAAATAATGAAAGACTTCCCTTTAATCTTTGGCCCAGCAGCCTCCCAGACCGGGTCTGTCACACCAACTTCTCCCTCCATCGCTCTCATCTCCCAACTCTTCTCACGAAGATGAAGAGGTCGAAGAGTCAGGAGAGAAACGTTCAGATCAAATGATGACTAAAGATCTTTGAGGGCCTGCTGGAGGAACTGAACAAGTGAATGGCGATGATGGAATAGCTTCGATATGCTAATATTAGCCTTGAAACTGAGGTCACCTTGTTAGAAATACCACACAATACAAAACCTCGAGTGCTTTAACCTGCTGCAGGGACGTACAGGTGTGCTCCAGCACCCTGTGACATCACTGGTGGGTGTGGCTACAGGTGCAGCAGAGCGCAAATCACTGTGTCAGCATGTTGTTTAGTTACTTTAGAAAGTTCTGTTCATTTATCTACAGAGTTCACACAGTCCTCTGAACCTCTAATTCAGTCTTTATGTTATTTTCAGCCTGTTCTGATGTTTTTCCTTTAATGTCGAACTTTATGTTGTTCGTTTTAAAGGAGCAATACGTAAGAATATTAGTTAAAACATTCAGAAATTAACGAGAATTATCAGCAGAATGTGAAGATATAACAGTTCTGACGTTGTTTCAAACACGTCTTTGTTCCAATATACAACATTCAGCCTCACTAGATGTCAGGAAACAACTATGAGCTATGTAAAGATACAGTGGAGTAAAGACGCCCTGAGTAGAGCAGAGTGGCGTCACACTCCCTCGCTGTGTGTTATTATTATTATTATTATTATTATTATGAAGCTTCTCTGTTTTTGTCTCTGAGCCGGTCTGGCCACGTGTGCATGGAGGAGCCCCTCTCTTCTGAACCCAGTGAGCAGGGTTCTGTGTTCTGACTTAAGCCACTTTTGGGGACAAACACCAGAGACATGAAAACAGGTCTACCTGACCTTCAACACTTCAACAGTAGAGGCGGGCAAAGCGCAGACTCTGGCTGCAAGAGTACATCTAATTAATTTTATCCTGATTCATTAATTTTAACCCGAACAAGAAGACATTTGCGCCCTAACTCTAATGAAGTACAGCAGCCAACACTGTGTCCTCTGGTTCTGACTCGACTTTAACACAACAGCATTAAGCTGTAGTTTCCCAGGTGTGACACTTTCCCACCGGCAGGTGAACACAGTGACTCATGTCTGCTGCAGGTGCTTCGGCTCGTCCTCCTGCTTTCAGATCTCATTAGCCTCTGATTCATCTGCTCACATCAGCGAGAGCCGACACACACGGCAGCACGGCAGAGGCTAATTAAACACATGTACAAGGTAAACAGACATTCAGCCTCCCCTGACCTTCACACATGAGCGGTGACGGCGACGTTTATTAAGCTCCATTAAGACCCATACGGTTTTTAATGTGCAGTAATAAAAGTGCATGTGAGAGGAGGGAAGGAAACACGAGCCGAAACATAAACCAAGACTCAGGTCTGACCCTCCTCGAGGTAACTCAGCCCACAGATCTGTAATTGTCTCAGTTGCTGTGATCTCCTCTGAATCCAGCGTTCACCCGCTCACCTCGTCCTCTCTGTTGAGCCGATTAGCATAAATGTTAGCAGCTGTGTTCGCTTTCATTAAAAAGGCATTAACATATAAGCTTTTATCAAGTTAAGTCAAGCATAATGGACTCTAACGGACAAAGAAGAAATACTTGATACATTAATATAAGACAATTATTCATTCATTCATTCATTATCCGTGTCTGCTGATCCTCTGCAGGTTCACAGGAGGCTGGAGATCTCAGCTGAGCCGCGGGGTGAAACACTGGATTTAGAGTGACATGCAGAGAACATGGATGCTCCTGCAATAACCAGCCACATCATCAGCAGTTCATTTTATAATCAATAAGATGAAGTGCTGACTCTGAGGTGGGTGCTGAGGTGTGATTCCTCCACGTATTTTTACTTCCACCTATGATTTTCTGACATGTAAGCAGCGACGATGAAGCCGAGGGTGAAGTCAGGCAGCTGAGGAAGATTGACGGGGACGTATCCGAGACGATCTGCCGTGTGAACAGTGACTCAGGCCTCGCAGCACTAAATGGCTTCAGAGTGAGTCAATACTGCGACACACCTTCTCAACACCGACTGACTCATTCAGTGAAGGAGGGATCAGAAACACACTCCTCCAGCTCTGTAAGCATGGCCTCTGACACACACACACACACACAAATGTAGCATCCAGCATCATCTGAGTGATGTAACATTTCCTGACAAGAAGTCACATGGCCTGTTCTGCTGCATCAGAGAGCATAAAGGAATATTCCACTATTAATTACTCAAAAATTGCTCCTTCCACTTTTAGGGAACGCGACTGTCAGCAGATACAAAAGAGACCAAACTACGCACAACACTCTATAAAGCCTTCATGAATCTAGTTACTTTTGTTCGTCACTTGCAGCCAGCATCAACAAGTTGAGAGCAACTTGTAAAATTCTTGTTCAATTTCAAAAACGAAAACTCAGTCATCGTCTCCTCCCTCCATGCTGATGGAAAGTCGGGTGAAGTCTCGTAGTCCACCAAACATTTCAGCTTCACAGTAAAACAGAGTTGCAGCATTCTGCTGAACAGCTGAAGCAGCTGGAGACTTGATTTAAAACGGAAAAACAACCAAAAAACATAAAATGGCTCCAAACAACTCGTCCAGAAGTCTCCAGAAGTGATTTAAGAAGACGTTATTTTCACACTCAGTGTGCGGCCGAGCTCGTGCACTCACTTCAGACGAGTGCACGCTAACACTTTTAGCTTGTGAAGATTTTGGCTCAAAAAAGGGTGTAAATAACGTCTTTTTAAAACCAATTTCAGATCTCAGGACTTCTCGAGAGACATTTGATGCATTTTTTTGGTTGTTTTTCTGTTTTAAATCAAGTCTCCAGCTACTTCAGCTGTTTAGGAGAATGCTGCAACTCTATTTTGTTGTGAAGCTCCAGAAATGTAGGAGCTGATGACTGGATTTTATTTTTTTGGGTGAACTGTTCCTTTAATGACACTTTGGTGATAAAAGGGTGACAAATGTTAGTGTTTGAAGCATAATGAGTGTGTGGATGAATAAAAAGCTGTTTGTGTCTTCGGTCAGGAAGCAGAGTTACAAGCGACGGGAGTAATCAGGTACCAGCATGATGTTTGATGTGTAGAGCGACAAAGTCTCAAAATAAATGAAAATTAAACACAGAAAACACTTTAACATCTCAACCTAAGTGCCTCGGGGTCACCCTGATTGATTTCTCAACTGAAGCCTAATTGAACCCGCTTCTGACCCCTGGTGTTGCTCTGTTCACACCCTGCTGATGTTTTCCTTCAGTCCATCGAGGGGCTCAGAGCTCCTGACTCATGCCAACAACCTCCTCCAGTCAACGCCTCCACGCGTGATAGCTCCTCTTAATGAATTATGAGGATTGACTCTGGTTGTGGCGCGCTGCTTCCAAATCCCTATTTAATTGAAACATGATACAGAGCTGAGGGGCACGAGGGGTGATAAATTGGAACATCCGCTCGGTAATCAAACCGCCATCTGTTGCCATGACGTCTGGGCGATCCTGGAGGAGAGGAGGCGAGCTGAGGAGGAGAGACCGGCCCCGCTCCGGTATCCAATCACCGTCAGACGGCGGCGCCGCAATCAGGCGGCTGCTGTGGACCGCTTCGTGTGATTTGGCAGACGAGACAGAATATTTTATGAAGCAACACAAATCCATTCAGAGGACGACAGGAAGAGATGGTCTGTGAGGAAAGGAGGAGAGGAGAGGAGAGGAGAGGAGAGGAGAGGAAAGGAAAGGAAAGGAAAGGAAAGGAAAGGAAAGGAAAGGAGGAGAAAAAGCTGGAAGAAAAGGTAGAAACAGATCGGACAGGTCAGGGGCAGGTCAGGTCAGGAAAGCAGAGCAGAAGTCTTTATTTCAGCCATCAGCTCAGCCAATCAGCAGGGAGCGTCTCCTCAGCCTGTCCAGCTGCGGCTGCTGCTGGGGCTGCTGGGTAACGACCAGGCGGCGTGCCCAGTTTGTTCCATTCAGACGTCTGGTGACGAGTGTGATGGAGCCAGCAGCCTCCTCAGAGTGTGACTGACATCACAGAGAAGGATCATACAGAGGACGGACGGACGGACGGACGGACGGACGGACGGACGGACGGACGGTGTGACGAAGAGCAGATTAAGGTCAGTGGTGAATCATGGGAAAAGGGCAGATGCTCTCTTCTGTGGTGGATTGCAATCAGTATCCTTTCACTCATCTGTCATCTGCTCCGTCACCACTCTGTCACTCAAAGGACGTCTGCAGTGACGAAGTCCAAGACGACGAGAAGTTCAGCAGGTAGAAACACACTGAACGACACAGCTGAGAGCCTCAGTTCCCTTCA
Source organism: Pagrus pagrus (assembly GCF_965226575.1). NCBI lineage: Eukaryota > Metazoa > Chordata > Actinopteri > Spariformes > Sparidae > Pagrus > Pagrus pagrus. The sequence goes on along the minus strand of NC_140185.1, from coordinate 37,034,935 downwards.
CTGACAGTAAAAATAAAACTATCTCTGGAGTTGTGGCCATCATTTATATCAGTAATAATAACACTGTACTGACTGTTGTGAAGTTGAGACTGTGCACTGATTGTTTTATCTTTCTACAGACTCATTGCTAGAAAAGAAGAAGTTTAACGGGACAACAACAGGATTTTTAGAAGAGAAAGTTAAGATGATCTTAAAATAATTAACAAACACTCTGTTGTAAACATCCATGACAGTTTACAGACAGACGTCCTGCTTCAGATCTGTTTGGTCTTCCTGTGCATCGAGGGATCGTTACCGAGATTTCAGCTGCGTTCACTTTTAGTTTGACCTCCAAATAAAGTTAAAGACGTGGTTTGTATAAACTTGGATTGTTTACAGCCTGTCTGACTGCGTTTGACTTCTTTTTAGTGATGTATCCTGTTTCCAAGATCTCAGCAATTGTGCAATACAGCTTATTGTTAAACTGTAAAATATCCTGTCTCGGTCACAAGTGATCAATATCTGAGGGATCATTGCAAAAAATGTGTGTTCATGTACAGATTCTGTGTATATTAAAAATATCTGCCAATATATTGATATCCACGTTTCCACTTCCTAATATTGGTTTTTGCATCTGGCTCAAATGTCCAGTCTCATTCAGGCTCCGTCTTTAACTTCAACGTGCGTCATCACCACAGAAAAAGGGAGCGTGTCTGCATTACGTCCACATCACAGCTGGTCGGAGCTGCAGATGATGAACATCCGTGAGCGCTGCAGAGTCCCCTGACCTGGGAATGAATCCCAGTTGAACCCTTTCACACTGAAGACATTAGCCAGATGTTTGTGGGTGATGATTTCTATCCAGTGTGAAGGGACTTAAACTGATGTGAACCAATTTTTCTGTGAAATGAAGCATCGTAAGCAGCTGAGGGTGCTTTAAGGAATATATTTCCCCCTGATGACATCATTAGGAGCTCTGACTGGCCAGCTGTTGCTGCTGGTCCGGCCAACCAGTGTCTCCTGTTGCCTCTCTGAGGGCTGCAACTGATTTTGAATTCATCATCACAAAAAACAATCTGATAATGTTTAAATGGGAGACAGGATTCATGAGACGCAGCATGACAGATACATTCATAAAAAATAATAATAATTTGAAAAACCTCTAAAGAAATAATCATTAATTCATCTTAACGCAGAATAAGTAATAAATAAATCTCATGATTTTATGATCCAGTCGAGCTTGTGAAGCGTCATTTTATTTTTTATACTTTTCAGTTATTTGATTTCAATCAAACACTGACACATTGTAAACCTCTATAATATAATTATGGCACAGAGTCCAGGCTGCACTCTGATTTCTGCTTTTCAGGAATAAACCCCTGAATTCACAGCTGATTCTCAGCTGATCGAGTGGAGTTAATATTCTCTTGAAAAGATGCCGAAGCTGTGAAGGAACAGCTGCTCCTGATACCAGAGTGGATATTTCTGTCATCAGGTGTGAAACTGAACATGTTGTTAAACACACACACACACACACACACACACACACACACACACTGAATCAACACAGTTAAGTCAGTATTGACACCATTAACACAAGCAGCCAGTCGTTGAGGAGATGAAATGAGTCCGGTCAGGCATGAGAGGGCCGAGTTCGACGTCTGAGGAGCTCAGACACACAATCAGCTGCACTTCAACTGGAAAAAGAGATTTAATCACACACACACACACACACTTGAGAGGCAGACACACACAGACACACACCCTCCCCCGCCACATGCTGTTCCTGTACTTTCATGGTTCCCTCAGGACTGAAGACACGGACGCACACAAATTCGACACTGACGAAGTCAAACTGTTGAAATTTCAAAATCTTTTACCACCGAGAATCACTGTGTTAAAGTACAGACTCACTGTGTTAAAGTACAGACTCACAGTGTTAAAGTACAGACTCACTGTGTTAAAGTACAGACTCACACTGTTAAAGTACAGACTCACTGTGTTAAAGTACAGACTCAGTGTTAAAGTACGGACTCACAGTGTTAAAGTACAGACTCAGTGTTAAAGTACAGACTCACTGTGTTAAAGTACAGATTCACTGTTAAAGTACAGACTCACTGTGTTAAAGTACAGACTCACTGTTAAAGTACAGACTCACTGTGTTAAAGTACAGACTCACTGTTAAAGTACAGACTCACTGTGTTAAAGTACAGACTCACTGGTAAAGTAAGGACTCACAGTGTTAAAGTACAGACTCAGTGTTAAAGTACAGACTCACTGGAGAAATGATTTAAGTATAGAGTAATGTGAGTTGTTAACAGTATAAAGTATAACGAGCTCATGACTGGCAGTTTCCCTCTGACTGTCAGCCGCTAACGCTAGCAGCTCTCCATCAGCTGCAGTGAATCTCTGCTGTAAATACCAGGTTTGACATCTGGCTGCCAGGCGAGGTGACGCCTCTGTAAGGTGCTGATCTCTGAGGTAGTACTGTGAATGTCAGGCTGCTCATCTCACCAGGAATCACACACACACACACACACACACACACACACAGATAGGAAGCTTGTTCAAGGCCGGACGCACAATCACATGTTCGCATAATAATGTGCACATTAGCACATGACAAAGGCGGAGGTCGCAGAGGGACGTGTGCCGTGGAGACTAGAATAAGTGAAAGATGTCAGAGCAGAAAGCTACAGCGAGCAGAGACCTCAGACCTGACGTGGAAACCTGCAGGATTTACTCTCGCACAATCTACATACTGTTAAACAAACAGTGTGTGCTGATGAGTGGCGTCTTTTTTGATTTTCAGTTGATGATGTTTGAGCTTCTGGAGGCTGCACTTGTTAACCACACTGCTTTATAATTTGTGTCTGACCATTAGGGTGTAAGGTTTCCCATGCACCGTGAAGCAGGGCTCGATCAGACAGGGTAACGATCGAGCGGTAAGCCACACGACCTGTTCAGTCCTTCACTGTGAAATATACTCACAGACCTGTAGCTTTTACTTTGGCAATCTAGAAGTAGTTAATATTCAGCCACCTGGTGAATAAACAACATCTCGATAAAAGATCTCTGTTTCTGATTGAGAGTAAGAGGCTGATCTGAGGAGAAATCAGAGCGATTACGAGCAGCTGGTTCAGGAGTTTCCCCTGGCTGGTTCAGGTTCATGTAAAGATGAGTCAGGGACAGTTTGACGATGACGTTCAGTGCTTCTCTGCTCTGAGTTGAATTTTTTTTTAACTCAAGGCATCCAGTGCGCTCCTGACAAAACATGAGGTGTTTCTGCTGTCTGAAACATGATGCACCCAGCGCGCACGAGTAGTGTGCAAAGTACTTACTGTCTACTGTATATAAAATATTATAAAATATCTGAAAACAGACGCCCCTCACTGCAAACACTGCGCTCTGACTCATGGGACCCTTATGCATTTGTTTTCTGGCGATATGTAGCCTAACTGCCAGAGTATAATGTTCGCAGTTAATGCTTCGACAAACCACAGAGAGGCCCAGATAACGTAGCTCATCACGTTCACATCAGATGCTTAATAGCATCAGGAGCTGAAGAGGTTGGCGGTGGAGTTATTACAAGCCACAAGGTTGCAAACAGCCGACCACAGTTTGACTCTTTGGGGACTTTTCCAGCTGTTTCAGTGGCGACCAAAACATTTCAAGCCAAATCATGAAGTTTTCCTAACTCTAACCACGTTTATGTGCGGAAACATAAGCAGAGCGTGAGCACAGTGTTGTGACGAGAGAGAAATAGAAAACTGAACCAAAACAAACGTAAAGTAGTAGTTCAGTTTTAACTTATCTGTGGTTTTGCAGAAACGTACTTAGTTACATTTATTCTGGTGAAAAACTGACATCAGGCTTCTTCCACCTTCGGTTCAGACAAGAGTTACTTAACAGGCGCGTGAACCACCAACAAACGCTGTCATTATTCTGCTGGAGCGTCTAATTTAACCCAGAAACATGAAGCACTTCTACTTCTAGTGTTTCTGGACGATGAGAGTTTAGTGCAGCCAACAGAAAAGCTTCAAGCCTTGTATATAAACTGAACCCCTCCGGGAGAAAGAAATGTATTTATATGGAAATGATTTGGGTTATTCCTTTAAAGGGCTCCATGTGTAACAATGGACAAGGGAAATGTAAATGTGTGTTGTATTGTGAACAGAGGATACATTCATATGCAAAACCTCAAAAGAAAACATCCGAGGCTGTACAAAGTTCAGGATAAAAGAAAGAAAAAAGTAAAAACCTGCCGCACGCTGAAAATGTCAAACAAAATGGGACAAAATGGGGTCTCCTGAAAATGCCAGCTGACGCAGGGGGAGCAGAGCAGGGCGGGCGTCATGTTTTAAACATGCAACTCCTCCAAATCCCCTCTGTTGTTTTTTTATTTATATATATTTTTGGGTGGCTGGTTAGACTTCATTGTGCGAGAACAACAAGGCCATAACTCAAGCCAATCCCTGCCTGTTGCCATGACGACAGGGCCTCACCATCCTCTAAAATAAGACCGAGGCGAGAAAGATTAGAGGAAGCTGCTGGGGCAACCCCCCAGACAGACAGACAGCCAGACAGTGGAGGGAAAGACTGGCATCGAACACAAAACAGAAGCATCTGCTACGTTCAGCAGCTCCATCCACATCTAATTAGAAACACAACAGGCTGAAGATCTGATGGAAAGGGAGAAAATAACAATACGTCAGTGTGTTGTGTTGTCATGACACACTTTTACTGATAAAATCCCCAAAAAGTTGATGGTACTGAAATCACTGCGACACAGAAATGTGACATGCAGTTTATCATTCACCATTTATCCAACTCTTAGTACGACTTTCCTTATTTTCCCATAATTTTGCCATTCAGAAGCTGTTGAGACCCGATATCAACATCTGTTCTGAGTGATCTGATCACAAGTGTTCAGCTCTCGGTCCATCGGTTCACACCTGACATCAACATGTGTCTTGAGTGGCCACTTGTGATCAGACCTCATTTCCCCGCTCTAAATGCAAATATCACATCACTGGGACAAACAGACGGGATGTTTTTTACACAAAGACAGAAAGAAGCTCATGGAGAACATTTGCCGAATTAACGAGACGGCCCAAATAATGAAGAGTTTGTCAGAGACAGTGTTTCACAAAGTTTATAAAGTCTCTCCTAACTCAACATCTCACAAAATGGCACAATTTTTTAAGGGAGTCTGGTGACTTTCTGTTACTGTTCACTGTATCTCTTTGTTTTCTGTTTCAGAACTGTTTGTCTGAACTGGATGTTTGTTTCCAACCTGACTGCAGATGTTTCCTGAAAATGGACAAAACTTCTATAATACACCGAGTAAGCCATGCTCACCCTGAGTGCTGGTGCTGATGTGGTCTGATCTGATTTGGGAAATCAAGCCAGCAGCCAATCAGCTCGCCTCTCTGACCTTTAGGTGCCACTGACATCTTTCAGAGCCTTGAAATTGACTTTTAAGTCATGTTGACAACATTCATGAGATGTTACGACACGAGACAATCAAACACACCTGCGGGCTCAGGTACGCTCGCAGTGCAATCAGTGTTAACAGCCAATTAGCTGCCTGCATTAACTGAGGAGAGGAGAGAGGTGGTCTGAGTGTTCCTCGCTCACCCCGCTCATTAAGATGAAAGGACGGTTATCAGCAGAAAGCACACACACACACACACACACACACACACACACACACACACACACACACACACACACACACACACACACACACACACACACACACACACACACACACAGGCTTTCTCATTGGAGAATTTGCTGCTGCTGATCATTACAGCAGGTCCAATCTACTAAGTAGTCCCCAAGTGACTATGGTCCCGTGTCAACAAAGCATTTTTGGGGGCAGAAAGCGCTGGCTGTGCGCTCAGGAGAACTGAGATGAATCGCTGCACATGCATCTTGTCTCTGTGACAACAACACACCGCTGTGTGATTTTTATTTGACATCAGGACATCAGAGCGAGGAGGATGTGGGTGATGATGATGATCCATAGGAGACAATTATCGCCGAGGCCGGGAGAAAGAGAAAGAGCCACACTGACGTCACCAGAGTCTTTCTGAGGAGTTCAGAGATTTTCAACTTGAAGCGCTCGGAGCAGCCGCGCGAAAAAGGCGGAGCGCTCGTGAAAAAGACGCTGCGCCTGCTGCCACACGCGCTCAACAAGACAGCAGAGCTCAGAAAGAAAACGCCATGTGGACACAGGGCCTGAGTCATAAACACACACTAAACTACACACAGAGTTTGTCCTCTGTGTTTATTTGTGTGTGTGTGTGTGTGTGTGTGTGTGTGTGTGTGTGTGTCTGTGTGTGTTCTTTGCTTTCCGATAAAACAGTTGTGATGAGTCTGTCTTGTCCAAAAATATCTGTACATGACAGTAATCCAGTCCAAAACACTGTTAATTATACACACAACAAGTGTATTGAGCGTGTGTGTGTGTGTGTGTGTGTGTGTGTGTAATAAAGCAGAAAGTTGTGATGGAAGCTGTCAAATCAGCACACAGAGACTCATTACGCCTTTCCAGATGAAGTGAAAGAGTAAAATACAGACTGAAATGAGCTTTCTATCAGATTATTCTGCCGAGTGACGCTTTGCTGTCATGTTTTCAGAATGACTTTGGAAATTGTTTTGTATCAGGAGTTAAAGACTTTAAACGGGACTGCGAGACACAGACATCTAAAAACCAGGACAATAAAACCAACACAATCTGAATCAGCCTGTTAAAATCTCCAGGATCAAAGTTATAAATGAAACCGCTGAACAAAAGGAAGAAACACTCCACACTTCCTGCATGACGTGCATTAACTGCTGAGTCATCCTCAGTGGCAGCTGACACACGGTACATGTGACTCATTCTGCCTGACTTGGCTGCGTCCAGCTGTTTGCTGAAGGTGGAGGTGGACACAGAAGTGGTGACAGTAATAACAAAAGAGCAGGAGACGGTCCGAACACCTGCTCTGTCAGCTGCGCTCAGCCAGCGGGGAGACACTGACGGCGACGTAACAACTCACAACTGCATTCACTCTGCTCTGTTTCTGCAGAAAAAGGTCTTCTACCAGACAAATAAAAACAAAACCACATGCACACACAACAACACAACAAACAGGAGTCTTACCTTCATAAGAACAGACTCGCTGAGTTTTTCTCTGTTGACAATCTTTATGGCGACTTTCTGACACGTGACGCAGTGGATGCCCAGCTTCACCAGACCTGCAACACAGACAGGAAGAACATTAACATCAAATGATTCATTCAGAGTCTTTGTGATTCACTCTGAGGGACGAAGTGCTCAAAATGCTCTGATGTGTTCAAAAACTCTTCATTCGACCTTGATTCTCACGGCAGGAGGAGGCGATCAAAAGCAGAGCTATGGATCTGAATTAATGACATCACACTCAAGGTTTCCTGTCTGCTGCTGCCATGATTAAACCTCACAGACTCACAGCCCACTGACTGAACAAAAACCTAATCTGAATCAGCTTCACGTGTTATTTCACCATGAAGGTTCGCTTCACCAGTGAACAGAGCGGCTCAGTGTCGTCATGTGTGGACCGCAAGTGGATCTTGAGATTGATGATTCCCAAAACAACTGCTGTAGTTTTATTTATAAGAGTGGAACGATGTAGGAGTTACTGAAATTGTTTTCAGTTCGACAAACTAATAAATCCATGAGGGAATACAGTAAAGGAATATTTTGGGAAAATCTTTCTTGCCAAGAGGTTTGTTTTTGTTTTTTCATGTGTGAAATCGAGTTAAAAAAGAAATTTGTCCCTAGAAACACAAATTTTCAGTAAAAACGTTTTTTCATGAGAAAAACTGAGTGTTTTTTAAGAGAAAAAGAAATTAGATCAAAAATCTTTTTCATACAAGAAAAAAAAACATTTTTCTTGTGAAAACAAATTCTTCCTTCAGTTCCACACATGGGACTTTTTTTTTCTTGTTTACCAAAATTGTATCTCACTCAGTTTCACACATGACTTTTTTTGTTGCTGTTTATGTTTTCTCAGATGGAAACTATTTAAGGGACTCAGAAGGATTATCCTGGAAAAAGTTTTTGGGTTTTTTTTTCACCAGCTCATGAACACAGGAGCGGAAATAATTTAGCTCAGACTCAGAAAATGGATCACCAGAAAAAACAACACATTCTCCCTCGCCCCGCTGGGCCTCCGTAGTTTAGAGAGTGGACACACACTACCAACGCTGTAGTGACACAAAGCTGACATGTCAGTGAAACACGGCATCATGATATTTAAATTTCAGGACTCTTCTTCTTCATCCAGATCCTGTTTCATTGTGAAGGCTGTTGAGGTAATATTTAAAATGATATACAGAAAAGGAAAATTAAACAAAAATCAAGACCAAATACTTTAAAAAGGAAGATGAAAGACATTTCTCTGTAGTTCTGATAACGTTAAAGGAAGCTGATCAGTGATCATCACATGCAGCTGGTTTCCTCTGCAGCTGCATGTTGTTTGTCAGCTGACGGAGCATAAAACAGGAAGATAAAAATGCCACCGACTTGCATTCTGTGACTCCTGACTCTCTTTTTCATTGTGTACTTCGGAGAACTCGCCCGACGCAACAAAAATGTCAACACACAATACCTTTATCTTATTACAGCCACAATGGCTCCATCCATCTCTATCAAAGCTCCGACACCAGGGAGTGGATTTCACTTTGTACTGAAGGTCTGCAGACGCCGATGGAAATGCCACTGCGCATATGCACCTCTTCATTACCTGGAGCTGCATATATATTTCACAGGAGATGAGTGTGTCACTATCTGAAAGGTGATTTCCCCGCGGGGTCTCGCACGGAAACAAGCAGAGCCGGCAGCAGTGGGGGTGTTCGGGCCAATATGGCAGCCTGGGGGCTCTTTTATGTCTCCAGTTAGAACTGAAATGGCATCCTGTGCGACATTCACTCGGCCTCATTGATCTTGTTGTCAGAGCAGCTCGAGGACGACTACAGCTGCTTACCACAACAGAGAAACCTGAGAAAGCTGTGAAGATGGCTCTGTGCGCAGGTGTGTCTGAGGCACACACACATTCACCTCTGTGAGTTATGAGAAGCGGCGTAGAGGTGTGAAGGAGGACGGATCGAGTGGAGCACAATCATCCTCTGAGGAAACCCACAGAGCAGAAACAGGCGGAGGAAGTTCAGTTAGAAGGAAACAGAAGAAGCCTCTCCACCCAGGAGGCTGAAATCTGGTCGGTGGAGCTTTTTTAATAACCAGTTTCTGGTTCTTGTATCAATATCAATCAATCAATAGCAATAAGGCATTTATGGAAACACTTCATTGTACATGTCTGCAAAGAAGGTGGTAATCACCGACTCCTCCTCAGCAGGCCACTGAATTAAAGTTATCCAAAACACTGATGCATGAGGTTTAACAAATACATGACTGCTCCGTGGGTTGGCTTACAAAGAGTCTAAAAAAAATCTACTCATTAATTTTATTCCTTTATTGTTATTTCTTCACAATCAAGTCTTTGGCTTTGAGGCTGATTCTAATATTTTCAGACCACGTTTGACTGTTTTAGACAAAAAAACTAAATTAAAATAAAATGCAATCAGCCTACGACGCCAAAATACATTTAATTCATTAGTTAAATTAATAAATAAAATGTGAACATATGTGATTTTTAAAATGTCCTACTGTATTTTGACAAGTTCAAAATACCAGAAACAATAGCAGAGATATGAGTGATGTTATATGATATTCATGTTCCTATACACGGCTCCTCTGAGGAACAAAAGCTATTTAAAGTGTATGTTACAGCTACATGAGCCCGCTGAGGGCAGTAAAAATGACTGATCTCCACTAAAAACACATTTGTGCTCCCATAATCTTTGCTGTAGTTTTTCTTCTCTGGTAATTACTCCTCCGACACCTTAAATGTGAGAGCTTGTGTCTGAACAAACTGCTATATGTTTTTAATCCAACCCAGAAGGAGAATCATTAAAGCTCTTTATGTTTGACATTTTTCTCTGTGCTTCTCGGTTATTAGAATCATTATGTAGCTCAAAACCAGTCCTGAAGTAATAATCTCTGACATTTTCACATCAGGAACCGTCCACTTTGTTTCTCTCTGCCTCGTTTCAGTGAATAACTCGGCAATAATGAGCTCATGAAAGCTCTTACATATGAAACACCTTCATCAGTGTCTGGTCATTGGTGTTTTATATCTCTGACAGTCAAAGAACAATAAAATATATAAATAAAAAATAAAAAAGATGAATAGAAGATGAAATCAGACCAACGTAGAGTGGAAGCTACAACAGCTCAGTTTCATTGATTCCTCCTCTCTATCAGTTTGCTCCTCTCGGCTAAATCAGATCAATAATCTCCAGACTGGTCCTCCTCAAACCTGCCATGTTCACAACTAAGCTTCTTCAGTGAATAAGCTCCACATTAACCACCTACAGCGAACACAAAAAGGCCAAGGCTAAGAAGTCTGTATAATGTAAATCAACTACAAATCCCAGAGAGCATTGCTGTACGAGACATCCAATCACTGAGCAGCTCTGTAAGACCTGTGGGATGAATCTAAAACAAGAATTTTGGTTAATTAAAGCAGCTTTGGGGCTCTTGTTTTGGTTCTGATTTAGATGTTGAGCTGCTCTGAATATTAAACATCTCTGAGTGGAGTCATCTCCATAGCAACAACCAATGAGGCTCATGGGTAATGTAGTATTAAGTGTTTTTCACGTTTCAAATTCTGAAAAAATTCAGTTGCTGTTTACACCTGTCGTTAATATTTTCTGTTAGGTGATCGAAACACAACGACCAACAGGAGAGGCATCGTGATCCGATCAGTCAAACCACCTCTGGAGGTGGTCCAGGCTGACGATGAAGAATGAGGAGGAGGAGGAGGAGGAGAAGAAGAAGAAGAACGAGGAGGAGGAGGAGGAGAAGAAGAAGA